>NC_023753.2:26026823-26346134 GCF_000499845.2 Phaseolus vulgaris | reverse complement strand
ACAAAGCATTTTTATCTAAACTACACTACCCATTCAAACATAAGGAGTGGAAAACTAAGAACTTTCAAGCCAATATTCTGGGTTAAGTGTGGACAATGCAGAATCCCAACTACCTTGTCCGTAACTTAAATTTTTTTATCAGTACAAGAATCAAATTTTTTGACACCTTGCCCACAAAAGATCTGACACCATATGCAAACTAAAAACATATTATGCCCAACTCAGAGTAGGGTAGCTCAAGCATCATAAGGGATAGGAGTGTTCAAATGACTTTAATAGAATTAAATTTTATAAAAACTGAACTAAAAAATAATTCAAACAAACTAAACTGTTTTTTGGCTAGCTTAACTACATTCTACATTTTTTTAACTGAACTATTTTTTTTTCTTAAGAAATTGAAGTAATTTAATCATCTGAATTGCACTTATATTACACACAAGAGAAGACAGAATTTATCACTCCATTTCCTACGAGTCAAATCCATACATGAATTCATTTACTAATGATGTATATAAATATATGGAAGGAAACAAATCATTACTGAAAGGTAAAGTTTTCACCATATGAGCATAGAAGATACTGCCATTTTTTCCTGACAGTGCAATGTAGTTATTAATCTATTGGAATGCATTCTTAATGTTGAAACAACTATTAACAAACAATTTATTACTTCAAGAAAAGGTAGTGAATGATTACATGAATATTTTTTCACCTTTCGTGGTAATTTAAGTAGCGCACTGAACTATTCTTTTAGCAGTTTATTTTAGCAATTAAGTTTCTAGAAATTGAACTGAAAAAGTTCAGTTTAGTTTATAATAAACATAGACCCGTTTTTTTATAGTTTAGTTCAATTCAATTAAATTTTCTTTAGTTCAATTTAGTTCTTTTGAACATCCTAAGGGGTCTTTGCATATGTACCAGCAGATATGAAATCTTAACATCCTTCCTGAAAATAAAAACTGCATTTCACTTTAAGAAAGATGGATAACAATAACCAATGAAAATGTCAGTGAACCTGCTTCACAATGCTAGACCTTCGATCTGACAATTGTGTGCTTAAAGGCCCAACAAGCTGCTTCAGGAGTCCAAAGAAACATGGATAATCAGTAGCACCTGGTATGCAAAATATTCAAGAGATATGATCACACGTGCCACAGACAAACAAAATAAGTTGCATTGCATTTTAACATCTCAGTGAAAATTACAATACAACAACGGCCTAGGTAATAGTAAAAAAACATTTTAAACAATAAAGCAAAGCAGAGACTTCAAATAAATAATTAAAATTTAACAATGCCAACTCTAAACTCTTACTAATTTAAAGTGCAACAACCGTTTAAGCCCCCCTTTCTTTGTGTAAATAAATATAATCTCAAAAATTTACACCTCTAAGCCATTCATAATTCTATACTTTATGGCTCCCATTCATAGAGCTATACTTTATGTCCCCAAACCACAACTTTCCGTCCATATTTAAATTAGAATTGGCATGTAGAGTCTAGCTTAGCACCATAAAACTCATTCGGAAAGTGAGGATGTCCAAAGCTTCATAAACTTTATTTACGTAATAATAGTATCCATTGTGGGATCTAAATTAGCTGAGAGTCAATGTCCCAACGGCTGCACACTACAAGTGTTTCACTAAATTTTTCCGATCAACACTTTAATTTCCATTATTTGATGCAATAGTTCAGTTTATCACAAACTCATTGAATCCACCGCTACAAGTAAAATCTATGACCAATTCCCGAAAGATCACCATAAACACCCTTCACAATGACATCATGGTAAAGATATACCTACAACAAATGTGATTTCCCTTTGAAACAAAAATAGCAAAAAGGTTTTAAGATTAGATTGAGTATATAAAATTAAGTGTGTGTGTGACATATATATATATATATATATATATATATATATATATATTGTTTACTCCTGAAAAAAAACTGGAATACACCAACCTCCCAAAACAAGACCTTCAATTCTTTGCATGGCAGCAATACGAATTGACCAGTCCTTTTCTGGTACAAGGGTAGCTGCAATCTTATCAATTTCTCTTAGTAACTCCTTCTCTGAATACACCTTGATCGGGTCTATGACTTTCTCTGTAACATCACCTTCTCCTGTCATATTTAATATTTAATACAAAAAAAGTGAGCATTATGTTAGAATATATGAAAAATATCCAATAGTATGTTGATTATAAGAATAATTTAGAGTATATTAGACTATCTCTTAGGATTAGTTTTAATAGTTCCTCAATATCTTATGATATGTTTTCCTATTTAACTAATTTAGCTAGTACTGTAATCTAGTATTAGTGTGAGGGTTAGTACTTTATGCTCCGATCGTGTTCAAGAGTATTTTTCAAAGTTGTTTCCCTGTTTCCTCTCTCAATAACTATAATTTCCACACATTTAATAAAGTACAGAAAAATATAAAATATATGACTAATAAGAAAATTGTACGTGTAGATAGCATACTTGACTGATTAGACACAGAACAATAACAATATATATTGTTGAAAAAATTTCAACATTCAAACAAATGAATTCGTATGTTGCTTATCTCTTTGAATCATATAAATCAATTTTCCTGGATCAATTTTATTTCCACTACCAAACTCAAAGAACTTTTCATTTGCATTTCAATATCATGTAAATCTTCCATTGAAGAAGTTGAAAAATAAAAGCCCTTTGATTATCAAAAGCAGTCAGATCCGAGAATCACCATGTAATCTAAGGTGGAATCCCATTGAGCATGCAGGCTAAACTTGTGAAATACCCCAAAAACATGCAACCTAAAATATCCTAAATTTGGACCATAATCACCACAAATTGTTGATTCGAATAGCATCTTTATAATCAAAATTTGAAACTTTAGCAATTCCAGCATGATAGAAATGTTCTGTTTGAAAATATCACAAAGTATATCAAATTTCGTATGCAAAACATAAATCTGTTAGTCTTTCTTGATCTCAAACGACAAAGTTTAAACATATGATCAAGTACTAAGCTGATCATAACAAACGGGAAATAAAGAACAATTGAAGAGCAAATTATAAGGCATATAGGCTATAACAAAGCAATTATGCAGGAGAGAAGAAAAATTCATAGATAAGGTATGAGCCATACTACAAAATATACATTGATTTTAAATTAGAAAAGAAAGATTTTGCAATCTAAAAATTATAATATGCTAACCTCCAAAAAGAGAGCTCTCCCTTGATGAACTTTTAGCCTTTGGACTACTTTTTTTGGGATTAACACCCACCGGCTTAATTTCCCCAGCAGTATAACCACTAGAAATACCATCTGAAGATTGAACTTTTGGTTGAATTCCCTCTAGTCTAGCATTAATAGCTTTCACCTGATATCATTGTAAGTCCAAGGAAGAAGAAAATTAAAATCTCATGCCAATTGATATGAAAATGTTAAAAAAAAGGTCCTTCAATATCAAAATTATAGATGTAAAACAGATATTCATGAGTGCAACATATTAAATAATGCAACTTAATGTTACCAGAGATGAAGGAAGATTGTGACGCTGAAGTTCATCACGAAATTGGGACCCAGCTTGTGCATACATCTCCTGTAAGAAAAGAGAGAGAGAATATTAAAGGAATGTACTGAGATTCTTCTTAAACTTTAAAGCCCTAACCACTATGCTTAAGTATACTATATTATTATTCAAGCAGCCTTTGCCTAATTTATAATGACATCAATATCAATCAAGTATTCAATTAAACATTAGAAAAAACTAATCCAGTTATACATAATTGTTCATAATTGGAATAAAACAGAACTCCAAACTCTTGAAGAACAAGGTTGCATCTATTCTTAAATTTAGAGCCATGTCAAGTTGGCAAGATGCAGGAGTTGAAAAGTATGAAAGGCATCCAAGCACTTGGAAAACCCCCCTTCCTAAAAAGCTAGTTATCATGATGAAGAATCAGGCCACTTAAGCACTCCACCAAACATTCAATATTACTTGTAGGACCTAGACACTCAATAATATCCAAGTCCCTGTTGTAGTAGCACACTGAGAGCCGACACTAATATATAACATGTAAGCAATATAAAATGACAACAAGACATATTTACCTCAATGCACAAAATAGCAGCTTCCCTGACAGCAGCATTCAGATCATTAAGCAACTGAAGAATCTGACATTGGTCAGTTTTGAAAAGGAGTTAGTATCACATTCAAGAAATATCGAATGACTAAAGGACATATACTGTTTTGTTAGTGAAATTCAATGAACATACAGGAGGAAGAATAGCACGTTGAAGAGGAAGCTCAGTCGCTGAAAATAGACCAATAGCAGAAGTGACAGTTCGCGCAAATTCCTCTCGGATTCTCCAGCTTTTGCACGTCCAAGCAAAGGACCCTGCTCTTTCAACAATTATTGTGGGAGATGAAACCTGAAAATAATAATAAAAAAAATCTCAAAATAAAAGGAAATTTAACCAAACACAGAATTTAAATCTGCAACAAAATCAGCCCATGGGAACAGTAAAATTTCTTCACATTTGGATGGAAATAAATAAATACCAAAAATTCACATCGAATCATTGTAAATGCACTGAAGCTTTTTCTCCTAGGGTAAACACAGAATTGTATTTCAATTTCCAAAACAAACACTCAAGGCACAATAAGGGCACACAGATAAATAGATTCCAACATGAAATTTACATGGATTAGCCATGCAAGACTCCACTTGTTTGGCAATATATCACAATAACGAAATTGCAACACTGACATTTTGCAATGAGCCGAGCACTATGTTCAATGCATAGCAATCATCTACTCTAATAGCTTCCAGCTTAACTTGTTAATTATTATAGACCTGTCCTAATTCATAGGTTATTTTAAAAAGTAGGTTTGTCTATAGCATTTAATATTGTTGAGTGTTAAATTAATATTGTGCCCAACGAATTTCAATGTTTATAAACATTTTAAGCTCATTTTAAGCTGATTCATTTTAAGCTCATTTTAAGCTGATTCATTTTAAGCTCATTTCAACACGCTATTTTAATCTTATCAAAATAAACTCTTTCTAGTTTATATAGATAAGCTTTAGAGGACTCAAAATTATGATATAAACTCTCATGTGATAATTGAATAAACTTACAGCCTGTCTACTCAAGCATGGCCTATATCAATGTTTACTGACAATGGCTACTATCATATAATTGAAATTCACTCACATGTAACTGTTAGCACCACAACATAACCTATGTTATAAATCTCATGTTCAGGATCTTTCATTCATCGAACAACCTACTAGGATAACATAAGGAAGCTATGACACTGTGGCATTGGACTCCAATGACACTAAAACAAAACGCTATGACCGCAACAAAAACTTGAGAGATCCTCCAGTTAAGCGCAAAATTCTGATCAAAGTCTAGTGATATATTTAAAAATAGGAAGTCAAGTAAGAGTCAATAAACTAGTACTAACCTCAAATCCAAGCAATCAATGATCCCCATTTCATTTCTTTTGCCAGAAATGAAGAAGAGTGAAACGTTCATGCACAATTGATAAGATTTAAATACCACGAGCTTCCTCTGCGTACACTCAAAGTCTTATTCCCCGATCTCACTTTTTCAACCGACAACCAACTTTATTGATTAATTATTATTCACACTCATCTCTACTCACTCATAGCACTCACTTTTCACTTTCCATATAACAGATTCGGAGATTCTCTACTTTGCAAAAACCTCAGTTACCTAAATCTCTTCCTTCCAAGGTTTCGCAATCACGAATCACTAACAGATACACATACATAAATAACAATTCCAGGAATAGAAGGTATTTACCTCCATGAGAGTGAGCAATAGGCGTCTGGCGGCGTCGCGGACAGGCTGTTTGGCGTCGCCTAACCGTTCGACGACGGCGGGAACGAGCGCATTGAAGTGGAGCTTGAAGTGGTCGCCAGCGCGAACGGCAGCGGAGTCGAGCGCCTGAAGCGCGCCCTGCGACACCTTGAAGCTGCTGTCCTTCAAGAGATCCAGGCAGCATTCGACGAGCGAGGCGACTTCGGCGGAACTGAGGCTCCTCCTAGAAGCTTCGAGAACCTCGTGGAGGCGCTCCACGCCGGCCATCCTCTCCTTGGC
Organism: Phaseolus vulgaris; assembly: GCF_000499845.2. Taxonomy (NCBI): domain Eukaryota; kingdom Viridiplantae; phylum Streptophyta; class Magnoliopsida; order Fabales; family Fabaceae; genus Phaseolus; species Phaseolus vulgaris. Next base: position 26,340,009 of record NC_023753.2, on the reverse strand, counting down.
GTCCTTGGCGCGTGCGAGCTCAAGCGCTTCCTCCATCGCGCAGCGTTCGGATCTTTCGCGGCCGCGTTCAGATCTGGAACAACCGTTCCCGGATTCAGCACCGCATGGAGAGCAGTAACGGCGCCGAGAAGCTGCGAAATGCAAATGAATGAAAATGCAGTGTAAATAAAGCGAATGTGTGATTTAATAGTGAGAGTGTGATGGTGGATTTGGCGGAGGAGTGGAATTGAGGGAAGAGCTTGCGGTAGGAGAGAGAAAGAGGGTGAAGGGGAGGAGTGGGGACTTGAATTGACGGAGAAGGAGGAGGTGGTGGAAGATGATGAAAATGATTTGAAAACTATGTTTATGGGTTTCTTCTCCTTCCAAAATTAACCATTCCATTTCTTCTAATTTACCATCTATACCACTGTTCACTGCTTTTTCCTTTTTTTACTATTTTTATATTAAGGTAAATCTAAAATTTAAAACAAAAACCAACTAAATCGTGTTTTACTAATCTCGTCTATATTAATTATGTTTTTTTATTTTTTTATCATGTATTTTATATTTATATATGTGTGTGTTTTTATAAAGATAGTTAAATATATTATTACATTAAAATTAAGTTGTAATAAAGTGAGATTTTTTCTTTTTTTTCATTTTTTACATTTTTTATTATAAATGGGAAGTTTTTTTAAGTTTACTAAGGAGAATAAATTTTTTTAATAAAAGAACAGCTTTTATATAAGAAAAAAAGTGTATACAATTAAAAGAAATAATAATTAAAAAATAATAACATATAAATTTAAAAATTCTTAACAATAATGTATTTGAGAAAAATTACTATAATTGAGGAGGTGTATTTTTTTATTTGATTCATGAAGTTAATTTTGCTCTCATTTATAAAATTAGACTTGGTGTATTTAAAAGATAGATTCATATTACGTTTAATTAAGTTTTTATCCATATGATTTATATTTTTTTATTCTTTAATTTTATTTTCAAAATGGTCTCTCTTAATTTTTAAATTTTTTCTTTCATTTTAGTCTTTATTATTATGACATCAAAGTGATGTTAACATGTGTCACGGTATCACAATGTCATGTTGTTAAATGTTATATCAAGACCGCTATATTATTGCAACAGTAGAGGAACTAAAAATGAATAAAAAAATTACATTAATAATTACATTAAAAAATTATATATTCACACACATATATATAATAATTAAATATTATATATAAATATATATATAATAATTAAATTTTACATATAATATATAAGTTTAATTAAAGTACAAATATTAAATTTAATAACCATAGTTTTTTCAATAACCATAGAAAAAAAAATAGATCCGAATTTGATAATTTAAATAAGTAGAAAGTGTTATTCAATTAAACATTAAACATAAATAAATGTTTAAATATATATCATTTGTGTCAACTTAAAATTATTACTCGAGTTGGATACTTAAACTAACCAAAATCTAAGTTGTTGCGATTAATTTAGTTGATAACACTATATAGAGCAAAAAGACATTGTTTTCAACTTATAGTGCTTGAAGTACCTAGTTATGTGCAAAAAAAATATCTCAAGGCAAAAAAGTGTATGGAGAAGTGCATAGTACAATACAATATTTTCAACTATATTTGTTATAGAGTTCTTCATTTTCTCTATTCTGATACTACAGATATATAGCATCAATCAAGAAAAAATTTAGTTGGTTGTTCTAAACATGTTTTTAAAGAGTTTCGTAAGAAAGTATTTTTACCAAACATTATTATTGGCCAAAACACTAATGAAGTAAGGATTTTTATTTTTTTTTAAGATTATAAGGAATACATGAATTTGACATTATGAAGATGGGTTTTGAAAGTGTAAAGTTATCTTTTAGTTTTTCTAATATGAAAATTTTAAGATTGTGTTAATAATAATTAGTATTATGGTGCACTAGAAATTTTGATCTTGAAAATTAAATTATTAATTTTTAAAATAATAAAATTAGTCATTAATTTAATTAAAGATTAATTTAAAATATAATAATAGTAAGTATTTAAAATTTTGGTAGTAAAACTAATCTAAATTCTAATTCACAAACAAATTTAATTCTCATTATATAAAAATTAATATTAACAATCAATTATATAGAAACTAATTCATTAATCATATAATATAGAAATCAATTTAATAACTAAATATGTAAAGACTAAAAATTGGTCCTTAAGCAATGATAATTTATTTTAAATATTTTCTTATTTGTCCACTTAATTTATTATATTTTATATTTATTTGTAAATTTAAGTTGTTAATCTTAAAATAAATTATTAATAACTAGTGGGAATTTGAGTTAATGATTGAAAAACTCTCTTTTATTTATCTTAATTTGTGTATAAATTAAAAAAATTTAAAATCAGACGTCAAAGAGTTGTTTATTCACATTTTTTATTTTTATTATTATTATATTCATATTTTTTTTATAAAGAATAAATAAAAATCTAAATGATAAGAATGGATAACAACTAAATTAAATGATAAGAAGAGAAGAGATAAAAATTATAATTTTTAAAAAATACGAAGATATGAAAAAAAAAATTGTTTCACATAAATTTTTCCACTTTTAATAAAATATTTTGTCCACGTTGAATAAACTACTCTACATTTTAAAATTTAAAATTGATAACGATATTTTACAAAATGACAGTATAATAATATTAAAAAAATCAATTAATTATAAAAATAATTAATTATTTAGTAAATACTTAAAAAATAAAAAATATTGAAATATTTAAAATAAAATAAAATTAAAAAAAATTGTATACACCAAAATAATAGAAATCTCCTTTCAATATAAATATAAATTAATATTTATTTTTTATTATAATTTAAATTATTCATTACAAATATAAAATATAAGTATTAAAATTTACTTATTTATTATCAATTTTAATTATAACTTAATTTTTATATAATTTAAAAATATTTCATTTGTTGGGTTTAAGAATGTTGAAATCATGAATCTTTTACAACAATAAAGTTGGCTTTAGATTATTAAAGGTTACTGTCATGTTACATGCCAACTGTGATGTTGGTCATGTTACCATTCACCATGCATCATGTGTTATGATCCAATCGAGACCAAAATAAAAGTAAAGTTTAGTTAACAGATACCATAATCTTGAAACAGTTTTATAATACTAGCCATATTATTAAAAGCTTAAATATTGAACAACAATCTTATGCTAATTACAATTTCCTTCCACAATAATTTATAATCATTAAAAATATATGATTAGTGTGTTATCGGTGTATGCACCATTCAAATCATCCATTGACGTGAACACTGAGACTTTCACACTGAAATGAAACTTTTATTTATGACATTCATCACATTATCATCCAACAACAAAAATAGTTTCATGATCAATATAAGCATTATATATAACTCATTTCATCATCACCAACGCTATTAGTTTTGATCAAATTACACAAAACAGATAAAAACAACTTGTGAGCAAAAATTCTTACTTCCTCGTCATGGTTCCTTTCAAAACATCTTCAACATTTGCTTCAATCACACATTTATTATCTACATGCTATAAAACATAAAATAAAAAATATCAAAAAGATTTTTATATATTTATATACTAAATGGTGGATTGGGCGTGTTTCATTCAGTTTTGTCAAAATTTGATGGTATGAATTTAAGTATTGTATTCTTTTTCATAAAAAGAAAATCTTAATATGTCTAATTTTGAATCAAAATTCATTTTTTTATTTCTTAACTACTTACAAATCTTTTCTATGTGTATCAAGCTTTGAATTTTGTATCCCCCACAAGACCTATATACAATTAGACTACATTTCACTCCAATACCCCCTCTTAGTTCCAATTACATCACACCAAACATCTAATCTATCTGGTGAAAGAATTTCCTATACAAGTGTACTTTATGTTAATTCTTCAAATTTACGTGTAAGTTTTGTTAAGATCAATATTTATACAAATAAAAATCATCATTGTCAACAAATAGTAGTTCTAGTGTAAGACCAAGATTTAATGAACAAAAAAAAAATGGTGGAACCAAAAGAAAGATAAGGTGTATAATAAACACATTTAACCGCCCCCAAAAAAAAAGTCAATTACTAAACCATCTATTACCTCTCCAAACATTGAATTGAAGAGAATAGTGAGACATTACCTTCTTCCTAAACATATTTATCTGATTTACATAGACATGCCATAGTTTGATGGAATGGTTTAAAGAGTAGAGGCAACATCACTCTCTCAAACTTAAAAAAACTAGTCTAAGCTAATTACTTTAAAAACTTTTCAATATCATTTAGAGATGGGAAAAAACATGTAATATGGTTTAGAGGTGACAAATTTACTTTTGATTAACTTGTATCTCACTCTATTATGTAATTATTCCTCTATAAATCCCTTTATTAGTTATATTTTTAACCTTCAAAACACACTTATTGTTATTGGCATTATACATGTGTAATTTAACTCCTCCCAACAAGTATAGAGAATTCACTATGCAGCAACCACATTTTACATAACAATATTAAGAATGATACTAATTAATTACATACTCTTAAATTTGTTATGTGTTTCATGTGTCTAATAATATTGAAATACTCTTAAAGACATTTGCAACTCCCCTTGGAAGTCTGAGATAAATATTTGTAGACCCTAAAAAAGAGGAAAATAACCTAAAGAAGAAGAAGAAAAATCCATAAGGACAGATTTGAGAAGTGGGAGTCTCTCAATGTGTTTGTAATTATTTTTTAATTCTCTTAAACGATCCTTATTTATTTAGAGAAAGTTGACAAACTTAAATAAAATTATGATTTCACAAAAACTAATGGAAAAAGAAGAAACAATAGTGGCATTTTTGTAATGATCATGAAATTTATTACGACGGTTAAAATTAGAACTGATATAGTAAGTATTTATTATATCTGTTAAGTGTAAAATCGTCATAATAAGTGTTTACTATGTCATTTTTATTTTAACTAACATAATAAGTGTTTTAACCTAACTATTCACTTTCTCTTCTCAAACAGAAAAAACATTTGAAACACACGCGCTGGGTAGTTATGAAGTTTCTCCTTCCATTGGGGTAGTTCTGAAACTTCTTATTCCATTCCTGCAACTTGAATCCTTTCGTGAGGTAATTTCGAAGCTTCTCCTTCCATTGAGGTAGTTCCGAAACTTTTTCTTCCATTCGTGCAGTTTCTCCTTTGACACCACCAAAACTTGTTTATTTCATTGAGAACTTTCCCATTTTTCCCTTTTTCTTTTAATCCCTAAATCTTTATCTATTGTGCGACTACTTCTTCTCCTCCATGCAGTGTTCTCTGTGGATCTCTTTGGCTTTCCGACAGCTCCTTGTTGTGTAGTGAGTAATTTTTTTACTCTTCCATTAGTTTCTCGTGGTTCTCAATTTTTTGGCCCTTTCGTTTAATTTCTTCCTTGTTTCTTTCATATGAAACAAAATGTTAAAAGTTTAAACAAAACAATAATAGTTTTTGGTAAACTTGAAAAAGAGTATGTAAGAGTTAAGCAAAACGTTCTAGATTCTAGAGTTAAGTAAACTTTGAAATACTTTGTTTGTTTTAAAAATAGTACAAACAATACCTTGATCTACTATAACCAAGTTTGATAGGAGTTCATTTTTTAATTCATCCATTGTATCGGCATGATTTTAAGGTTAATATTTTAAATTGTAGGATCTATTTGTATAGGATTATATAATTATTTAATTAACATATATTTAGACACGTTACAAAAAAGGTTTTAATTGCTTTTAGTTTCCCTGAGGCCTTGCCACCACTCAGAATGAAAGGGGAGAAAAATACTCCATTTTTTTTTGTTTTTATCAGCACAAAAAAATTATTTAACTTGAGTGAGTATAAGAGTCCTGAAATTCATCACAATATTCTTTTGTTTTGTCATCTTAAGTTTACAGAAATTCAATCTCCAAGTTTGCATAATGTAATCCAATTCCATACCTGACTTTTTGCAATATTTATCAGCCTATTTAGATCCACAACTTCTTGCCCGTAGGGTATTGTTTTCTTCACAACATGAATGTAGCATGCATAAACAATTAAGAGAAATGATAAAGTTGTTGCATGTTGTAGATTACTTCCTCCAGATTTGAATAGAAGACCACCTAATCAAATATAGTGTGAATTTAACAATATTATACTACAACATTATAAACATTTGTACTCCTTCAGTAATTCTTAATGTTGTTATTTGATACCTCTAGAGAGGGACACTGATTTGGTAGGTGAATTCGACAAAAAAAAACACATAAGTTTATATGCATTAGGAATGAAAATGTTTGCACTGCCTGAATCACCCATCGCCAACTGCCAATATTCTAAGGATTGAATTTTATATAAATCAAAATAAAAAACTTCTAAAAACCTGAAACAAAAGTTACCAAACAAATTATGAAAGATAATTAATCATGTTCTTGAGAACAGTCAATGCATTCTCTCTCAAATGACATAATCTATTGTCAAATCCTAGTAGCTTACAAATTATGTTACTATGCTAAATACAATAACAGAGAATAGTAAGCCCATAATGAAGAGCATAACATTGAGAGTATTCCTTTCACTTGCTATTTTTTTGTTTGGTTTTGACTCCTAAATCAGAATTATGAAGAACAAAGCAGGTGTTTGTTTGGTATCTAAATCATATTTATGAAACATTGGTTCTTGTAGGTAGAGATTGTGTATGCCCATATGAAAAACACATTAAGACCAGTCTTTTCACATGCTATTTTTTTTTTGTCTGGTTTTAACTCCTAAATCTTCATGTATGCAAATTAAATCAAAACATTGAGATTTTAGAATGTGGGATCTCAACCTTTGACCATATATTTCACTGTCAAAAAAAAAAAAAAAGTTATATATTAATAGTTAGCCTTTAGATTTGTGAAAGTTAATGTCTAACACATTTTTTTGTCTTTGTTTAAAAAGCTTCACTGTCTATACCCAAAAGACTTAAACCATAATGTTTTTGGTTTTCATTTTACTATATCCAAAATAATAAAAAATACGGATAAGTAAATCGAACATTAAATAAATTTATAAATAATTAAACATTAAATGAACATAATTTTATAAATAAAAATTCAGGATCAAAATTATTAATATTTAAAAATTAAGAAACTTTGGAAATTTGAATGAAAAAAAACAAACTTATGATGGTTATTGCAATATATATATATATATATATATATATATATAACATAAAAATTTTGATTTACTATGACCGGTAGTAGGAATATTTGTCATAGAAAATCACTTACTATAACGGTTATTGCAATATATGACATAAAAAATCTGATTTACTATGACGGGTGGTAAGAATATCTATCATAGAATATCACTTACTATGACGGTTCTAATGAGAACCATTATAGTAAGTCATATTTCTATGACTATTATAGAAATATCAGTTATAAAAAGTTCCATCTGAACATATTACGACATATATTTTGTTATAAAAATTTATATATAACAGTCATAGTAAGTGCCAATTTTTCAACTGACATAAAAAGTGTAGAGTTTTTATATCGTCCGAATCTATATCGCTAACAGAACCATCATAAAAAGTCATGTAAAACTGTTATAAAATATATTTTTTTTTGCACTACTGAATATTTGTAGACCCTAATAGAAGATGAAAATGGTAAGAAGAAGACAGATTTGAAAAGTGGGAATCTCTCCTTGTATTGGAAACTTATGATTTCATAAAATAAATTTATGATTTCACAAAAAACTATTATTTTAATAAAGATGTAAATAGGAAGAATAATATTTTAAGCAAATTAGAATATGCTGTAACTTGCGGTAAAAACGATTGAGATTAATAAGTTACGCTATATATGTTTTAATTCGTTTGATAAAAAAAAATTGACTTGCATTTTTTTTAATTGATAATTATATAATACATAATAGTAAACTGAATAAGTACTTTTGTTCTCACCTCAAATCCTTTAATTAAGAAGAGTGAACCATTATATCTAAGTTTTGTGACTTTGCCACAATTTTATAAATTAAGGGAAGAGAATGTCAATAAATTATTCTTAATTTATACTTCTAAACAATATGACTTGTATAAACCATAACAGTTTTATTGTTTATAATAATAACTAATTATCATTTGCTCTTTACGAAAGCAAATTAAGAAAAAAAAATATTAGGAATTTATACTTATTATTAAAACTTGAGTAAATTAAATTATAAAATTTTAAACACTTTTTAGCAAATTTATAATTCCAATTTTAAACAAAAAAATTATAAATTTTATATTTTATTTCATTTTCATCATCAATTACGAGGATTATGCTAAAGTTCATCATAATTATTAATCCTATTCACAATATGACTCCCTCTTATTATCAAGTATCTCAGTAATTGTTTTTCATAATACATTAATTATCATTATTTTCCCTTTTACAAAAATGCATGCAATGTTTTTGTTTCATCATAAACCAATATACATTCTCTATCTTTTAAGGTCAATTAGTATAATATTTAAAATTGGACTCACAAATAAAATAAACCTACTTTAAATAACTTACAAACATTTCTTCAATAAATTAAATATGATAAAAATAAGAAAAATACAAGTTCAAATGTAAATTAAGAAATAAAATACTCAAAGAAAAATTGTTGGAGATGCATAATCCATTAAGGAAACAACCATCATTGATTATGTATTTACAAAATATCTATAAGAGACTTAATATAATGTACAATCACACTTGAATCTTAGAGAAAGCACAAGTATGGTCTTACTTCTAAGTCACACTTGAATCTTAGAGAAAGCACAAGTATGGTGTTACTTCTAAGTATTGTAGCACCACTTCTACACCAATTTATGTTCATAAAATTCTTTAAAGTACAAGGATAAAGGGTAAAACTACCCTTGCAACTTGTATTTCTCCTATTTTCTTCACAGAGCAAGGGGCACCACTCCTCTCTCTTTTTGTTTCACTAATTCTTCTTAAATAAGCAAATCCAAAGGTAAACACAATTAGACACTTTTTCCGCTTCTTCTTTTTAGAGAGTGAAACTATGCTAAATTTATTATGTGCTCTTTTTAAATTTATGCTCTTGTTTATTTTTCTATCTTGTTATAAGAGCCTCTATGAATTTTTAATTATAAAAGACAAGTTTATCCTTAATTTGTCCCATCGATTTGACGGAATAAACTTTATAAAATTTGCAATTCATCAAAGCATAAATTATTATTGAAAATTTACTCAAAGATTTTAAACTTAACTTACATTGAAACCCTCAATCACTCCATTATAACTACACTGCCTGTGGAAGTGATGTTGCAGTGGCACACAGAGTACATTGGGAAGCATAGTAAATAGAAGACTTAATGGGAGACACAGTAGAATTAGAATGATAATGAAGTTTTTGGCTCAGTAGCTCACACTGAATGAAATAATTAAATTTGTTAATAAGGGATGTTGGAGTCGATGGCCATGATGGTGCTAAGGTTCATTGGGGTCATAATGTCAGAAGTTCCGCTGAAGATGTCTTGGACAATAAAGCCTAGAGCACGTTGAGATGGGTGATAAGGGTCCCAAAATGCATATGTATCACGATTTGGACACAAGTTTGACGCTGCAGTGCACAGTCCTATCCCATTGAAACGACCTTGACCACAACATGCTATCTTCGATGTAACAAAACCTGCTCTCAAACCCACAATTCAAAATCAGATACATAGATTACATGTCATTAAAAATAAACACATTAAAAATAAAATATTTTATAATATATAAATAAGTGTAAATTTTATTTTATAAAATAAGTTACGTTAACTTATTAAATTTTTTAGAATATTATATAAGATAAGTTATAATTAAAATCAACTTCTTGATATTAGATTCTTTTAAAACAAATGTCAATTAGAGTTTGTTAATGAGATAATCAATATATAAGTTTTCTTCCTAAAATTATCTAAATCCTTTATTTATTTTCACCCACGTCAAATGAGACCAGGCTCTTGATTAATGTAAATTTTTTTATTCTAATTAAGTTTTAAAACTATCTAAAACTTATTACATTGAAGACAATTTTTAAAGAAAAATGTAAATACAATTTTATGTGTTTTTGCATTTTCTTAAAATTAGAGTTTAAGAGTAACCTAAATAAACCTTTTTATAAATGATTGAATTTAAACTCCAAACTAATAATATATAATCTATTATGTATTATATATAATCAATTATGTATATGATTTTATAATATAATAATAAAATAAATAATAATATAAAAGTATTATTAATACTAATAATATAAATATTAAAATAATAATAATATTTAAAAGTAATTTATAAAATTAATAATAAAATTATAAATAATAATATTAACTAAAATAAAATTTTAAAATAATGATAATAAATGTAAATCAAATAATTTATTATTAATTTTTTTAATTTATATTAAATATTAATAATGTTATTAATAATAAAAATAAATATAATTATTTATATAAAAATAAATTTATATAATAATAAATAATATTAATTATATAAAATACTTAATTAATTTTGTTTATATATTAAATGAATTTGTAAATTTTAATATTTTTTCAATCACACTTATTATATTATTTATAATTTTTTTATGAAAAACTTTTATGTTCTAAAAATGATAAAGAACTTGAGTTTTTTTATATAAAATTTTAGTTAATTTAAATTTTACAAAATATTTCATATTTTATTATTTAAATATTTTAAAGATAAAATTAAATTTAAAACTTACATTTTACATATTTAAAAAAATTAAATTTTTTTTACAATCATCACATCACTCACAAACTTCAATAAACTATCTCACACATTCACTCTAACACTCTAAATTTTTTTCACACTTTCTTTTCAAATACTCACAGTTTTTCACACCCACAATTTTCCACTCTCTAATCCAAACAAAGCATTAATAATTTTATTGTTTTTAATTTTAAGTGCAAGCAATGTGACTTAAAAAGTGGGTGAAAAAGTTAGAAAAGTAATATGACTATTTACTGATAAAAAAAATCAAAATAAAAAAGTGAAATTAATGAGTTGATGTTGAGAGACCAAATCTTTGAGGGTCGGTGATGAAGTTCATGTTCATTTGGAAGGCATTGACAGCAACAAAAACTTCAGAGCCCACTTGAGAGTTGATGTCTCTGGTCATTTCAACCAAAAGTGGGTTGAATATTTGTGCAGCTTCTTGTAACTCAGCTACACACTCTCCATTCCTACTCCTCGTAGCAAGCTGGGCAGGAACACAACCCAATGGACCAGTTCCAGTCACAAGCACCCTTCTACCTCCCAACTCATACAACCTCTGCATTATCATTTATACATCTACCATATCAATCATTTTGCTTCGTTGCAAAAATTTCATTAAACTAATAAACGAAACTTTACCAATTGGACGAGTCTTAATCAATAAGTTGTGCCCATAAAAAATAAAGGAAAAATTAAAATGAAATAAAATAAATAGAAGACTACCATTCATTTCTTATGAAACACCCCAACAACACTAAGCTATATGACTTTATTTATTCTGTTTTTAGTCACTTATAATAAGAGTACTACTGGATAAGTGTTGAAATAATGTGGGGTTAACTGAGTTACAATACATACCTAACAAAATTTCAAACACTAATTAACACTTTTATAAGCGCGTAAAAGAAGAATAAATATATAATAAACAAATATAGGTTATTACAGGGATGTTTGACAAAAAATACTTTTTTTTATCGGCACAAAAAATATTGGTCTATATTGTTTGGGAAAATTTTAGAAGCATTAGGATCATGTACAATTTGATGATCGTGATATATATATAATAACTGAATAAATCTAAACTATCAATTATTATTATTCTTTAAATTTACTTTTAAACATCAAAATTGTTCAGAATGAAATTTGGTAATGCCTAACTCTCATAGTTACTTGATAATCCATCTCCTAGAAAATCTTAGGTCCAAACTTCTTATGGTACATATGTAACATCTGAGTTAATATTATATGATTATCATCTAAATTTAAAAATTGACTCTCTCTCTCTATATATATATATATACACACGTGTGTGTATTTCTTTGTTTCCCACCAAAAACTCACGCAGCTATTATCCCCATCACATGAATTGGCAGTTGAATTAATACAGTAACCGAAATATAGCAGACTTTAGGTAGAAAGTGAGAGAAAAGAAGAAAGTGGATTGTTTTCGTACCAAAAGAATTTTTCGATACTCAGAGATTAGGTATCGGCAGTACTGAGGGACAGTGAATTGGCGAGACCTGGCAGACACAGGAGTCAGAAAATAGTTGTTAACGAAGTCGTTGCCACCAAGCGTCATCAGCATCAGTGCCCCATTCACCACGCTCTTCGCCTGCGCCGCACCCACCTCCGCACTCAACCGACTCTGGTACTGCTCGAACAGCGCAAACTGTTGAAACATTCTCAATATCCCCACCTGCACCGTGTCACGCACCTCAATTACTTCTCAATTATGCTTTTAAACGGTTACAATCAACAAGATGTAATTCAAACTCATTTCAAATTTAACTGCATTGATCAATTAACTACTGCAATGTATGTACAGAGAAAAAGAAGAGGTGAATTTACGAATTGAAAGCCGGTGTCGTTAAGGATTCCTATCCCTGCTGAAGCGAAATTTGCCCCAATGAGGAGCTTTTGTCCGGTTAATTGAGGGCTCAAGTATGGTAACGTGGGTTCAGATCCTATATGCTTGCCTGTATGCAACAATGTTCTAATTATTAATAATTCCATATACAATAGTTAATATGCATGAAGACGGTGGAAGTGTTATGGATAGTGAATAATACTGATTAGGTCAGGGAGGTTGAAGCCGTTGGAGAAGCGACCGGTGGGAGTGTGGGTGGGGTAGTCGATGCCGTAGGGAGGAGAGTCGGCGCGTGCGGTGGTTGGGAGGTAATTGTTGTTGCCACTGTCAACTAGTGAATCTCCGAACACCAAGAAAGTGCGAGCAGCTTCTGCTCTCTTTGTGGTCGTGAGCACCAGGAGGAATAGGGTGATGAAGATGATTCTGGAACTTGACATCATTTTGAAAGGGTTGTGGGTGATGGTGCTTTCTACAACTGGGGTGACCTGCTCTTATATAAGCTTCTCGTGCCATAGTCTTACTTCCGTTATTGCAGAGACTGTTCAAACAACTACATGTTTAATTATTTCTATTTTTAGATCAAGATTACTTTAAAATAATGTTTAATTAAAGATAATATATGTTTTCCCACCTCCATGTTCACTAAACACACACATGTGTCTATCTATCTATATATCTATAAAGTTTGTTTTATTAATTATAATCCCTACGAAATCATCCTTATAAAAAATCATAAAAATAAACTATTTTTATGTACATGTTTTTATAACTTTAATATAATTAATTTTAATATTTTTGTATCTTTAGTATTATTATAATAATTAATTTTAATATTGTATTTGTATTTTATATTATCATATGAAAAAAAAAATAGAGAAGAGAAAAAAGAGGTGTAAACATATGTGGTCTCACTACTACTAATAAATAGTAGATGTGATTTTAACTAACGTTGTATCTCACTACAGTGCCACTCCATCCTTATTTAAAATAATATTAAAAGTTTATCTTTAAAATTTCTTGCTTAAAAAATATGTTGTTTAGTTCATTTATAAATTTAATTTCGGTAATATGAATAAAAAATAATATTTTAATAATTTTTAGATTAAATTATTTTTATATTTGAAATCTTCAAACTGAATTTGTTTATGTAAATTAATTTTATAAAATAAGTATTTTTTTTTCTTTTTTTAATTCTTTTGGTCAAACGGATCAAATTTTTATCTCAATTTTTATTGGTGAGTCATTCTAGTATTACTCTTTTTATCTAAATTAAAGAGAAGTGAATACCATATTTTTACAACAAAAGGACTGAATTCAATTTTATGAATTTTTATTTTGGTGAATTTTAGGGTTGATAAAGTTATAATTTTTCCTATAAAAGGATCTCTTGCATTTTATGTCTAAGGTTGGATTCAAAACTTCCTCCTTATTTTTATTATATTTTTTATCTCTTTCAAAATCAGATCATATCATACAATAGTTTAAAAAATTCAATGACATTTTTCTTTATCAAATTTCAATTTGAAATCTCTAAAATTTTGGCAAATAAATCTGATCTTTCTAAATTAAATTTAAAAAAGTTGTACTAGTTTTAAAAAATTAATCTTTTTTTAAAGTAATTTCAATTTCACATTTATAAATAAAAAAACAGAAATATATATAATTAAATTATATACAATTCTTAAAAATTACTATTTTTTTGATCCATGGATTACTTTCTTACTTGTTTTTTTCAAAAAAAAATATACGGGTCAGGAATATTTTTTTTTCCATCCCTACACGTAACCCAACTTACGTAACTTCCATATATTATAAATTTAATTTAATAAATTTAATATATTTTGTGAAAATAAAAAATATTAAAAAAATTAATTTGCTACTTATATATATTTGTAGTAAAAATTGGAAAATAGTTTGTTATAGAGTTTATGAGAATCTCGGCTTGTTATTGAAATTTTGATAGATTTAGATGAACCAAATGGATATATTAAAATATCAAACCCATTAAATATTTTTTTAAAGTACAAAATTGAAAAAGTAATTTTTCATTCAGTAGCTATATTTGCGTGAAATTTGTTTTTGATTTCTATGATTTTGATTATTCATTAATCTCGAAAAATAATATTTTCATATATATATATATATAAATTATTTCCGGTTATATAAAAGTAAAAAAGATTAAAAAAACATAAAGTTTATTCAACTATACCAATATGTAACTTGAAAAAAAAATAGTTTATGTTTGGACGGTGTTTCAAATTACTGCAACGCGCATTCTAAACTATATCTTGAACATGTATAAACAAAGCATGAGGTGCTTTATTAGTTACAACAAATATGTTTAGTTTTTTTTAAAAAAAATTAGAAAAAAAAAGAATAAAAAAAATTGAATTATTTATAAAAGAATTGCTAGTATGCCCCCAAAAAGAATTGAAGTAATTGCATTGACAAATGGGAAGCACACTTATTGCAGTGCAGTGCTCCATGGGACACTTAGTCAACCAAATATAAATGGATTAAATTTAATGCACCAAACACTGTCCCTTTTCTTATTCTAGTGCCTTTTTACTCTGTTTTTTTTCTTTCAACCAGAAATATCTATAAATTTGTTGATATTATATCTTTAATAGAATCTCATTCTAATCATTTTATTATTTATTTTGACTTAAAATTTAATTTCACTCAAACAAAATTTCCTTTAAACATAAATTCACCTTACTAAAAATAATTAATAAAATCAAAATTGTAATGAACCACATAAAAATGTATTTCATTTTTAAAAGTCCAATCAATAATTTATTTTTAAAAAGTTTTTTAAAATAAATTATTTGAATACCTGTGTTTTGCCATGGTCAATAATACGTTGAAAAATATATTTTAGCATTATTAAGGGAGACTTTTCCATCCCTTCTGATTTGTCTGTCTTCTATATAGGCATATAGCTGAGCATAAGCTGGATCCATATATATATATATATATATATATATATATAGATACATGTCATGTGAAATTTAATTCATAAGGTTTAACATTCCATCTTCTACTGACAAGGTGTTTTTTATATCCATAGCAATTAAAAACATGGCAAAGAATTCACATTAACTAATTGAGTTCTGACACTTTATTGAATGAAAGTTTGATTTTCTGAATAACGAGTTCATTGAAAAATAGCAGAGGGAACACGATTGTTGAAAGCACAATGGTAGCCACTACAAACAGACATATTTCACCGAATCCATGTTCATCCTTAAATATGCTAAGTAACATGATTATAGCTTGAAGAAGAAAAATGCACTCTTAAACACATGGTATCACGTTCCCAACACAAACCCTTGTTGAGATATATTCGCAATACTGAAATGATTCTGATACCATATTAAAAAATAGACTTTAAGTCAAATTCATTTCCATAAAACCGACTCATAAAATAAAGTTTGCACTCACTTATATATTATGAAAGACTTTAATTTCTAGTTGACGTGAGATTTCCAACACGTTGATTATTGAAGGGCAAGACTGCAGCAACGTAACAGAGCATTTCCATTACGTTAATTAATGGCACCAGATTTTCTGGGCATTAAATTTTTACGTATGTGATACTCCTGAGAGCAGGAAGTTTGGGTCACTTTCTAAATTAATGATGAAAATGCAATGGTTGATGAGCGGCACCAGCAGAATCCAAAAGGGTATTACTACGTATCTGCTTTTATTTATTGGGTCGGTAGAAAAGAGCAGCAGAAGGAGTTGATCATGCATGTGAGCTGCATAAATGGCTAAGGTTTCAACAAAGGAAACGAATGATTGAGGTTAAGCCGCGAAGGTAGTTCGTCTCACTTTTAATTTTGTATCAAATCACGCAAAAACAATATCTCTGTTTTCCTTTTTCCCTCCCAATGATGGATCACAATTGAATGCTACCTCGCGGGACAAGCACAACAGGATGCTGATCACGTTTTTCCCTCACAAAATTTCAAACATTTCAGAAAAGTATTACACATTTCATAAGCTAATCATTTACACTGAAAAAAACACTGATTATTTAAACTCCATGAATGACCTTAGATTCTAAATGTGAGTTTGTTCCACATTGAATAGAAATGAATATGAAGAATAATATATAATAAAAAAAAACTCCTATAACAACTGTCCTCAGGTTGTGGATAAATTCACCCATAACTCCATTATTTTCAGATATTTTATAAACATTTATCTAAATTATCTAAAAGAAAGAAATCTAACATATTAAAATATTTACTATCTTAAATGTCAAAATATTTACATGTAATATATGATCACACAATTATCAATATAATTGCGAAAAGGTTGTCTTTAATATTCTACAAGTCCATTTATCACCAAATATTCCACTTTTAATTAGAAATAAAGTCTTGATTATAAGAAAGAGGATCCACATATTTATACATTCAATTAAAAAATTGTTGATGGAGATATAGTCAAGTCACTTATAAGTTAAAAAATAGCTA
The DNA here is from genome assembly GCF_000499845.2 of Phaseolus vulgaris. NCBI lineage: Eukaryota > Viridiplantae > Streptophyta > Magnoliopsida > Fabales > Fabaceae > Phaseolus > Phaseolus vulgaris. The sequence continues at coordinate 26,322,850 of NC_023753.2, read as the reverse complement.
AAATATTTTATAACGTATATGCTAAAAACTTTTAAAATAAATTATTTTGATATATTTCACTACATATTTTAATATTAATTAAACGAATTTATAAATTAGTCAAATAAATTATCTCTTGCCATATTTACTTTACTAACTATATATTAAACGTAAAACTACTAATTGCATGTAATTATTATGATCACATTGTTAATGTATGGCTTTAATATTTTCTACTTGTGTTCTACTTTACCTTTTAACACTTTTTTTTTGTTAAATACTAAATTAACTAACAAAACTACATTCAATTTAAATCTATCTATAGCCTAAGAAAAATATTTTCCTTTTCCATTTAATTCAATGTTTTTCTCATAAATTAACAAACTTGGTCTTATAATAAAAAAAATTAAGAAAATGATATGAAAAAAAAAATCCTATTTTACTTATTTTATTTTTGAAGTTATGAACTAATAATATTTCTTATTTACAATAAAATGAACTTAATTTTTTCATTTTATTGGTATTAATCCCAATGTTAATCAATATTAAAGAAATAGTAGCGTTTTTTTATTGAAAGAATAAAATAATTTATATCTTTAATATACCAAATATATTCTTTCTAACTTTTTTTCATTTTCATTTTCATTTTCAAACAATTAAAAGTGAAAAAATTTGAAGTGTAATACATTTAAATTTTTCAAAAAATTGGATATTTTATTTTTTATCATTAAAAATAACCTATAACTTAATATTAACAAAATCTATTTTTATTTACATCACGAAACTATTGAACCAACCAAATATAGAATAAATGAACCGACATAATGTTCTAATGCACATCTACCATGGCAGTGCCAATTAATGGTGAAATCAATAACTAAACCGGCTTCATTTAATCAACTATGTCGGGCATTACGTTACTTTTTATATCAGTTGAAAACTCTTAATTTATATTAATGTAAAAAAACATTTCGATAAACATTTTCTATTTTTAATTATATTTTAAAATAAAAATATTAAAATACTAAAAAATAATTGCACCCATATTTCAATAACATACTAAACTACAAATCCCTCGGATCACATTTCTCAAAAGCCACCTATTACTTTTTATGTAATTAACATTATTATTTTTATTTTCTTAAAAATTATAAAGGCACAAAATATCTCTTTCTTGTAGTATATTTTATTTTTCTTTCTCAACATTAAAGTTTGTCAGCAAATTTATTAAATATATATAAATTGGTAAACACAAAAGTTAAAAACAATGAAACATTGATAATTAATAGATAATTTAAAATAAAATGTAACATTAAAAATTAATAAAAAATATTTATTATTATTATTACGCAATGAAAATAAAAATTTGAAGTTTTGAATTTTCATTCTAAATTTAAAATTGATCTGACATAAAAAAAAGGGAAACACGAATATTAATCGTTTTTAAATTCAATTTTTTTAATATTTTTTTATTTTATATCATTTAAAGATTTAAATGATAATATACAAAGTTATTGAACATTAAAACTATAAAATGATAATTACTCTTCCTCTTATTCTTGTACTTTTATAAAAAAAAAGTCAATTTTTTCATGGTACAGTAATTTTTTTTATTGTTGTTATATATATATATATATATATATAAAAGTGGTAGTAGAATTTATTTCATTGGTTTTGTGGAATTACCCTTATTAATTATTTTATACTAAATAATAAGCAAATTTGAGAATTCATATTAAAATAGAAAATTTTAGAAGTTCAATTGATGTTTATAGAGGATATAAAATACTCTATGATAAAATATGTCATGGTAATTTTTAAAAAAAAGTATATGTATTATATAAAATTAGATAAATTCAAATTTTATTAAAATGTATAAATTTAAAAAAATTTACACTCTTAAAATTTGTGTTTATTTTTTTTCACATCTTCTTGTCAAGTCGATTTTAACTATGATAGTTAGCTTACGTAAGATTGAAATATCTTTAGTTTGACTAAGATAAGACAGGGATATCTTTAGTTTAACTATGACAGAGACATAATTAGTCTGCTAAGATCGAGACATTGTTGGCTTAATCAAGGTAAATGTGTCATTATCTCAAACAACATTCGGATTATTTTTTCAACTGCCATCGTGAGGGTTATTATTGATATAAGTTAGTGTTATTTTCCCATCATTGTTTATTTATTAGTCAGCATCAATGACCTAGTGGTATATACGATCACATCACAAAGATCATAAGAGTGACTTAATATAAGAAATAACATCTTACGACATGTGTATAATTTAAGCACTTTACTATTTTGCTACATGACCACAAATAGTGTTCTCATGCCCATTTGGTCACTTGGAACTTTTAAACATTAAAATTGATAACATTTTTGCACTTATTATCACTTGCTCTATTTATCCTCCACTTGAAAGATTTCTTTAAATACTGAGTTGAGAAAAGAGTTGTTGCTCATCTTTTTCTACGCTTTGAGATCTTCAATGATGTCTTCTTCTTGTTCTTGTGTTTGTTCACATTGATATGAAAATATGTGTTAAATGTGTTGCATAAAACATTAAATGCTTGTCTTTTCTTTAAACAATATTTTGAATGGTAGTGCGACTAATTGGACCTAGGTTAGAGATCGTACACAATAGTGATTTTAGGATTGACAAAAGGTGTGTCAATGAGCAACTTTAAGGGTCTTATTAAATGATATGGATACCAGAGTTATAGAATGATCTTAATATTAATTGTGTCTTTTCTAATTATTAGTTGTTTCTCTTTATAGAGGTGAATAACCTTTATTTTGTTTTTTCCTGCTATGATTATAGTATTTATTTGATTGATTATTTCTCTCTTTAGCTAGAACTAGAATGAGTGTACTGCTTGTATACATTCAGACTATTTGTTTTTATCTCAACAAAATAATATAAGAGATATTCATTCTCATATCATTTGTCTTCCTTTTACTCTTTTGTTCATCTCTGTTCTATTTTATAATATGATATCCGAGATCTGATTAGAGCTCTGATTGCTACATTTATCCATGGGTGAAGTTGTTGATCCCTTACAAGATCTTTTGTTTGTGATGTTTGTCATTTTGCAAAGCAAAAGATACTTTCATTTCCTATTAGTACATCTAAATCAAAAAAATGTTTTGATTTTATTCATGTAGATATTTGGGGACCATACTCAATACCATCAATTCATGATCATAAATATTTTTTGACCATAGTTGATGACTATTCGAGGTACACATGAATTTTTCTTTTAAAACATAAATTTGAAGTTGTCAAGGCTTTGGAAAATTTTGTTGTTTTTGTTCAAACACAATTTGAGACCGCGATAAAAATAATAAGAAGTGATAATGAGACTGAATTTTTCATGACTCATTTTTTGTCAATAAAGGAATAGTACATCAAACATCATGTGTCAATACTCCACAACAAAATAGTATAGTTGAAAGGAAACATGGTCATTTATTATATTTAGCAAGAGCTCTTATGATACAATCTCATTTACCCAAAATTTATTGGTCATATTCTGTGATACATGTTGCGCATATTATAAACATGCTTCCCACACCTGTTTTAAACTATTCTTCTCCTCATGAAATGCTTTACAAAACTGATGCAAATTTTAATGGATTAAAGGTGTTTGGTTCTTTATGTTATGCTAGCACTTTGTCAACAAATAGAAGAAAATTTGATCCAAGGGCATCAAAATGTGTTTTTATTGGTTTTAAAAAAGGGACAAAAGGATATATTTTATTGAATATTCAATCAAGAGAAATTTTTGTTTCTAGGGACGTTGTCTTTTATGAAATGTTTTTCCATATCAAAGGGTTCAAGATACTAGCAATGAAACTAACAGTCCTGACATTTATGATCAAATTTTGTTTGCTGAAGATCAACCTGTCTTGAGTCAGCCATCACAAGCCATTCTTACACCTTGTGGTAATAATTGTGAGTCACACATTGAGGTTCCAGAAGAAGTTTGTTCCCATATAGACCAAAACCTCAATGAAGATCATGACATAGAACAAAATTTTGAATCAGATCAATCTGTTTGAATGAGTACAAGAATAAAAAGACCACCTGAGTATTTAAAGGATTATCATTGTAATCTTAATGTTTCCAATACATCTTCAAGAGTTAAATATCCTTTGAATTCTATTTTTTCTTATAACAATTTATCACCTTCTTACAAATATTTTGTTATGTCTCTTTCTTCACATGTTGAGCCAAATACTTATTCTGAAGCTGTGAAACATGACTGTTGGAGAAAAGCTATGCAATGTGAGATATCTGCTTTAGAGTCAAATCAAACTTGGGAGACTACTCTTCTGCCTAAGGACAAAGCTGCCATAGGTTGCAAATGGGTATTCAAAATGAAATATAAGGCTGATGGGACATTTGAAAGGTATAAAGCAAGGTTAGTGGAAAAGGGATACACACAAACAAAAAACGTTTACTACCTTGATACTTTCTCTCCAGTAGCAAAGATGACCATCATAAGGTTGCTTCTTTCTCTAGCTCCTATCTATAATTGGGAATTGAAATAATTAGACATAAATAATGCCTTTTTACATGGAGATTTGAAAGAAAATGTATACATGGTTGCTCCTCCTGGATTGACTTCTATTCCACCAGGAAAAGTTTGTAAACTAAAAAAGGCTTTATATGGCCTTAAGCAAGTCAGTAGAGAGTGGTTTGCCAAACTGTCATCATTTTTGCTTTCTATGGGATATACTCAATGTATGAATTATCATTCATTGTTCATTAGTTCTTCTGAAGGACCTTTTACAACATTATTGGTATATGTGGATGATATAATATTGGTAGGAAATGATAAAGAAGAGATTGCTCGAATTAAACAAGCCTTGAATCAGACATTCAAGATTAAGGACCTTGGGGATTTAAGATATTTTCTTGGTCTAGAAGTAGCAAGAAGTAAAAAATGAATAATGGTGAATCAAAGGAAATATGCATTGGAATTGTTAACAGATGCAGGTCTTTTAGCCTACAAACCTGCACTCACTCCTATTAATAATCATGAAAAATTCTCTTCTACTGGAAGTGTCCCTTTCACAGATATTCAAGCCTACAAAAGATTCTTGTTTAGAATATTCACTGACATAACATTTTATGTGCAACAACTTTCTCAGTTTCTTGTTAAGCTTACAATTGCTCAATATACTGCAACGATTAGAATTCTCAGATATATTAAAGGAGCTCCAAGTCTTGGTTTATTTTTCTCTTCCAACACTTCTGCTCATCTCAAAGCCTTTTGTGATAGTGATTGGGGCACCTATAGTGATTCAAGACAATCAGTAACTGGTTTTAGTGTGTATCTTGGGAATTCTCTCATATCCTAGAAATCAAAGAAGCAAAGCATGATATCAAAGAGTTCTTGTGAAGCTGAATACAGGGTTATGGCCATTGTTACATGTGAAATTCAATGACTAACTTATCTTCTTCAAGATTTCAAAATTTCTTTTGAGCAACCATCTCTTTTATACTATGACAATGACTCAGCAAGATACATTGCAACAAATCTAGTGTTTCACGAGCGTATAAAACATATAGAAATAGATTGTCATGTTGTTAGAGAAAAATTAAAGAAGGGTCTCATCCATTTGCTTCCCATTTCCACCACAAAACAACTGGCTGACATTTATATCAAAGCTTTAAGTCCTCAATCTTTTAAGAGTATTTGTTCCAAGCTGGGTCTCATCAATATTTGCTCCCCAACTTGTGGGGGGATATTAAAGGATATGGATACCAGAGTTATAAAAGAATCTTAATATTAATTGTGTTTTTTCTAATTATTAGTTGTTTCTCTTTATAGAGGTGAATAACCTTTATTTTGTTTTTCCTGTTATGATTATAGTATTTATTTGATTGATTATTTCTCTCTTTAACTATACCTATAATGAATGTATTGCTTATATATATTCAGACTATTTGTTTTGATCTCAACAAAATAATATACGAGATATTCATTCTCATCTCATTTGTCTTCCTTTTACTCTTTTGTTCATCTCTGTTATATTTTATAATAGGTCTGTTTGTTTCTTTAGATGTATTGTTAACAGACAAAAAAGTGAGAAAATATCAGTTATTTGGATTCAGGGTTTTGTAAGGAAGAGAATGAAAAGATATACCTGTGAACAGTAACTATCCCCTCCCTCAAAATGAAGAGATGTAGATGAAAAATCATGTCAACATCTCTTATTTTTGAATTTACCCTCATTTAGTCTAGTTTTTCACATGGTCACAGTGCTCCATTTGGTTTCACATGGGCACAATGCTTTTGAGATAAATGCATGCAGAGATAGATTCCTTGAAAAGGCATGCAGAGATAGATTCCTTGAAAAGGCATACAAAGATTTTGATGTTTTCCTTGACCAAGAGCTTGGTTCGTGATGGTGATTTACAAGGCATTGGGTCCATGAATATCAACACAAGCAACGGTCATATGTGCCATGTTTATATAAAGTGTGAAAAGCAAAGAAGAAGGTTGGATATTTTTTGTGTGAATGACGTTGTTTATAAACATTCTTCTCAACAAAGTTCTTCCTTCTTAAGTCCAGGTTCTTGTGCCTCCATTCCAGTTTAGATATACTTGTTTTCAGTCCAGGTTTGGGCACACTCATTTGTGTTCTACATTGCCTTGTATTGTATTGGCAGTAGAGTTGTTTTGTTTCGTTCTTTGTATTTTTTTTATTATTTAATTCATAAAAAAATGTATGTTGTGCTTGTGCATCGGTGGTTTTAATATGCATTTGTGCTTTCTTTGTAGGTTGTGGTGTGTTTTAGTACTACAAAGTTTTATTAATTGTAGGTGGGGTTTAGGGACTGTGGTTGTTGGGTGCTAATCTTCTTCTTTCAGGTTAGTCCTTAATCTTTTTGAGCTTTCAAGTTTGTTGGATTTGTTTAAACATGGAGAAATAAAAGTTAAATTTGTTTGTTTAACTTGTATGGATGTAAAATAATCAAATGTTTAATTGAATTGTAGTATTAATGGTTTGTTTATGTTATATTCAGGTTTTTGTTAGTTAATATATATTTTTAATGTTATATTCAATTTTATGTTAGTTAATATATCTGTTTAATGTTATATATTCAATTTTGTGTTAGTCAATAAGGCACTGAAGGTGTATTTAAATCATTTGTGGTATGCAATTTTTTTAAATAAATATATAGTTTATTTGAATTGATTTTTCCTATTTTTCCGCAATTTTAAAATCTAAATTTTCAAAAAATCAACAATTTTTGTTCCATCCTCAATTTGTATTTTTCCCTTTTTCTAATATTTTAATTAATTAAATTATTTCTTAATGGTATCTTAAATGCCTTTGTTACGTTTAAAGTTCAACTAGATCAAAATAAAAGATAAAATGTGTAAAAAAGGAGACTTTCGCATGTATGTTATTTATTTTAAATAAATTATATGTACTTAAAAAAGTTACCTCCTTATAAAATTAGTTCTAATAAAAAATTATTTGTGGTCTAAAACAAATTGTCGACTATTCCGTTAATTATAAAACTAGTAAAGAAATCATTAATTGATATAAAACTTTATTATACATTAACAAAAATTATATGTTTAATTATTGCTTATTTCAATTAATATTCGGTTGATATAATTTACATGAGAATATGATTCTAAATTTTACACTTTTATAGTAACAATAATAATAATCAAATAATGGAAAATGTTTAACAAATTATAATTTAAAAATGGGGAGATATTTTTGTCTTTAAGAATGTCTTCATAAGATTTGTTATTCTTTTAAAGAGACGGCATTTTTTCAAGAAATTAGTTACCTCTTCGAAAAGGTGATGTCCTTAATTAATAAAAACTAAGGGAAAAAGTCTTTACCCACTTGAAATATTTTTGTAAATTATGTACTGTATGTTATTTCTGTTTATGATCTATTTTAAAAAATAATTGAAACAACTTTAAGGTATTTATTATGAGAAAAATAATTAATTACATTATATTGTTTTTTGGGTTGTAGAAAATACAATTTTATTGTAATTAGTAAAATAAATAATATTATTTATTTTAATAAATAAAATTAATTCACATTTTTTTTATATTTATTGTGTAATCTCTTACATAATAGTAACCCTAACCATAATACTAACATTATCCATTGATCTAATAGTAGAAGTCTAACCCTAACTCTAAAATTGTGAATAGTATGGTAACTCAAGAATGACTAATGTGTAAGATTTGTAATCTTATATACAACCATTTGAATAAAATTTTCTTACATGACTGTTTATTATGGAGGTCAACATTATTGGGATGGATAACGACAACAATTCGCCGCCACATTTTTAGGATGACAAGAATGAAAATTTTGAAGAAACAATTGCAATTTATAACGATATTGCGAGTGCGAACATGAAATTAATTTCACAACTATAAGAACAAATACAAAAGAACACAAAAGTTGCATCAATGATGATCCTTTGCATTGTTGCTTTTGGATATTTGTTGCGTATGTTAAGTGATACAACAGACTCTATTACCGAGTTTGAACCACGAAAAGAGCGACGCAGACAAGAGCTGATGGAGTACTTGGTGCACACTAAACGTTCTCATGACATTATTCGCATGGGACCACAAGCATTCATTCAATTATGTCAATGAATTAGGCAAACCGAATTTGTTCAGGATGCATATCGATCAACCGTGGAAGAACAACTTGCTAAATTTCTCCACATTATTGGACATAATGTAAAGAATCGGAGTGTTTCCTTCTTCTTTCATCGGTATGGAGAAATAGTTTCCCATCACTTTTATAACATATTGAATGCGAATTCGGTGTTGGAGGGAGAATTCTTAAATCAACTAGATGACAGTGTTATGCAACCTCAGATCTTACACAACAATCGATTATATTCGTATTTTAAGGTTCATTTATGACAAATTTCAATTATATTTCTCGGAATGTTTGTTCTTAATTGTTTTTTTAAATATAATTTTTTTCCCATTAGGATTGTTTAGGTGTCATAGATGACACTCATGTATGCGTGAAGGTCCCACATGGTGATGCACTGCGTTTTTTAGGAAGAAAAGATTGACCAACTCAAAACATTTTCGCAGCGTGTGATTTTGACATGAAATTCACATACGTTTTGGCCGGGTGGGAAGGAACAACCTCGGGTTCAAGAATACTAAAATATGCATTGATACAAGAGGATCCTCTTATGGTATTTGGGTATGTATAACAATTTTTATTGAAGACATTTCAGGACTAATTATGGTTTGCACAATGTTTGTAGGGAAATACTATCTTGACGATCCAGGTTTTATGTTAAAAGGACAAATATTAACACCTTATCAAGGGTTTAAATACCATTTGAAAGAGTACTCTTGAAGAGGTCCACAAAAGGTTCGAGAGTTGTTTAATCATCGACATTCGTGTTGTGAAATGTAGTTGTTTTCAGTGTTTTGAAAAAGTGTTTCCCAATTATAGCTAGTGGGACCGAGCCACATTACTCTTTGAACATTATGACAAAATATAGTTTGTGTTTGTTGTATTATCCATAACTTTCTCCACGTGGTGGACAACGAAGATTCTTTCATTGAAGAAGTTGATCGTGAATTGCTAGAACAAGATTTACAAGTTTCAGCTGCTCAACCTCGTGGGGATGATTATAGAATATGTTCACAATTAATTTGGCAATATTATGTAAACGATTAATTTTATGCAATAAATTGTATTTTGAAATTTTCTTACTCTATTTGGCCCTAACTTTCATTACAATTTTTAGATGGATCGCAGTAAAAATGTTGGTCCAGTTTCATTAGGCAATTTGAGAAAGTTTACTAAGTGGACCGCGAATATGGATTTAGCACTTTTAAGTGCAATGGTGGAAGAGGCACGACGAGGTTCAAGAGTTTATGGTAGTTTGACCACACAAGGCTATAACAACATTGTTATGGCATTACACGAGGTTTGACTACCTACCATAACAAAAAATCATGTAAAAATTTGTCAAAAAAGTTTGAAGGACACACAATTTATTTTCTAGTCTTAGTGGTTTTGCATGGAACCAGAGCAGTAAACAATTTGAGGCAGAGGATGAAGTCTGGGATAGATTGATTTAGGTACCATAATTAATAATGTTGACAACATTTCTTTAAACCCTAAACAAAGGACAATTACTAATATTTTTACTAACATTATTGGTTATAGGTAAAGTCTTTTGTCGGTAAATGGCGTGTCAATTCCATCCATAATTATGACTTTATGGAAGAGTTGTGGTCGAATGACAAAGCCACCGTAAATGCATGGAGGACACATCAACATGCAACCACACATAGCCCAACAAAAAAGATACGTGTGAATCTAAGTGATAATATCATAAATTACATACTAGAGCCGCCAGAGTTTGATGCTCCTGATGAGGATCTTCCCCGCTCACCTGAACCACATGTCGAATCAACTAATAGTCCAAGCAATACTCAATCTACGCCCTCTTAGGAAACGGGAAACGGGTGGGACCTCCTCAACAAAGGGATCAAAGAGAAAAACACCCATGGTGGATGTCATTGAAAATCAAATTTCCATGTTAAACAATAACCTTGAGGTTTTTGGGTCCTACTTGAAGCATGGTAATGAAGTGGCCACTAATTTGGTTGACGTTGCTCGTATACAAGCGACCACAACACAAGATGTAGCTACAAACATAAGATGACGCACCGACTATTATAGTGAGCATGTACACCATCAACGTTGCATAACGTCCTACCAGTACTCTAAGTCTGATATTTGGTCTTCGTTGGTTGACATAAACATTAGTGATGAAAATCTCTTGGACCAATGCTACGATTTCTTGTGGGAAAACCCAACTAGGGTTAAACAACTATTTGGATTACCTGCTCAACGAAGAATCACAAAGTTGTTTAATATGATGACTTAGCGTAATTGAATGGTGTTTAAGTTGTATTTTAAGGTTGCATTTCATTTTAGTTTGGTTGTGTTATTTATTTGAGTCTTTAAATCATTTTGTTGTTGATCGAACTCTGTTGTTTTGATTGTGTGGTTTAGTGAACTCTGTTGTTTATCATTGTGTTGTTTATCGAAGTTTGTTGTTTAATTGTGTTATTTTTCAAAGTTTTTAAATCATTGTGTTGTTTATCAAAATATTTAAATAATTCACATTTTTCTTCTATTTACTCGTATTTAAATTTTATTAATTTGGTCACCATGCTATAAAATTGTTTATAATAAATTATAACTTTATAATCCATGACATCCTCATCCACAAATAGACAAAAAATCCATAAGTATAAAACTCCAACACATAATTTTTATTTTTCTTTTCATATATTTTTCACGTATTTTTACATTATTTATTGATAAAAACTACACTTCATTACAAATATTAGTTATTAAATAAATTTAACTAACACAAATATTTAATAAAATAAAATAATAATAATTAATTATTGAACTATTATTTATAAAATAAAATATAATAATAAGATAAATAGTTGATTGAATATAATAAATATTAACATATTTTACTTTTTAGTATAATAAGAAAATTATAATAATTTTAATTTTATTTGTTTTTGATTAAATTTCGTTAACCGTTAATATAATGAACATATATTTTATTCATCTGTCTAAAAATTACCCAACTTAGACCTACAGAATATTTGGCGTGACTAATCCATAGGTAATTTTGTTATTATCTTCAAATTTTGGCAGTTACTTATAGATTTTAGATGTGCCTAAATTTAATTTGTAGTGTATTTACCATTTGCCAAACGAAATATCAACAATATGTTAAACCTGCAGAATAAATTTTAAGAGAAAATCTATATCTCTATATAAATTTTTACCTATAAATCTATACCTATATATAAAGGAGATTTCCTATTATAACCGTTTTTTGGTATACATAATTTTTTTTCGATTCTACCCTTATTTAATATATTTTATTTTATTAATACAATGAAGTATTTTGTCATAATTTATAATTTTTTAAATTAATATTAATGTACAATTTTTATATGACTCCCCGCTCTTCTTTTATAATTCTTTATTTTAAGCTAACAACAGGAAGAAATATAGAGCATATTTTCACACGTTTCCACACAAAATCTCACGTATCAAAATAAAATAACCTTCATTTCCAATCACTCTCTTCATTCCACTTCAAACAACTATATTCTCTGGTAAAACCCCTATTTTTTTTGTATCTACCATCAAGTCAATCTCAACCTTAATGTGAACATCATCACACTCTGCGATTCCAAAACTATTAATGGAAGAAGAGAAAAAACTTCAAGAAGAAAAAAAACAACTTGAAGAAGAAAAAAGACTCAAACTGGAGAAGAAAAAAAAAAGGTTGTTTAATCAATTCATCATTTTTTTTTACGTGTTATTTTTTGCTTTTCAATTTCGACTCATCCAAAATTATTTTTATATGTATGTTAAATTTCTATCATTGTAAAATTTGAGTAAAAGAAAAAAATACGAATATACAAACACTGCCTGTGTTCCACTAGCATTGATAAAAATTATTAATAACTTTGTTAATGACTTGACCGCACTTGATGTATCAACAAACAAATTATTAAAGTAAAAACACTTTTATTTTAAAGTAGCATATTAATTATATGGAGCAATGTACCTTATTTGGATATGTAAATAAATTTTATGCATTCTTATGTAAAAGTAATCAAATATTGTTGTCAATTTTTCAAAGTCGAATGTTTATATTGAGTTTCAATAAAAATTTCATCAACTCAATTTTATATAATAAGTGTATTATATTTTTAAAAAAATGATTGTGTGTTGCTAAAGTAGAGATACGGTAGATATATACACTAAGAAAATAGAAACATCTCACTAGTTCTAATCAACTCCAACTCTTTTAGTGGTTTATGTGCTTACCTACCTAGTATGGTCATAAACAAAATGTGAGATAATTATTTTAAAAATATATCAACCACATCACACTCTCATAAAACACAAATAAAAATTACAATTAAATCACTCATATTCAAGAATACAAAATTTTCAATTGCATCTCGATGAAATAACATAATTTGTCTCATTCGACGCCTTCAAAAAGATTTACATAAGTATGTTCCAATAAAAACTAACACATAACTCGTTGGAAACACTATTAATAAAAAATACCTCAATTTCTTATGTGAGAGTGATTCCTTTGCATATGTTATAACAGCCTTGATACAAGAACTTCTTTCAGCTTTCTAACCAATTAATGTTTGTTTATATGATAAAATCATTAATGAAATGTTGAATATCTCATTTCGTAATGAGTTTAACACTAAGTGATGCATGTAATGATGACTCACCGCTTAGACATTACTTAAGCAATAATCCATTGGTTGAATGATATTAATATAAAAAATAATCTCACAAAAAATCATATAACATTTCCCTTACAACTACTACAAACCACCAAAATTCTGCATATACAATAATCTATATAACCATCAATAATACCTCACATTCACATACTTACTTTTTCAATAATCATATACCAATGTGTACAATTTATTTATCATACATATAATGTACTTATATTACCAACACATTCTTCTCTCATCTAATTAATATCTTACTGCATAGAGTATAATTAACTCTCCCTAAGTGAGATTAATACTCCTACTAGAAACATTTTTTATATACATAAAAAATCTAATCAAGCCTTTGGTATCAAAGTTGCAAACCTTACATCAAACCTTACACATAAAACATCTATTTTTAACCAATAACTTAAAGAAAAAAAATAAAAAAAATAAAATCTTTAGTAGAGATTCAATTAGATCAATAAATTATTCAGCTTATCTTAATCTTCACCTTATTATCTCCTTGATGTTTTATTTTATCATCATAATAACACTGTAGTATCTTTATATTTCATAAATAGTTTAAATGGAATAAGATTTAAAGAGATGAGATTTTTAATAAAATAAAAAATAATTATTTATAAAATTTCTATATTTTATCTATTCATATCTTATCTATACTAAATTCTAAATAAATCTATTTTAATAACTCTAATTACAACTCTCACAACATTTTAACATTTTAATAATTTTTTTTTTATCAAAACCGTTGTGTCAACTCTTATGTTTATTTTTTATAACTATTTTTAAAAATCGTACACACACAATGCCTGTAATTATACTACTATATATTAATTTCTTTTTATTTATTTTTTTTATAAAAAAGTTTTAATAAAATAATCACTTATTTAGAAAATATAAATACTTTTTTAGAAGTAACTTTCTCCTCACTTTTTTTTGAAAACCACAAAGATGTGATTAAGACTGACATAATTTTAAAAGTATTTTTATACTTGAAGCATGTAAAACTTGTTTTTGACTCTTGTATGCAATCTACCAACACTTAGTTTTTTAGGTTTGTCAAACAAACAAGATTTAACAAATATTTAACAGATCCTGTTTAGCATGTTCATAGATGATTAAATTTGTTTAGTTCCTCAATTCCAAGCTCAATGGTAATTGTATTACGTACCAAATCTGTGTTCCTTATTTATGAAGGAATCGTGCTATGCGGTAAATGCACGCCTCCTATGAAATTCAAACACGTTTAACTCCTACTTAATAAATTATTGCCATTCTTTTGTTTTGTTGCACATTCAAAACTTTTGTTCTAACTTAAAACACAAATGTACTCTTATTTTTCACTTCCATCACACTTTCATCTAAACTACCCAACATCTCTCATTACACTTTTTCTTAGAATAGTTAATAGCACATGTTTTCGGGGTCCTTTTTCTCAATAATTCTAGGGTCCTTTTTCTCAATAATTCTGATTGGTCATCACAGTTTTATTTAAGTTTAACAATCTTATAAATTTATATTTTAATTAAATTTTAATTATTTTTTTCTATTGTGATTAAAATACCTTTTATTTCCGTGTAAGTACCCTATCATTTTGAATATATAATCAATGGAATGATGTGACCATTATTTATGTCTAATTAATTAACTTTTTTTTTCTAATTTTCTTCAATTCATCTGTCAGGTGGAGATCTCAGATTAACTAGAGATTAGAGCATTTCATAGTATATAAGTGAATGCAAATTTCACCTATAAGTCGGTTTTATGAGGTTGAGTTAGATTTAAAGTCTACTTTTTAATATGGTATCAAAGTCATTCTCGAGCCTATTCTAGCGAGAGTTTGTTAGATTTATCAGGTTACTCCCTATCAGACTGTTATCGAACCACCCATAATATGTTGTCCCACGCACGAGCGATCACTCTCGACGTGAGGATGCTATGTTGGAGATTGTGGGATGCAAATATCACCTTATAAGCCAATTTTATGAGGTTGAGTTAAAGTTAAAGTTTACTTCATAACATATTATCAGAACATTTTCAATATTTTGTCATCGTCCTCGTAACTATCATGTTCTTAAATTATTAAAATACTTTTAATTTATCATATGATATAAAAATTTTATTTTCTTTCATCTTTACTTCCTAATTTATCTTTAGGACACACATTGGTTATTTGTATTATTTTTTATAATTATTTAATGATTGTTATTTAACATTCTAATTTTGAAATTTATATAATTATAATTTTTTTTTTATATTTGATATTGAAGAAAATAAAATATGTATTTTTAAAATTAAATCTTTGATAATATTTTTTTTTAATTGTTGTGATTTTTTTAAAATAATTTAATTCATATTTAAAACCAGATGAGTATAAATATATCATTTAAATGAGATGAGGATGATAAAAAATTTCATGACTTTGTCCATCCTATTTTATTGCCACCCATAGCTCTTGAAAAAAAGAGTAAGTTGACCAAAACAAATTAAAAAGAAGATGAATGAGTTGATGTAAACAAAAAATAAATAAAAATAAGAACAAGAGTAACACTACTTTGTTTAGGGCAAAAATCAATCAAATGAAAAATATACTCAAACAAAATATAAACAATTTAAATACTAAATAAAAGAGAAAACTTGTAATGAAAAATTAATTAAAAGTATCTAAATTTACAAGATGTAAACATAAAAAACTTAGATTTTAGAAAAAACTTCTACACATCTATGAGAAAAAGATGTACGAAGAGGGGCATGGTATTGTATTTGGGTTTGAAAATTTGAGAAATAAATAAATAAAATTTATAAAAGTCCATCTTTTATTATTTATTTATATATATATTATTTATAGATAAAAAATAAAAAGTGAGAGAAAAGAGTAGGAAATAGTGGAAGGCAAAGTGTGGAGGAGGAGATCTGAGACTGTGGTGTGGTCGTCGGAATTCCCGATAAAGAAATTCAGTGAAAATCTTGAAATCAGCTTACGCAGGGAAAGAAGGAACCCTAAGAATACGATGCGTCTCAATATCTGTCACGTTTCGCTCGCTTTCGTTCTCAAATTCCTCAATTTCCTTCAATCCTTCGTTGCCATTTCCATTTTGCTCTATTCCATATGGATGTTCAACGAATGGGAGCATCGTCTTCCTCCTCCTCCTCTCCCTCACGCTTTTGATTTCTATCTCAAGCTCAATTTCATCGTTCTACCCGCTCCATGGTACCACTATTCTTCTTCATTCTCACTGTTTCTGCTAATTAATCAACTCCTTCTCATTCGGCTGCTGTCAACTCTATTATTAAATTAAATGCTATCAACTACTCGTGCGTCGGGAATTAATACTTAATACTTCTTAAAGGAAAATTCATCTTTACGTTATTATTTTACTGTTAGTATTTTTTTTTTAAACTATGATGAGATTGCAACAAGTGCGGTGAAATGCTTAGGTTTGGATTTAAACGGTTATTCGCTTCTGTTTCTTTCTAATGCTGAACTTTTTTTTTTTGCAGGTTTATCTACGCTTTCTTGGGAGTGGGAATTTTGGTGTTATGCATTTCTTTCTTGGGTTGCATTGCAGCTGAAATGATTAATGGTTGCTGCTTGTGTTTTGTATCCCACTGATATTTTGAATGTTTATTTAAATATAGAAGGTTCGCAGCTCAAGTTTTTAAATTGCGATCGCATTTTTGGGTCACTGTTTTGTCGTGCTTTTTCATGTTGTGGGAAATTACAGACTAGGTGGCCGAAACCACGGTTGGGAACTGTTTTTAAAAACTTTTTAGCTGAAACTCTATTAAGCTTTATGAGAGTAGAGTAAACTTGTGTTGAATGCTTTGAAGTAGTAGCTTTTACTCTACTTTTTTGATTTTAATTTTTTAAAGTTATTTTTGCTTGTCACTCCTTGACCGTTTGAAAAATGCTAGTACACTCTACTCATCGCGGTGCTTCTTATGCTGGAAGCTTCTCTGGTGGGATTCATTGCACTTGATAGTGATTGGGAAAAGGTTCTTACTTTCTTGTTCCCCTACGTTATTTACGGACATAGTTGCACTAGCTCGCATTTGTGTCCCTCTTTTGAGGCCTATAGTTTATTATTATCTTTGCAGGATATCCCACTTGATCCAACCGGTAAACTTGACGAGCTTCGAATTTTCATCGAAGATAATATAGATATCTGTACTTGGGTTGGCATTACTGTGCTCGTGGTTCAGGTATTTTCTTTACATGTTGCTGTTTTGGTGTTAGTATCTGTTTTTTTTCCTGACCTCTCATTGGTAAATGAATTATAGTCTACTATAGTCCATTTTTTAGAGTTCAAGCTTGTTGATGTTGGTGTTCAACATGCATTATTATATATTTTCTGAAGTTGATGTTTCTTCATGAGCACTTCTAACTTTTGGAATCCTCTATAACTTGTATCATTTAGATGTCTGTCTTCTTTTGTTCAAGCATCTAAATAATTATTCAAGCATCTTAAGTTGTTATTTTTTGTTCATTAACTTCAATTGTATAAGGAATTGGACCGGTATGTTAATTCAGCTCTGACTTAAGGTATCATTCACTCTGTTCACTAGATTCATGGAGTCAGAGGTGTTATTAACTGTGTAGAACACTACACTCTATAGAATGCAGTTACTGTAGCCTCTGGGTAATTTGGTTTCAGTAATTATATGTAACAAAAAGATCATAATAGGAAAGAGAAGTTACGTGTTGAATTTGGTTTTGGAATTTGAATTATTACTATTTTTCCAGACTATATGTTAGTATTATGATCTCCAAACTATTGCTTTGGTTATTACTTTGGTTGCATTCTAAAGTTCTGTTGGTTAATTTTACGTGGTAACCCAACATGTCCTTTGAAATTCTTGAATTACTCCTAATGCATTTATTGTGAAGATTCCAAATAAAGTAATGAATTCCCATCTCCATAACATTCTTATTAAAAGAATCATTGGTAGTATTGGTGAGTATGAGAGGCGGTGATGGAGTTTATGAGTTCTTTCTAAGTAACATTATTAGTTTAGGTACACGTTCTAATCCATCATTTAATTTTCTGAACGATACTAGCATTCACAACAGAACATTAATTGCTTCCTTTATCTCATACCATTATTTGCTTTTTTAAGTTAATACACACATTTTAACAAAATTATTCATTGCACTGAATACCGCGAATTGCTGTTATAGATAACCTTTTTTGGACAAAATAAATCCTTATTAAATGTAGTTGTCAATTTACTTAGGTATTTAGGTGAGGTGAGATACTAGTATAAGAGGGTGTTGTTGAAAAACAATTAATGTTTTCTTAGGTTTTAAAATGACAAATAATTTCAGACATTAAAAAACTCTTATATGACAGAGGGAGTTATAAACAAAATAATTGTGTTATTATTTTATTTCAATTATTTATATTTTTAACTAAGCAACTGCAATTTACAAACAAAATAAACATGATTTGTTGCTATGATGATCATTTTACCCTAAATAACAAATACTAGTTATTTAAAAAAGAGAGTAATAAAGCATCCAATGAACCATCTTAGTGATCTTCCTTACATGCTCGAGGTATAGGTAAATGGGCTATTAATATGTGCTGATTCTTATACCTACAAAATTTGTTTAACTTTACCTCTTGTTGTCTCTTCCTTCATTTGAGAGGCTGTTGTTTGTGCTTTGCAGTCTGTACACACATTAGTTGGGCTTGAGACAGTAGCTTCTTTTTTTATTGTAGATTTTAATGCTCAGTTGACAGATACTGCAAGTATCGGAGGCAGAGCCTGGTATAAATATGCTGGTCTTTTTACTTCATTAAGGTTGAAACAGGAAAACAGGACAAAATTCTACCCCAAACTGTGTCTAGAATATTTCATGTCTGTGACTTGCATGTTATAAAGACAACCTAGGATTTGTATAATCATTGGTTTTAAATTTCCAGCATTTTTCTTGTATCCTCATGAAAATAGTATCAATAAAAAATCTAACAAACCATATAACAACCATGCTGGATAAATGTAAAGCATTTTCTGGATTTTCTTTTATTCCATTCCTCCTCTAGTGCTTTTGCTCATTTTTCTTGTTGCCAACCTCAGGCACTGTCTCTACTACTGGCATTAATTCTGCGAGCCACAGTTTCTACCAGGGAGGCTGATTTTGATTTTGAGAATGAAGGTGATGCTAGGCGTAGAAGTTGGGAACCCCTACTAAATCCTCAATCTGGCCAACCATCTGGGTCTGGCAAAGGTGATAATAGAGGAAATCACTCTGATATTTGGAGCTCACGGATGAGAGAAAAGGTATGCTGGTCTTGAAGTCTTAACCGTAATTTCTTTGATAACCTTTGAGGGAATTGAGTCTTTGAATGATAGGAAAAATAATGTGATTTTGTAAGAGTTTGTCAAAAAAGAGGTTGAGCTTTTGTTATCAACTATCAACTATCAACTATCAACTATTAACTATCAACTAAAAGTTCCATTTTTATTTTCTGTTTGTATTTTTTCCATTTGTACATATTATTTGTGACATGTTCTTTAATTTCGATATTAGCTTATAGTAATTTGGTTTTAGATTTATAGTTTTATTATTCTATTATTCTATTTTGCTTGGATGCTAAATTCTGGTGTGTCATAGTTAGGCACGTAGTCATGATACCTGCTTAGAAAAATTACGTTTTCAGTATAGTCTATTATCATTGCCTTAAACTATTTTAAACTACACTGTTTGAAACCGAAAGGTTATGTAAATGTCTTGCACAGATCACTAAATTTTCCTTTTTTATTTTGGTTTGGGTTTAGAATCTTGAGGCCTTTGTGTTAATTACAAGAGCTCAATATCAACGGTTTCTTCATTTTAAGCATGTGGTTCTCAGGATAAAGTTCGATAAATTTATGGTTTTCCAAATTGTTTTTGAGACTTTCAAAGTGCTTATATGTCGATCATTTAGTACAGTCTCTTTTCTTCTCTCCTTCCTATTTAGTTTGATACATAGCTGTGTCTGCTATTCATGTAAACAGATTACCGTTGTGCAGGCCTGTTATATAAGTCTTTTAACATTAGTAATGTAGGAATTGCTATTTCATGTTTGCAGTACGGATTGACCCATGGAGATAAGAGCAGCCACCAACCATGAATTTCAGGCAATGACCGCTACTAGCCATCAAGCAATTCAATGATGTGTTGACATTTGCGTACATACATGTATATCTTTGTTTCTAATGTTTTACTTTATGTGTTGTAAAACCAAACCAGGTATTGATTGAAGTTTAAGAGTCTTGTACTTAAATAGCGTAGCATAAGAGAAAAATTAATAACAAAGTTACATAACAAAGGACCCGATGAAGTACCTTCCTCAAGGCTCTACTGATAGTCCAGTCTGCATGACAGAAAATTAATTGACATTGCTCAACGGCTAAGCATACAGCTATATATACGTAGGATATGGGGTACGTGAAACATACGTCTCGCATGTGTCGGCATTCATTTTTTTTTTATAAAAAAAGATCATACTTTTGTATAAAATTTGAAAAAGCATAATTGGTGGGTTAAAATATTACAGTGTGGAAAGCGAGTATCTTTGAGAACATACTCATCAAGTGAAATCCGAGGGCAAGTTTTCAGTATGTTATGGTACTTATCGCTTGATCGAACACTTAGATATTTTTTTCTCTCTTAGTTTTATTTTGGAAGTTAATTATAGAATTGGCAAAATGTTAGTTGTTTAGGTATATGATGATTTTAATAAAAGGGGTATAAATTTTCAGTGTGAAGATTTCAGTGAACCGGGGGCAGTTTGAATTTTTACAGATGACAAATGGTGGTTACATGTTTCTGGATAGTAAAATGTTTTGCCATTACTATTATAGCACTTGATTTTTACTAATTTTGTTATTAAATAGTTTTTATTTATTTATTTATTAATTTCCAGACACGAGGAGTGTAGCTAATATTATATTCCTCACTTGTTTGTATTAGAAATTATGCATGTGACCGTTTCTGACTACTGCAGGACGATGTTGGGTTTTGGATTGGGTGAAATCGTATGTTATTTTGGCTGAATCAACCATCACAACCTTTGTTGAATATGTTCCTGGAGAGAACTGCAGATTTTATTTATTTTAAAAAAAGGAAGAATACACAAAAGCATGCACTTCTACTCTACATAGTACGTATCGCAACACTCTTTTTCTCCTCTGTTTCTGTTTTTATAGAAAAATGACAAGTGATGAGAAATTGTACCCTCCCAAACTGGAGTTACTGATCTATTCTTAATAATTTTGGACACTTGCCTCGTGGAATGTGGTCCACGGTGCTGTCACGGGAATTGAGTAGTGATTCAATTTTGAAGTTGTAGATACCATACTTTGTTTTCTAGTTTGGTTAGAAATTTCACATCGAATGGTCATTGGGGAATATTCTCAACCTTTTATCCATTTGGAAAAAAAATGTGTCTTTGTCCCCTTGTTCTACTTTATGGCTTCAGCACTATCACATTGCAAATATTTGTACCTCTTATGGCTCTTGAGTCATAATGTAAGAATCTTTCCACGATTTACGTAGACAAATAAACCCATTTGGCCACATCTTTTCGGTAGATGAAAAATTTAGGAGGGAATGATGATCCAGTCCAGAGAGGAAAATTTTCTGAGCTCAGAGTAACAAAAGGTTACAATGACCCCCTCTATCTTTGGAAATGATTATTTTAAAGGTTTTTTTTTTATCGATTATGGCTGAGTTTGCACTTGCTTCATCGCTTAAAAAAATTGTAATAATTTTATCCATAACAGAAACTTTTGCAAGCATCTGAAGAGTTTATTTCTTGGACCGCAGACTTAGTCGACACTCCATGTGTGGTAAGAGAATCTGAGTCGTGGCTGAAAAAAAAAAGAGTGAACATGTTATTCTGAATTAAACTAGTTAAAATTCTCTTTATCTTCTACCCCTAAGAGGATTGCATGAACTGGTTTAGAGAAGGGAAATATAATATGCTCTGATCAATGTTTTATTTAATAGTTCTTTATAAGAAGTCATCATGTGCTGTGACTTGTGATTCAAATTAATCCACGCTCAACATGGTTTAATGGGAGCCATCAACATTTTATTAAAGGACTACAGACTGTGATTTCGATGGATGCATCATGCATGAATTGTACCAACTGTACCGATGATACTGTTACAGCATCACAGTTATGGCTAAACTAGTACCAACACACAGATAGTGACTTGTGAGTTGAGTCAATATTATATATTCATATTCTTTGTAACTAGTGTAGTTCTTCACATTCTCTGTTTAGGTAATTAAGCAATTAAATTTCCAAGTCATCAATGTCAAATAACTACAACTTTTTATTGGTACCATAAAATTTAATAAATTAGGTAAGTAGGGCAGTGTGAATAATCGAATGCAATGATAATAAACTTACAATAATATTTATTTAATTTGAAAATTAAAAGCAGAAAGGGTGAAGAGGGACTCAGGCCCTGCCTGTAAAATCAACCACTGCATTCTCCAAAAGCTCTTGAATCAAGTCTCCTTCTATCTCCTTTCCCAAAATGTCTATCTCCAATTCCATAAGTTCAACCCACCCTATCTGCACAATTTCTTTTCTGACAACATTTTCTACCACCAGGCTGTTGCTGTCCTGCTCACACCTCACCCCACTTGCCATTAATTCCTTTATTTTGGCCACAATGTGGTCCACCAACAAGGGAGATGCCGATGCACGCTCTTGGAGTAGGACCCTGCAGTGGCTCCCACTGCCCTTCAAACACTTTCCTGACCCATGACCAACAAGTTCCAATAGTTCAGCATTAATATAATCAAAGAGAAGTTTGTGATCTGATCTCATCTTCCTTCTTCTTCTCTCATGCATTGGCTGAGGCTCCTTCTCATTTAGATTGATGTATAATGTGTCCCTCAATGATGGGTCCAATGGGCTTTCAAGGGAATACCATTTGGTGTAAAACGAGTCATACTGCTGCTGGTCATCAAGTCCAGCTGCTGATAGTAGTTTGTGGACCAAGAGAAGCCACTCTTTTTCCTCTACCTTGGAGTCCAAGGAAGGAATCATTAAGCGTTTTAATAGATGGGGGCTCATAACTTCTGCAGAAGAATCATCCCATGATAGGGTCCTAGCTATTGATTCTATAGGAGGTGTTTTGTCAATTAAATTGGACTTCAGTTGCACCTGTGATCCTATACATGTACAACAAGTGACACTCAGGTAATAATAAAAGTATAGTAATTAAGATTAAGATATGGTTTATAACTACTCTTACATTATAAGTCTGAATCCTTATTTAAATGGAAGTATTTTTAAAAGCTATTCTTCAGGTTCAGGTAATGACTAAACAATTAACAATAATTAAGATAATGTCCACATATTTATTCATATCAAACAAGAACTAGAGCTAATAAATAAAGAAGAAAGGCCTAAACATTTTTACCTAGTTGATCGCTCTTCATACAGTCCAAGGTCTCATGGGACACATAATTGTTATCATCTTCAAATGGAGGTTGTAACACTGAGAATGGACTAGGCTGATCTGGGCTTTCGCTTGAATTAATCTTTAGCATCATGGAGCCTGCTACTGTTAATGCAGGCTGTGAAAACAAACAAATAAAGGATTTCATACGTTTATATACAGCATGGTACTAGGATATGTGCATTCAATTTATTGTATTCAATAATCTCATCTAGATGAGAGGTTGTGGTCAAGGCTTACGAAGAATAGTTATTTCCATTGATTATTCACAAGTACCCAAACCTTTTAATGACAAAAATTTCGGTTTTCCATTTCATTTATTCCATCATTCCAACGCATATAATATCAACAATTTAAGAGGACAATTAGTTTCCGTGCACAGAACTTGCGGCCATACTCGTTCAATTCCCTCATCGTGCTGCAACAGCCTAGTGTCTAAAATATCTGGCAGCCTGAGAAATTTCAAGGATCTAATAATTTCATAAGTTGGGAAGAGAAGGCACAAAATTTCCTGTGGATCATAAAAGGGGTACTAGGACTGCTTTTTTGGTGTTAACCCACAAGGCAGTAATAAATAAAGGTTAAAACAATTAGCATTCGAAGTTCCCAAACAGATATCAATGCTAATTGAGCTTATTTGGTGTATATTTCCTTTCTGTACTCTTTTCTTTTCGTTGCACTATATTAACCTAGAAATTCCTCACATGCAAAATACCCATCTCAAAATAAATTTTGCGAATGAAACAAAAAAATTGACAAAATTAGCAGAATAATAGTAGCCATTACCTCTAGTGTAATCATGTCTTCTTGTCTGTTGGAGACTGAATCTGTGGAAGTTTTCTCTGATGATTCACATAGAGCTACAAGAGAAAACTCTTCAAAACTATCCACGTTATCCCTAAGGACTTCAGGTGCATTTGCTGGAAGAACTAATGATTCAGTGACAATAGGAGAAGGTTGGGATGCATCTTTACATTGAGGTGGACTTGGCTTTTCCTTGGTTGATTTCTTATTCTTTGAGAACAAGAGACTGGCTACTTTTTCTTTCAATGATGATCTCCTCTTCGACTTTGTCTGTGCCCTGGAGGCTTGTGATTTGACAGTATTTTGATTACCAACTTGAACTGTGAGCCCAGTTTCAGTGACAGCAGAAATTGCAGGCACAGAATTTGACCTGGGAAGATTTTTAGGAGAGCCCTCAGTGCTTATTTCTGCATTGAAAGAATGACTGCAAGAAACTGATTTTCGGGGTTCTTGGTCCTCTTTAATACTCTCAACCACAGATGCTTCAGATTTCTTCATGTGGGCAAGAGAAAGCATCTCACCCAAGGTAGAGTTTCTCCTCGCATTCATTTGTTCTTGATGACCCTTATTACCTGATGTCATCATAGTCCATCTTTCAGAAAGTCTTTTCTTTGCCTCTCTGCACACTGATGACTCAGGAGAGCAAGACATGCGACCCAAGGACATTGTAGAATAGGGACTGCTACAGCCATTGATGTAATTGCAATCCCATGAAAGCCTTGGCAGCGGTGACATTGACATGGAATCACTGAAATTTGCTGATGCATACTCATGATATGATTTGTTGAACGAACTCTCATCATCAGAATAGCCAGAAGAATAGTGTGGAGTTTTATCCTTTTGATAGCTCCTCAGGCCTCTATGCATTTGCTGTCTGATCTCTTTTGCCACTTTAAAGGATTCTATTACATCGTCATATTCAGGTCCCTGATGGCAAATTCCACTTTTCAGATTTAGTGGTGTTGTTGTTGTTGGAGAAACCCCGTCTTTTTGCTCGGGTGTCCTCCCAGGGCTAGGTTTTAGTAACACAATTCGAGTGGTTCGAACTGGAGATTCATCAACTTTCTGACTATCTGGAGAGTTTCCAGAATTCTTGTTCTCCCATCCAGCTGCTTGATCAACATTTGCTGATTTCTTAATTAGTCTGTTATTCCTTTTCTCCTTTCTGGCTGGTTTGTCATTGTCAACCATCTTCAAAGGTTTAATAAGAGTAATGCGATTTGTATCAGTACGTGGGGTTGAGTAAAATTCATAAACATTTTGAGAATCCAATAACCTCATTAAGAGATCACTGTTGGAGCTTAGAACTTCCAAGGCATCTTTAAATTGTTTAGATTGACGCAGTCTCTCGTCGGTTGACAGAAGTTTTGCTTCTATGAATTTCTGACGAATGAGAGCCATTCTTTTCCCATCAACATCTTCACTCCATCTTCCTCTATCAGGTACCTTGCCACTTGCATGACTTGTTCTCTGAGATTGCTGCCATATTTCATACATATCTTTGTAAGCAACCTGTTCTGTGCTTGGATGAACTTCATGAAACATTTTCCTATCCATAAACCTATCTTCCTGCTGCCAATGCCTGAATGGTAAGCCTACAGGACCATGCATTTGTTGAGAATAATCACTTCTGTATTTTCTTTCCATAGGTAAATTAGGCTCTCCCCTTGGAAGAGTTTCAAGCCCCATTAGTTTTGCTACTACATTTGGTAGGTAGTGCTTGGAGTCTTTTTGTTTGGACATTTCTTTGTCTATGAGCATCTGCATTTTGATGGGTGCTCCACTTACTTTTGTGACTTATCCTCTACTCTATCCCATCACCACCATCTGATTGACTTGTTGAGAGAGGCCAAACTGCAAGACAAATCGCCAGAATATTTGGTGATGTATGGGAATAATATAATAGCAGAGAAACACTTCAATTACAGAAATCTTAAGTGCAATCATTCCACACAACTTGGAAAGAAACAAAAACCTATAGTCAAATTAGAGAAATGTCCATCTAAATCACCAGGAAAGGGAGATATAAGTGTATGTCAAAGAAGCAAAAGGATGGGCAAGGTGCAGAGATGTGGGTTTGATGTCCTACCTCTTACTCTGTCTCTCCTTTGCGTAGTTCTGTACTATATACTCCATCCACTCCCTTTGCAAAACGCTCTCATCAAACTACTATAGATTTAGTTATCTCCTTTAGTACCAATAAATTTTTTACTTCTTCTCAATGTAATTTGAATCACATGATCAAATGTGCAAGTTTGAGGACAAAATCAACCAGTCTAACAAAACAGGCAAGTAGTTACATTTATATAGGCAAATAACTAAGAAATCCCAATGTAATAAAAATCTTTGATTCTTCCAAATCTTAACCAGTTAAAGTTGGTAAGGAAAGGTAAGATAATTATGAAACGTGTCATCACTTGATATATAGAATAAAAATCACTAGAAAAAAATATTTCATATATGGATCAACTTTACAAGGTCAGGTACTTGACTCAATATCAGGGAAACCATTGAGATGTTATCTTAATATTTTTAAAAAAGAGTGATTATGAAATAGATGTATCACACGGAAAGGAGATCATCTTAAAGGGCGTTGCTTTAAAGGAGTAAAATAAGAGGGATATACAAACAATAGAACGGGAGAAAAAGCCATATCTGTTGAGGCCACAGAATTTTCTACATTCTGTTAGGTTGACTTCATAATAATGATTTATTTGATCTCACCTTTAATGCGACAGAGAATACACAAAACTTGGGGATTTATAGGGGAGTGAAAACAAAACTTTTTTTATCATAGGGTAGACTTTAATCTTGGGTAAAAAAAAAACCGAACGGGTCAGATATCGTTTTCTATTTATGAGTGGCGTACAAGTTGCACATGCAGCTGAAAATGACCCTTTTATTAGAATAGCAAACAAAACAAAACAAAATATAAATCTCACTTATAATGTGGACTTTGTGGAAAATTAGAAAAGCAAATGATAATAGTATCTACCTTTTTCATGTGCCCATACCACCACACGGTGCCGTGGGGCGTGTGGTTCGGAGACGTTGATGTAGGCCTTCACCAGCACCATACATAGGGCAGAAGAGCTTAACCAATTTGAAATCTGGAGTGGCATGAAGACCACTCCAAAGAATACAAGAGAAAGAAGCTAGAGATCTTTTTGCATTCAAGTTTGCGCTTTGCTTAACGTAAGGATTTGTACAAATGGTTAGGAGGGTAACTCGTAATCTTTTTGATAAATTTTAGAGGCAATTAGGTCGGTTATAAATGTGAGCTGCACAAATTTGTTACATTATTTCAATAATTTTAACAGACGTATTCGTGAAATTCAATTCTTGATGTTTAGAATTACAGACATGATAAATGCCAAAAGTCGTACTACTTTTTGTGGGGAATCACGGGAAAGTTCTTTGGATGTGTCACAATTTTACAGTCACTTTAGATGCTTGTACAATTAAAAGTATAGGCCCAGTTCGTTTAATGCTCCGAATTATCAAAAAGATCCAGGAAAGAAACAACACTAATTTCCACCTAAAGGTGACGTTTGATAGACGCCTCTTTTTGTAAACACATGGCATAACAGTCCGAAATTAACCAGAAGCATGTGCAGTGTAACGTTTGATCAAACATTCTGGAGTGTTAGACTCTAAAGGAGCAGCTTCTGCGTTTGCTCTTGCTCGGTGGCATAGTCACTGTCATCCAAAGGAAATGGACATCTATTGTTTCTTTGCATGGACATATGAAGAAAAGAAGAGTTATATATTTCAATCAAGCTTTTCCTAAACTGATAAAGCACTTCCCCGTGATTTTCACCATCCATTTCTGGATCTTCATTATCATTAATTTGAAAAAGAGAAGACGCACTTTCCCTTTGCAGCAATTGTAAAGTTCTTGAACTTGAACTTTGGCAATTTAAATGGGAACTAGTTAGAGATAAGCTCCTCTGACATTCATCTAGTGAAGATGAAAGCCAGGTTTCCGGATTAGGATGATGATGGTAGGCACTGGAAACTGTCTTTCCAACCCAATGCTGGTATGGTGAAAGGAACATGCTGTCTTGATCACATGACGTGTCATTCTTGCAATTTTCAAGAACATTAAAGTTGTGCTTATTGTTTGACAAAGACAATGCTGTGTGGTTAAAACTTGTGTCCATGTCTTCATAGACATATCTTCCAAACTTGAATTCTTGATATCTTAAGAAACCAGAATCCAATATTGAATTGAAGTTCTGTGATTTGTCGAGTAGCGAGAATGAGGGACTAAAGTGGAATCTATCTAATGTCTGCTCTTCAGGGTGGCCTAAAATTGATAATTCAGGGATCATATTTGGCTTTGTATGCTTGCAAGTGATAGGCAAATTTGTCGCATTTGCAGTATAGTCAAAATCTTTTTCCATAAGAGGAATCGGTTCTTTCTCTAGTATCCCCAGCTCTTTGAAATGACTCAGTGTAAAGATTTCATGATCTCGATTATTACTCAGAAATCCTCGGGTTACATCACTCTCGTCAATGAAACTTGGAGCTCCACCAAAATTGCTTCTAGCTTCTGTCATACTGAGCATAGGTTGAACGTTGAGTGGATAAGTTTGAACGTCGGCACGAGGGTTAATCATCTCAACTGATCGCAGAAAAACAGGAGACAGCAAATGATCACTGAAGGATGAACTTGATTCAAGTTCAAGAGGTTTCCTGTCAGGCATTTGATGGTGTTCTGTAAATTGAACATCTAACTCCCAAGTATCATGCAAACCATATCTGGTAGCATTTGCTGCTTCGTTAAGCAAAGATTCAAGAAATACATCACTCTTGGTTGCGACACCGAAACTTGGAGTTGCACTTTGTTTGCACTCAGGTTCCGTAATTCGAGGGGGGAAATTGTGAGAATCATATGTTGGAAACTTCGATTGCAGATTAAATCTCCCATCTAGTCTGAGAAACGAAGGAGACAACACATGATCGCTGAAGTATGGGCTTGATTCAAGTTCTAGAAGTTTCCTTTTAGGTATCTGATATTGCTCCTTACATTGATCATTTAACTCTCGAGAATCAGGAAAATCATATCTTGTACCATTCGCTTCTTTTCCTGGATGAGTATCCTCATATTTCTGGCACAGAAAATAATTTTTGATAAGGGAATGCAGGCCACTGGATGGATTTATAGCGTGAGAAATGGCTTAAAAACCATACATTTTCTTCAGTGCTCATAGGGAACAGCCGACTAAGGAGCACGGAAATAATATCGTGCCTGAAAAATTCCTATTATATTCATGATAAAGGGAAAGGGCAATTAATATCAATATCGAAGCTGTGCCTAACCCTTTTGAACAGAGGTTCTCTGTGTCTGTAAACAAGGCATCTGCAACACACAGTCGTAATTTTTGTCTCTTTCTAGCAAAAACTTCTCCACGCAACTGCTGATCTGAAGTTTTGACACAGTAATTATTTTACACAGGCTGTGTCAGCACATTCACAAATATGAGAAGTAAATTGCGCGTCTTCAGTTAAATTACATACATTTTTTGCAATAATAAATTTGACCATCTGAAGGTTAATTAACAAATCAGTGGCACCGAATAAAGGCATGACTCCATTGGATGATCAGAAATATAAACCATAGATGTTCAAACTGTCCAATACATTATTTCCCCTTGTAAATACCTTGCAACCAAGCAATCCAAATGAAGAAAATCAAACCTTCATGTGAAAATATTCGCTGGGGTTTGAATTTGTCACTACAATCTCGGGAGTCTTTTGGCGTGTTGCTGATGGAGTACAAGCCTGCATTACCACCTGTTAAGAGATCTTTGAAAACAGATTGTAGTTTAGCATGAAATTAAAAAATGAAATTATAACGGGAGAAAAAAAGTATTTCCCAACATTTCAACATTTCGGAATACAGTGGCTAATTAGAAAAATATAAATGCCACATGATACTAACCTAACAAGCGAATACGAGTGAAGAGGAGTAGATAATGATATCATAAGAAGAAAGAAAAAAAGGTTTCCAAAACGAGGAACATTTCTTTACAAAACGCAAGTACCAGCTTTCCTAATTATCGTGATTGTGAACACCATGATCCTAAATATCAGTGTATCGCTGCAGCTAGAATGTTGTGGAATTTTCCTCTAATACGCACCTGATTTATTCCAAGCTTTTACAGGTGAGAAACATGAGTCTGTCCTTACAGTTGATACGTGCTCAATGATCCTTGAAGAATTGTCGCCATTATTTCCAATCCTGTCATCACCTGTCTTTTCTACGTATACATAAAATATTTAAATACACTTTTAATCTCTGCAGATTATTGAAGTTTTGGTTATAGTTCTCTAAAATTTGAGTTTTAGTTTATGTGCCATGTATTTTAAAAGTGAACACTTTTTTATCACTGTTGTTATTATAGACCTATTAACTACAAACATGTAAAACGAATTCCCAACTCACTTTAGCGAAGCACATTGTTTAACAGATCAATGACAATAACAGGGATCGAAGGCACTAATTTCAAAACATTTCAGGGACCCAAACCTAAATCCAAATTTTAGAGAGATTAAAACTAAATTTTAGAATATCAAACGAGGACCAAAATATACTTGAATCTTAAATAATCTTAAATAAAAACGATGTCTATTCCATTGTGACAGAAGATGGCACATGTATAATGTCTCGCCTTCAAGCCATGGGGAAATATTCAACTTTCAGAGTAGGATGGGAAAGGAAATGAATTCAATGTCTTATATCGTATTAAGAAATTCCCCAACCTAATTCAATTAAGATGGCTTTAATATAAGGAACAATTTAACACCGTTAAGAAAAGTTATAGGAGAATAAAATTTTCTCCTGTTTTTATCAAAACAATAAAATACTTTTTGAGAAAAAAAAAATCATAATAATGCTTATTTATAAATCAGCTGGGATAAACCTTTTCAACCTTTACACACCGAGATAAACCTTTTCACATTAATTCTACGCAAAACCATTAACATTCTCATCATAACTGACTGCAAATATATTATTTCTACAAAACTTATAACAATAACAAAATCCATTTTATAATTTTGTCTGAAAATTCTATGAATAAATAATACATCCATGGTCTTGTATACTTATTTTACAGTGTTATCTAAAGTCATGTACAATAATTTTATTGAATTTTACAACAAGTTCATCAAAACTCACATTGAAAACGATTTCTGATTAGTCCACAGATTTTCACAAATAGAGATAAGGCAAATTTATTCTCCTTGAAATTCAACCAACCTCTGGAATAGTTCGTGGATTCTGGCCTCTTAGATGATTGGCGGGATTCCTTTTGCAGTGGACGTGAACGAAATCCCTCGCTTGCGTCCTTCTTCAATTTCTTAAAGAATGCAAACTCAGAAGTTTTTGGATCTGTCCCTGCACTTGAATTCCAAATCCTGTTAAACGCTAAAATAAAACGAACTTATCTAATTCTTAGTACTATTATGACAATGAGCAATGAGATAGCAAACTATACTGTCGTAGACTTTTGTGGAACACAGAACCATGAGAATGTGGAGCAAAACGCGTCGTTCGTAGAGAACAAATCATTAGGTATTGATTGCAATCGTAAAGTTCAAAAAATAATAACGAAATGAGGAGAAGCAAAGCGAAAATGTGAAAAGGGAGAAGAAAGAAACCTCTGGCTTGAGAAATTTTCCTTTTGTTCATTGCAATGCTCGCAAACTACACAGAACACATCGCACGCTCTGCAACACAATTCGCTACTCGCAGTGAGAAGAAGAAACTGGATTTGGCGCCAAACGGCACGTGAGTCACAGATCCGCACGCATGTAACATTTTTTTATACGTATATATATATATATATATATATATATATATATATATATATATAAATTTTGTAATGTGGATTAGTTTACTAATGACATGTCTATTTTGTAATATAATACAATTAGTTTAGTAATAGCAGATTGTATCTACTAATATATATAAATACGATAGATAATGAAAGTGTGAATTTTATTTTTCTCAAATAGTATATAGTTTCTAAGTTATTTTATTTGAATACTTATATATAAATGAAATTTTTCTAGCTTTTTTGTGTTTATCAATTTTACTTTTATATTAATATTTATTTTATTGTTTTATTTTGGACATTTCAGTCATTTTATTATTTTTTAAATATTTAATAAATAACTAATTATTTTTATAATTAATTGGAAACTGTTTATATTTTTTATTTTTAAAACTAATATTTTATCATTTTGTAAAAAACAGTTACGAATTTTAAATGTTGAATGTGGATCGGTTGATTAAACGTTTTGTACGACATGGAGTAGTTATTTTTCCATATCTTCATTTATCTTAAAAATCATAGTTGTTATTCCTTCTTATTTATGGTTTCTTATTATTTCTTTGCAAAAAAAATATGAATGAAGGGCAACAACGATTTTTTCACCTATAACTCAATATGTGACTGTGACCTTCGTCAACAGCATGTGGCAGACAACCATTTTCAAATGCCTCGCGTGGGCGATCAGGATGGAGATGTGAACGAGGATCAAAACAACTTATTCTTCTTCACTCCAATTACATCCTTCTTCACGGATCATCTATTCTTCCTAGTAACTTGGATTTGTAATGGTAACTTGTTGTTTGTCCTGCCTTTCGTAACCAAATCATTAAAGTCATTGTTGGGGGCAATGTTCACACTCTCTTCTTGATAAGTTCACTTTTTATTCCTCTTTATCAAATTGATCATTCTTTCATCTCCTTTTATTTATTTGTTCCATTAAATTGAGAATTATTAATAAATATAGAGTATTGCATCGTTTTTTTTTTCTTTATTGTTGTAGTAATATTATGACTTTGAAAATGTATAAAAAATGCGGACACAGCGCATACACTTGTGTTTCTGTTTGTATATAATATTGTATATATTTTAATTTAATGTTTCTCATTAATAGGATACAAGATAATTTTATATCATATTATAGGCAATATAACAATAAATTTTGTGCAAAAATAGAATATTTATATTTATTTTATGAGATTTTTATTATTATAGATTATATAAAATTAATATAAATACATTACATTAGTTTTTTATGCATTTTTTAAAAAACTTAATTGTAAAAAAGAATAAACCTTATGGTAGTGTTGCTTTTATATCTTAGAGAATATCACTACTTGTTTCACACTTATGATAGTAGAAGGTTGCATAAATTTACTCAAAGTTTGGACATAAAAACAATAAGTCTTGTAATAGTGAGAGAGAACATTAGTGACATATAGGAGTTTATTATTCTTTTTTACACAAAAGGGTTATAGGCTTGACAACCAAAAAAACCAGAATCAACAATGATATTTAGAGCATATTTGTGATGATAAAGTTTAATTCTTTTGTGAGATCAAGAATTTTTTAGGTTGAGGAAGTGCTTAAGATTTACAAGGTATTTAATACGAAAAGTGGTGTGAAGATGATGCTGGAATGAAGTAATGTCAGATTTTGAATTTCCAAATAAATATTGCATCATCAACATAAATAAGAATAATTGTGAAGGAATTAGTAGTTTTCTTTATGAATAAAAAATATCATATTGTGAATGAATAAAACCTATGGATTGTAAAGAGAAAGATAACTAGGTAAACCACTTACAACTAACTTGTTTTAAGCCATACAAGTATTTGGTGAGACAAAAAAAAAATTCAATTAGGTTAAGTATAAATAACACTAGAAAGTAGCTTTATAAAACACTAGTCATTATGAAGAAAGACATAATATATATCAGTTCTAAATGGAAAAAAAAAAAGCAAGAAGAAGACACACAATTGTAAATTTAATGCAGAGAGAAATGGTAAATAAGAAATCAACTCCCTCTTCGAGTGTATCCTTTAGACACGAACCGAAAATCTCAATAATGCTATTATGTGACGCTTGATACAATAAATCTAATTATATTGAATAAGAACTTTACTTGTTGGCATATCAATTAGATACCAAGTATCAAGTATGATTCACTTTAAAAATACTTCTTCTATTGTTATTTTTTTGAAATCTCACATTAACTAGATATTAGAGTATTTCATATCATCTAATAAGTTGGTTTTATAGGTTGAGTTAGGATTAAAATTCATTTTTTAATATTTTTTTTAATTACTTTGAGATTTTTATTCTTATTTTTTCATTTTAAGTTGTTGACCTATTCTTAATTATTGCTTCTTACTCTTAAGCGGAATTGAAATTTTTTAACTTTTTAGTTACTTCTTGATACTCACCTCTTCTAAGGTAGCATTTTAGGTGTTAGAAGATAATAGTTGAAGCTACTAAGAAAGGACACAATTAAGAGTGTAAACACTTGAGAGAAAGACACAATTGAAAGCATAAGAATAAGTTTGTTTAGGCATAAGAATATATTTGTAAACTTATGTATGAAAACGCTCAGAATTAATGATTATCAAAAAAATTGAATACATTGTGTATTTCTTCGTCAACATTTTATCTCTCTTTTACTCTTATTTAAGGTTTTCGTATTCTTTTTAAGTTTTTGCATTTTTATTTTTTCATACTTCTATCTTTAAATTTTTTAAATTCTTATCTTAAAAACACAAATTATCAAATGTTTGTTTTATACAATAATTTATGCAATAAAATGTATTTATTAATTATATTATTAAATAATGATTAAATTGTTTATATAAACGTGAGTATAGAGATAATTTGTTTAAAATCGAAAATTTATCCTATTTCTAAAATATTTTTTTAATTGGTTTTTAGAATATAAATCATAAATTAAAAAGAAAAAATTACTAACCATTTTTTAAGAATCCATAATAGTACACTACAAGAAAATCATGAAATAGAAACTAATTTTAGAAACAAAAAATAATTAGTTGTTATAATGACTAAATTAGAAACTATTTTAAAAACTAAAAAAAATTGGTTTCTAAATTAGTTTATATTATTGTTAAATAGTTTCTAAATTGGTATCTAATTAGCAACCAAAGTTTTAACTACCAATTATTTAGATTCTAAATTTGGTAGCAAAAACCTTGGTTGCTAATTAGATACCAATTTAGAAACCATTTAACAATAATAAAGACTAATTTAGAAAAAAAAAGTAGTCTCTAAAATGGTTTCTAATTTAGTCACTATAACAACTAATTATTTTTTGTTTCTAAAATTGGTTTCTATTTTATGATTTTCTTATAGTGGTATATTTATGAGAAAAAGGTAATTTTATTAAAGAAATTATAACATTTATTTTTCACTTAAAACACTAATCATAAAGGTTTTATACATTACATTTTTTTTTTCTTTCCTTATGTATGTGGAGGGTTTCATCCTTAATGTGTTTCATATATGATTCTTGTTACAACTCATGAAAACTACTTTCATTTACTCATTATCATATTTGTACAACAATTTTTCAATTCATCTAATTTGACCTTTTGTTTCGTCCTTTCCTTTTTTTTTAAAGGCTTCTACAAATCGTTGTAGAGGACGATGTCTTCCATTTTAGAAGAGTTTGGAGAGATGAACTTGTCCATATGTTGACTATTCCATGCAAATTAGATATAAATTAAGACTCTAAAACTAATTGAAAAAAATATACCGAATAAAATTGTCTAATTTATGGTTAATGGATAATTCATTATCTTGATATTGGACTTGTGTAGGAACCTATACTTATAACATTTGAGGGAGCACAACAAGGAAACTTTCTACACGTGACGTTCTCACATTTTTTTGAAAAAAAAACCAAAATTTATATTTACTGAAAGAAGAAAGTTTGACACGTGTCGCAATGTGACATTTTTTTATTTTTTTTGTGTGAACAAAACGGGCCCTTGCTTCAGCTGGTGCAAAATCGGCCCAATGTTTTAAAACTCACTTTTTTCCCATTCTCTCTCTTACCCCAATCTCTTTCATTTTGTTTCTGCAGTCCTCTCTCTCTGAAGCAACTAAGTTAGGGTTTTTGAACATGGCTTTTCCTTTTTCGTGAATGGTTGTGCAATGTCGATTCCAACAAATGTTGTAGAACAATGTCACAACACCCTTCAGGTAATGGTTTTTGAATTTGAATTTGAATTTCCGATTTCTAGCATTTTTTTCCGCTTTTCCCATTCTATCTGTCTCTAAAACCTGATTACTCTCCTTTACTCCATTTCACCATTTCGGCAACTTCAGAGATGCCGTATTTGAAAGCATTTTTGTCCAAAAACACCATTATACATTTAGAAATGGCGCGTGCTTTTGAAATTTGAAATGACAATGATGATTGTTTTTCACTATATATATAGTGTTGTATAGAGCCATTATTTCATATCTGTTCGGTTTTGTTTTTTTCATTTGACATTGAACGAGGTAATCTTTTATATCGTTTCTAGGATTGAGTTTGTGTTCAAGGGTTGTAAGCATGTGTTCATTTCATTTCTCTTTATTTTTGCCTTTCTGATATTTTGTTCTTTTGATTTGTTCATCTGATTCAACTTTTTCAATGTATTTTACCTCATTTTTGTTGAGTTCGTGTTCGAGGTTTGTAAGCATGTGTTCATCTTATTTCTCATTTTTGGCTTTTTGATATTTTTATTTATTCATCTAATTTTTTCTTCTGATTTGTTCATCTCATCTAACTTATCCAGTGTGTTTGTTTTTCGTCATTACTGTTGAGTTTAATTTTTTTCATGGTTTGTTGCGGTGCATTTCATATTTATTTTCAATTTGTTTTGGGATTCTTCTCATTGGATTCATCGATTCAATTCATATGATGTTTAGTTTTTTTCTTCCTCCTTGTTTTGCTGCAAGTTGGATGATTTTCATATTGATAATGGTTTTGTCACATGTTTTCTTCTGCACTGAATTTAATAGGGTTTTCTTTGGGTGTATTTGGGGGCCATTGTTTTTCCAGAACGTGGTGTAAAGAATCATAAAGCACCTAAAAGGTAATTTCTTTTTGAATTTGAATTGTCCATTGTTATTGGTTTTGACATTTGTCATATTGGTTACTGCTAATATTTAGATATTGCTTTATATTGGTTTATTAGACTTTATTGTGTAAGTTGCATTTGAAAAAGAACAATCTGTAGGATCAAAGAACTTTCATTTGTAGGATTGATACAAGGATCAAAGAATTCTTTGACTGTTTAAAGACATATTTTTGATACTCTGATGAAAGAAGTCTATATCAATGTAAAATCAATTTTTTTATGTAAAATGTTTAGATTATGTTCAAGGTAATTTGATTTATATGATTGATACCAAGATAAAAGATTTCTTTGATTGTGTAAAGAGACATTTTGTATACTTTGATGAAAGAAATCTATATTAATGTAAAATCAAATTTTGATGTAAAGGTCAATTCCTTTGTTTTGTGTAAAGATATGAATATTTTGTCATTGTTTGGAAACTATTTTCTATTGCATTGTGTTTTAGAAACCACATGTTAATAATATAACATTACATTTAGATGATATAAGAAAATAAAAAAATATAATGACATTGATTTCCATTCAATATTATTTTAATCATTTTATGAACATTGAATAAATTAGAAGGCCTAAGAATTAATGAATAAAATGGAATAATATGAAAATATTTCTAAGTATAGATTCATAATTGAACATAAGATGAGTTATACCAAATAGTAGTATTGTAGTCAATCATTATCTCTTTTAAAGGTTAATAAACTTCATCAAAAAATTTATTATATTAATATTATGATTATTATTATATTAAGATTATGATTATTATTATTATATTAAGATTATGGTTATTATTATTATATTAAAATTATGATTATTATTATTATTATTAAATTAAGATTATGATGATTATTATTATATTATAATTTTAATATTAATAATAATATTTGATTATTAAAATTAAAATCTATACTTATAAGCAGTAGTCTGGGATATCATCTAAAACACCTTTTTCAGTTTCCCACTTTTGCATTGTTATTTTTATCTACTGTCTTCTTTTGCTTATTTCTTTCAAATATGGCAAACAGATCCTCCATGCGTTCAAAAACAAGGCCCTGCAACTGTTCAGGTTCTATTTGTTAGAATATATGACCTTAAACAAGAGGGGGGGATCAATTGTTTATGTAAGATTTTTGCAAACTTTGAAGGTATAATGAAGGGCAATGAAGAATCACAGACAATGAAACTATGGAAAACAATGCAGAAAGCTGTTTTAGTTGATTTTCAGAAAATCAACCGGTTGTTTTTATCAGCCGTTAATAAAAACAACTTAAAACAGATATATGTGAGATCAGGGAAAGAGAGAATCACACAAACAGATTTATACTGGTTCACTCTTACACCAAGAGCTACATCTAGTCCCCAAAAACTACTGGGTATCTACTATGCAATCAAAATCCAGATTACAAACACACCACCAAAGAAGTGACCTTGAACAACTCAAGACACACACTTCTTTTGGCACACCAACACCACAGAAATTAGAACACCCTTTGATTATGCACCTAGACACCAATATTCAAAAATACAAGAGATACAAAAAGGATTGCACCTGATGAAGATCAAATCAAAAGATTATAGCAATCCTATTCCACTTCTTTGAGAAAATCCAAAAGCTTGAATGCAAATCTTTAAAACTCAAATCTATTTTCACACTTTCACAAATGTCTCAAAATTGTTATCTCACTTTAAAAGAGTATAACAACCTCTTTTAAATACTCCAAAAGTAGTTAAAAACATTTAAAGCAAGAGCCTATTCAGTTAGAAAACATTTAAAGTTGATTTGCAAACATAACAGAAATTTTGTTATGGATTTTCAACAAACAATCGATTGAATTCTCGAAACAACCGATTGAATTGGCTTGACAACAAAGTCAACCAAGTCAAACAGTTTCAAACCCTTTTCAAAAACATCTAAGTGATAAACAACCGATTGAAACGACAAAACAACAGGTTGTTTTTCCACTTCTTTATAAAACAATAATTTTCAAAAAAGTTTTGATTCCAAACTGTTTTAGATTCAAACAAAGAGTGGATTACACAATATTCTACCCAAAACCCATCCACACACACAACAACTCCAGCCATCCATCAAACACCATGGATTTAGAGACATCAAAGCTTCAAGATCATCCTTGATCAACACTATTTTATTCCCTTTTTTCTATTCTATTAGTTTTCTTTCTGACATGCAAAAGCTTTCTTCAATTTTTTGTTTTGATTTTGTTCTCTATTTTTTTTATCAAAGTTGCAAACTTTGATCTTCTCTGCCATCCTTTCATTTTTTGTTTGTCAATATGTTTTCTCATGCTTTTTCTAAAAAAAAATTGGTTTTTTGGTTCTCTATTTCTAATCAAAGTTGCAACCTTTGACATGTTTATGAATATGTTTTCACCATTTTTGGTTGCTTATGGTTCTCTGTTTTTTACTTTTTTCACCATTACTATTTTTGACATTTGTGATTTATTGTCATTTATAATGTGTTCATTTGTTAATTTTATTGTTTCTGATGAATATTTAAATCCATTGCCAATTCCCTATGTTACTGCTAATATGTAGATATTTGTTTACTATCTGTTATAGCACCACTTATACCAAATTTTCCAAATTTGGATGACATTGACAATGGAAAGGAAAGG
Source organism: Phaseolus vulgaris (assembly GCF_000499845.2). Lineage (NCBI taxonomy): Eukaryota > Viridiplantae > Streptophyta > Magnoliopsida > Fabales > Fabaceae > Phaseolus > Phaseolus vulgaris. The sequence goes on along the minus strand of NC_023753.2, from coordinate 26,282,614 downwards.
AAAATTCCAAACGATGAACCTGTTAGACGAGGTGTGTTGTCTTATATTTTTTTTGGATTTCATATTACCATTACATCATGGTTTAGTTGATCGTGCTTTTGCAATCGAGTTCGGGTCTGAACTGGTCCAACTTGGTTTTTTGTGGATAACGAAGGGCATAAACATATTGTTAAGTATAATATGGACTTGTGTGTTCCTGAGATCATTGGAGGATGGTCTCAATTTCACAAATTTTATGGCCTTCGTGGCAATTATTTTGTATATTTTGATTATGTAGGAAATAACAGTTTTAAGATTACTTTGTTTAAGGGAAGATCGTCTTCTTCAATCGTGAATAAATTTTATGATCATATCGAGAGTTGTTACCCTCTCATTGACGGTCTGTATCTTTATTTTGTTAGAAAAGATGACTTTAAACTAGAGGGGGAGGGGGTGAATTATTTAAAGAGGGTTTTCACAAACTTTTCAAAACTAGAATGAATTTATCTCAGGAAACAATTGATTCAGAAATTCAGTTCGCCAAAACAGCAAGCAAAAGTTGTAGTACCAGAAAAACAATCGGTTGTTTTGTAGAAACAATCAGTTGTTTATACCAGCAAACAACAAATAAACTGAAATTAAAGAGTTAGAGATAGAGAGATTGTACACAGTTGTTTATACTGGTTCACTCCAAACCCAGAGCTACATTCAGTCTTCTCAGAAACCCTGAGGAAATCCACTAAGCAATCACACCTTGATCACTTACACAACAACCAAGAGAATGACCTTGAACACCTCAAGAAACACACTCTCCTTGGTCAACACACCAACACTAAGATTGCTGATCTTGATCCCCTTAAGAACACACAGCCAATGTCAGCAAAACACAGAAACGAATACTTGTTCAACATAGTACAAGGATTACACTTGTTACAGAAGATAATCTGAAATCAATACAAGCAGAATCCTATTCCATACACTTTGATCAATCACAAACTCTTAGCAATCTCAGCTCTTTGAAAAACTCAAACTCTTAGTAAAAACTTTGTCAAAGATTCTTAAATCTCAAATATGTTTTTCTGAATATATTCAAAGATGTAGTTTGTTATCAAATCTTAACAAACTCTTAAATTGCATTAAAAGATTGGTCAAAACATTTAATGACTGGAGCGTAAGCAGTTAAATCATTTAAAGCTTCGTCAAACATAAAACAGTTTTTCTGTTATGGTCCTAAAACAAACAATCGGTTGTTTCCTCGAATCAATCGGTTGTTTTGGTACTTAACAGTTCAACCATTTTAAAAACAGTTTTCAATCTTTTCCTCAAAACACCTAAGTATAAACAATCGGTTGTTTCGACAAAACAATTAGTTGTTTTAACTTAGTTTGAAAACATTTTACTTTCACAAAGATTGAGAATGCTAATGCTTTAGATTTAATCAAAGGGTGAATTACAACATATAAACTACCCCAGAACTAAGCTAAACCAGCACAACAACATCAAGCACAACCAAGGCTTCAACATCCTTAAAAGGATTTCGATTCTTCAAAACTTGAACACCACTTGGTTCAACACATTTCACTATCACACTATCTGTGTCAATGAAGCCATCTGGTAATTTTTTATTGCATCATTTCTTAAGTTTTATTTTACTTTATATTACTTGATAATTGTATTTATACATATGTTACTTGGCTTTTATGATCTTCCTGTTTCTTTTGCCAATTTCATTCGGAAACCCAGGCTACGGTTACCTCCAAAAGCTTCTGTTAAATTTGGTGCTGGATGGAGAGAATTTTGTAAGATGCATGCATTTCGTGAAAGGTGAAAAATTGATTTTTGAGGCTAATATTGAGGTACAACCCACAGATCTGTGATTAATGAACAAGTTAATTTCGCAAATATATTTCAGCGAATGACAATGTTACTTTTATTTCATTACAAGTTATGTTTTGTTTCATTATTACATGTTATGTGTTTGATTTTATTTTATTTTATTTTTCAATTTTATTTAATTTAACCATATTAGCAATATTTTAATCGAATAATGTTCTAATTTGTCTCAGAATTGGAAAATCGAATTTGAATATTTTATAATGTAGTATTGTATAAAGCCCAATTTGAATATATTGCATGTCAAAATTGGAAAGACCACTTTGAATATTGCACCTCAAACCAATAACTAGCTTCAAATAACAAAGACACAAAAGAGTATTTTCATGCAAAAATGTTAAGGACATACCAAATATACAAATCGAGAATACTGAGCAAACAAGATCGACAATGTTTGTGAATATTCTTTTCCTTTCTCAATAGCAATAGCCAGTTCATACAAGGAGAACACATCCTCCATCTTTCCCTGTAATATTAATATCAATGAATGGAAAAGTTGTAAACAAATCAACCTAAAATTAAGTCAAATGTAAAAATACTTATACAAGCCAGCATACCAATCTGTGTTCCATATTTGCATGCATGATTATTGCTTCAAGAATAAAATTTCACCATCTATCACCATCTATATCTTCAAATAAGTGAGTAAAAATTGTAATTTTTAAAATTTAATAAAAAAAAATAGAAAGTGGATTTTGGGAAATCATGTGGCGCCAATTTGACTGCACTAAATTTGACTAGATTTATGGCATTGCTTCAATGAGGTTTGTTTGTATTATGAGACACATTCATCAATGTTTTCTCCAATAGTGCATAAAGTTAAATAAGCCTTCTCGAAAAACACTTACACAAGCCAGCATACCAATTTGTGTTCTATATTTGCATGCTTGATTATTGCTTCAAGAATAAAGTTTCACCATCTATATCTTCAAATAAGTGAGTAAAAACTGTAATTTGTAAAATTTAATAAAAAAATAGAAAGTGGATTGTGAGAATTCACTTGGCGCCAATTTTGAGAAAATTTATGACATTGTTTCAATGAGGTTTGTTTGTATTACGAGACACATTCATCAATGTTTTCTCCAATAGTGTATAAACTTGAATAAGCTTTCTCAAAACTGTAAAAAGTATGTGCAAAATTACTTTTTGTGAGAGCAGTTCAGATTGATCAATGTTTGCACATCTGTATAATTCAACCTGGTATGTTTCATGAAGTGAACCAATTGCCAAAGTTGTCAATCCTACAAAGTTCTAGGTGGTAGAGCAAAAGGTCTGCCATGGCCTTTCCCAAACGTTGTTCAAATTGGGCTGCCAAATAGAAAGTGGATTCTGGAAAGTATCACCAAAACAGTACTAATTTTGTCTGGATTCATAACATTGTTTGAATGAGGTTTATGAGAGCAGTGTACAATGATCAATTTTTTCTTCAATAGTGTATAAAGTAGAAGAAGCCATCCTAAAACTACAAAAAGTATGTGCATAATTGCTTTTATATATAGGTAACGTGATGTACCTTTCATTGTCGAAAGACGAGAATTCTGGCAAGACAATTAATTTATGTGTGCTTTAAAAAAAGTCGTGCCTTGGGTTAACCTTAACAGTGTTAAAATTTAGTTGACACATGGAAAGTTGAATGTGGAAAGCATATACATTTATTATGAAGGTGTGTTATAAAGTTAGGTAATGGTGACTCTATTTAAATGAACTTCAGCATTATGAATACATTCAGATTGAAATTTTATTCTGACATTGTGTTTCTCTCACTAAAACTGTTTTTCCTATTTCGTGGAATACACTATGTCTATATTGAAATTAGATCAAACAATCAATGTATTAAATGACATGAATTCAACAAAGGAGTCATGGAATGTGGTTGTTAGAGTCTTACGACTATGGTTTGTGCAAGATTTCATGAAACAAAAAATCCCTTTTTCACTAGAGATGGTGCTACAGGATGAACAAGTAAGTTTTTCATAAAACTCAGAGTTGTGACATACATATATTTTATATGTGTTTCTTTTCAACATGATTTCCTTATGTATTTTTTTAGGGAGTACGAATCCATGCATCTGTGAGGAGGACACTAATATATAAATTCCAGAGTCAGATATATGAAGGTCATGTGTATTCCATCCAATCGTTTAGTGTGACATCCAATTTAGGATCTTACAGAACAACTAAACATGCTTATAAGATTAACTTCCAGTATGGAACAAAGGTATATTTAATGGCTAATGAAGTGGTACCACAAACTAAACCACATTACACACCTCTTTCACTACTTTTTGTTGCTGGCTTTGACACCGACTTTTTAGTGGGTTAGTTAAATTAACTTTTATGTTGGTGTTTAGTATCTTTTCAATACAAGTTTACTGTTATTAACTTCAGTAATGTTTTACAAAGATATAATTGGAATTCTGACTGGAGTTGGCACAAAGCGGGAGTTGACAAAGGAAGGAAAAGTTACCAAAATAAATGTCATCTCCATAGATTGTGATGGGTAATGTTCTAAATTCTATCCACCATTGTTTATTTTTTAACTGATTCTGTAACAGAGTTGTTTTATGAGAGTAGTTTTAGGATTCAATGTACCCTTTTTGGGAATTATGTAGATTAGTTAAATGCATTCCTCTCAGCTGGGGAAGTAGACAATGCAGTCATATCTATAGAATTTGCCAAAGTCAAGTTCTTCAGAGGTATCATTTTGGATGAATCAAAGTATCTTATCTTTATTATTTTTTATTAGTCTAGATTTTTTAATTTACATGTTGATTTTTTATTATATAGACAACATTTATGTTCAAAACTGTATTGATTGCACAAGAGTGGAATATAATGTACTGACTGAAGAAGCATTACTGTTGAAAAAGAGGTACTTTAGAAATATCATTATTTGATATTGGTGAAAAGATTTTTTGAATGAATTCTAATTTTGTTTTAATGGTAAAGAATGTTAGAAACAATGGACTCTCCATCCCAAAGGCTTAGCCAACTATGTGAATCTTCAAAACAAACTCATGAAGATGAGTTTCTTCATTCCACCGCCAGGAACACCATAGCAGGGTTGAAGGATTGTAGAGAAGTAAACGTCATTATATATTTTAATCTCTTATTTGTCTTTTGTTTCCACTTATTATTACATTTATTGAAACAGGTCAACACATTCATAGTTCTTGTAACTATAAAACATGTTGTGGACGACAATGATTTGTGGTATACTGCCTGCATCTGTAACAAGGCAGTTTACCCCGACTCCAAAATGTTTTTTTGTTAAAAATGCAATAAGCACGTAATGAAGGTCACCCTTAGGTACACGTTTTGAAGTATGTGTTATTGATTTATTCTCGGATATTGATTATAGTACAATACTAATGTGTTACTTTGAATATATTGTATTTGTATGGTAGGTATAAAGTGCAACTTCGTGTGATCAATGACATTGATTCTACAACCTTCATGCTTTTTGACAGAGAAGCAAGTTCACTCTTGAGTAAATCATGTGCTGAAATGTTTGAAAGCCATGATAAGGTTATTGTTGCACACCTTTAGATGTGAATTATATATATATATATATATATATATATATATAGCATTGATTAATTTGAATTTCATTTTATTTTAGAATGAAAATCTTCTAAATGAATTTGCAGAAATATTGGAGAAAAATGTTTTGTTTAAGGTTGACTCAAAAATGGATAAAGGCTTCAGAGCAAACCTTTAGAGTTAAAAAAATTTGTGTGGATGAAGACATGGTTCATCAGTGACAATAATAGTTCATTGGTAAGTTATGTTTTACTGATGTCTGTAATATAAAATGTTTGTTAAGTACTGATTTGTTTAAATCCTCATTTGTTTGATAAGGAGATATATGATCAAGATGAAAAAAAAAGGAAAAGGAAAGCTAGCACTAACTGATGCTTCTTGTGAGAATCACAGAGGTATAAATAGATTCTAATATACGGGATATGTGTGAATGTGTATTTAATCACAAAAATATTTTTTATTCATGAGGGTGCATTTTTTAGGCATGCACTTTGCTCTGCTGGATTGGATTGATGTGTTGCCTCATAAAAGTTTCTCATTTCACATTAAAACGTATACCTAACTCCTGAAGTCCTTTTCAAACTCTTGCATTTTAAATCCATTGTTTACCCATCTTCTTTTCTATGGTTGTCTGTACTTCTCATTCATAATGAAAAATACCAATTTATTTAGTATGACTGTTATTTTAAAAAATTACCATTCATCATTTCAATACCTAGAAATGTAACATTTTTTTCCTTTTTTTATTGCCATAAAAACTATTAATTATTACTTATTAGTTATTATTTATAAATTATATACCTTTCCACAATCACACCATTAGTTTGCATTTCTGAAAAGTTTTTGAACTCTAATCTACCTCTACTCTCTATATACTTTCCTCTGGTAAACCATTTAGTCCTTCATTAACTTTTAAACAAACAAAATGAACAACGCAGACTCAACAAAAATCATAAGCAGGGAAACAATAGGTACATTCAAGAGCATTATACAACCTTCAGAGGTATGTTATCATATTTATTCTCCATATGTTTTTTTTCTTTCCGTTTTAGGGTTAACTATTCTTTGTCTGCATTATCATATTATGCTTATATTATCATAGTATGATTTTTTTGTGGATTGGGTCTTTGCAATAATATTTGGTACGAAACTGGATTTTATATGGACCCTTGCGGATCAAAGAAGAAATATATTCAATGTACGTTATAATATGGACCTGCACAATCCCTTGATTGTTCAAGGTTGCGATGAAATGCGTAAGTTGTACGTGTTAAAAGAAGGATCTTATCAAATTTTGTTCTGTTACGTGGGGGATAACTATTTTGATGTAACGATATTTGAGGATCCGTTGGCCGAAAATATTGTCGTAGATTTTTTTCTAGAGATTGAAAGTTGAAGCTCATTAACGTATCATGCAATTGTGCATTTTACACTAACTTTGATTGCTTCCTAGTGCACAGCAAGTCATGTGGTATTTTTTTTTATAATTGACTTTTGTTTTACATATATTAAATGAAAATGTATTTTTTTTTCACAATTTCAAATATTTAACTTTTTATTATTGTGTAGTATTTGCCTGTGACTTTCGCAGTTTACATGTGAAGAGGTAGATTCCAAAATGTCACTTTGCACGGTCCAAACGAGTAGGTGCAATGCAAAGTTCTAATCCGAAATGTTCCCAGAAGACTGTCAAATTGGGAAGTAGATGGAAAGAATCCTGCAGGGAACACTCACTTCAGAATAATGTTAAAATTATTTTTGAAGCAGATGATGAACATACATGGCAACACTTTCGAGTTATCATTATGAAAATAATTTGATTGAAAGTTTATTGTAATATATTTTTAGGAGTCATAACTGTTTTTAAAGTCTGATAAAAAAAAAAGATATTTTTTTAATTTTAGTTGGACTTAATGTGGGCAACCATATAGGTTGTTCAAACCTTATTAATATTTATAACTATTATATTTCTGTTTTCTAACTTATGTTTTTTTTTTGTGATTTGGTATTTTGTTATTTTGTATAAATTTGGTATCTTTGTTATATTGTATAAATTTAGAGATGATTGTATTAGGTGAAAGTATATATGTTGTAAAATTTATTATTATTAAAATATTTCAATTTAAGGTTGTATAAAATTATTTATATAAAACATCTCTATACATCATTATTGCAATAAAAAAATTAAAATATATACCTACATAAATTAAAATTATTTAATTATTTATTAATATATTAATAATATTTCATAAATACAATCTTTCTCATTGCAATGATAGCATTGTATATATACAACAAAGTGGAAATACAATGATAAGTTAAAAAAAACTTTTATGTTTATTCAATGTTTTTCATCACTTGTGGTTCTTCAAGCTAAGCCGAAACATTGAAGAAATTTGCCATTAATAAATTAAAAACAAATTTATATTTAATACAAGATATTAGATTTTTTTTATCTGTATGCTTATATATATTGTGTATCTAATAGATTTATATTTAATGTAAGACTTCCAACTCAAGTCATCTTGAATTTTTAACTATCTAATATATAAACATCATGTTACCATTGTATGTATACATGTACATATGTTTATATTTTTTTTTTTAAAAAAAAACTTTAATTAGCCTTGTATATATGAATAAACCTTGTATATACACGTTTATAATGATGTTTATGGCATATAATAAGTATTAGTTAGCATGAGATATTATATATATATAAGATGTGTATATATAATATGTATTTTTGCTTAATTATTTTTTCTGTAAAATGAACGAGTTTTATTTTTTTTTTCTTATAAAATTTGTAATTGTAATTTTTTAATTTTTAAATAATTAAAGAGTTTTGATTTTAAACCCGTTATTTTTTTATATCTTAAAAAATGGAAATTATTATTCTTAATCTCTAATCTTCATTTTAAGTTTTAAATAATAAACACTAGTGAAAACCATGACCTTCGTATCATATAATATTAGGAAATATTAGTTATTCTTAATATTAGAGAAACAAACAAATTTATAAGAACCAAAATTAAAGTTGACTTATAACAAGAAAGAAAGAACACTATGTTTATGCTGTGTTACTTTATTGGCAAAACATGTTATTGATTAGTATGAAACTAAACTCGAACCTTTCAAATAAAATGTTGCGTTGGAGAATTTAGATAGAAAAAATAAACGTGATAAAATTGGATAAAATTGTGATAAAAAAGATTGTAAATGAATATTCTTTTGAAATGCTCATTTGGCATTTTCATGTTTGGTTGCATAGCAGAGTGAGTATGGAAGCCACACAGAGTTTGGATGAGTTGTAATAACATTATCCAATGGAATGAGATATGGTTGACAAGTGGCAGCACCCTAGTGGAGGACACGATTGATGCACACTTCTGGGGATCAGATAATTTCCCAAACTAAAACATATTCATCTTCATTCAAAGCCTCTCACTGCTTCTGTTGCTCATGTCCTTTTGCAGCACTTCAGATCACCAAAACCAGAGAGACAACCTAAGTTACACAACACACACAGGAACATGGCATCAGCAGCATCTGGGTTTGTCTTGTCTCTTAATGTTGTTGCAGCTGCCACCACAAACTCTACCCCTTCAAGGCTCATCATGTTCCCCTCAAAAAACAATGCTTCTAGGCTTGTTGTAAGGGCCTCAGATGAGGCTGCACCCGCACCTGCAACCGCCACTCCCCCTCCTGAAGCTGAAGCAAAACCAAAGCCACCCCCTATTGGCCCCAAGAGAGGTGCTAAGGTCAGTTACCCCCACCCTTCAACTTGTTTCTAGTTATGCTTTTCCTCATCTTGTGCTAAGTCACTTCCAACCTTTGAACATGACCCTTAGTTGTTCATTGTTTCTGACCATCCCTCTAGAATTGGATTGATAACAGAAAAAATCCGATAAATGTACTGAATTAGTTAGACAGAATGTTTTTTTAATGCCAATATGTATAAACTTGTCGACCTATTATTTCCATTCTCTTTCTTGCTAGCAAAGATTTATATTGGGAATTTGGATTTTCGCAAACTACAAACTCGTTTGTGTTATCTGGTTCAACTCTAAGCTTATGTGTATTATCCATGACCTTAAGTGTATCAAAGTAGTTAGTTTCTTGTTGAAAATATATATATATATATATATATATATATATGGAGAGAAGGGGAATTCTGGAGGAGCATGGTAGCACCATATTCTTGAACATACCCTTTTCAACATTCATTTTACTATTGATTGAGATTGATAGATGGGATTTGTGAAATAAGAAATGAGATCTTCACAATTTTATAATTTTCAATAAATTTTCAGTAGAGACTAAGTTGTAACATGTATCTTGAGACTATGTAGGAACAAAGGACAGTGATGAATATTGTTAGTTTTATTTATTGGACACTGTTGTTAATTAAATAGTTAGAAAGTTGAAATTCGTAGTGAAGTAGTTGTGAAGCAAGAGTGTTAGTTTGTAATTTTTGTTTGCAATCAACAGGTGAAGATTCTTAGGAAGGAATCCTATTGGTACAAAGGAACTGGCTCTGTTGTTGCTGTTGATCAGGTTAGTGCCCCTAAACTCACTCTAAGGCAATGATTCCCTCTCATATTTCTACTATCTAATGCACTATGCATGTTTTACTGGTTTGTGTTTGTTGTGCAGGACCCCAACACTCGCTACCCTGTTGTGGTTCGATTCAACAAAGTCAACTATGCCAATGTATCAACAAACAACTATGCTTTGGATGAGATCGCGGAAGTCGAATGAGTCCAATTTAATTGTAGTTTTGATGCTTCTCTTGTTATTGCAGTTACAGTCTAAGGTTTTTTAATGTCACAAAACAAAAGAATCTGTATCATATTCTCTCTGATATCTACCCCTTCATCTCTATTCTCTGTGAACTACATTCTGCGTGCAGTTGCTCATAATCTTCCACTACCCACCTTCTTATTTTATTGAAACCAGTAACTAGTTTTGTTGGAGCCATCGCTTTATAGCCACATTACAACTATTGAAATTGGCCTAAAAATGAATGTGATTGATCTACTATAACCAACTTATGCTAGTTCTTTTTACGTACCATTAACATGACTGTACTGTGTTTTTCTAGTGGTTTCAACCTAAATGCTAACATAACGCTTACCAGTTTATGCCTTTTGGCGTACTAGATATGTTACAAAAAATAAACTCATAGAAAACACCTTGGAAAGTGTTAGGATTCTAAGTATAACTTTGTCTCAAATCGAATATGAATGAACCTTAGTATATAAGAAAGAAGATCACATATTCATATTCATGGTCTTAAAGATAGAAATGGTGTCATGAATCACAAAAATTGATGAAGACAATAGGTATATTGACTGCAAATACCAAATAGTACAGCTAACTACTTTTCATTGTATTCTGTCATATCAGAATTAACCACCTCCACACAATTAACAAGATAAATATAATCACTATAAATGCAGAATTATCTATCATATTTAACATGTAATAATAAGATCAACTTAAGAAAATACATAAAAAACAAATCATAAAAGTTTAATAGAATGTCCACTATAGGAAAACAAAACCAGGAAAAGGAAATGAAGAAGTAGAGAGGTGCACTCTTTATGAGAAATCAACCTTCAAAAGTAGAAAAAAAAAACACCAGTCCTTTTAAAGAACTCTTCCATCCATGTCATCAAGTGGGGGCAGTCCCATATTCCCTTTATCAGTATTATGCGTAGGGATATATATCTCTACAATGAGGGGAAAATGCCTAAGTTCTTCTGCTATTTTTACTATAACACACCGCTTACAAAGTAAGCTTTCAATTGGAGTATCTACACCACATAAAATGACTGCACAATTTCACTGCAAAACTATAACCTCATGAATGTGAAATTTTTCATTTTAAAAGGAAAGATGTCAATGATATTTTGCTGAAAACTTTGTCATCTCCTCACATTTGTATACCTGACAGCCTAACATGGATAGTACTTACACTGGAGAATCAGAAGGTACACCAGCTAACTTCTTTTGCTCATATAAGCCACCTATTGACAAATACAGGAACGACTTTTAAAAAAACACACAAAATAAGTTCAATTGCATATTTTCTTTTGATTCATTTTTCATTATGGAAAAAGCAATAGAAATAAGAGGTGTTAAGCTTTTTATCATCCTCATGGCCATACTCAGACCACTCATTGATGTAAACATAAGAAAGAAAAAAGAACATTGAGTGAACCCTGCATTCATTTGAGAGGTTTGCCAAAACAGAATAACCATGCAAAATTGTTGAAAAAAAGATCATATATAGCATGTTTCGTTCCAAACCTCATGTTTTACTCGTTTAGTAAGAAGCTAATAATATAACTTCCACATTCCAACGTGATTTCTTGTTTCTCAACAAGTTTCTAAGCATACTATTAGTCGATAACACTTACATTATGTAATGTTCCTTATAAACACTCCATATAAAACCTAAAGCTACTTGAGAAGCAACAAGAAGAAGTATATATAAAAATGTTTATAGGGCGATTTCAATGAAAACTATGTCTATTTGATCCTAGTGTTTCTTTTTCAAGCTTCAGTGCCATTTAAGAAGGTACCAGAAATTTCAAGAATACCACTAAATTTAGTAGTAAATTAAAGTTGAAAAAAAAATTGATTTTCTAATGCGTGAGGAGGAATCAGTATCCATACGGTGTACTTTGTAAGTTTCAGAATACAAGTTACCTCAACACCTAATCCATAATTATTATTATTTTGGAAATCTATATAAAAGAAAAATGTAAAATAATACTTATAGTAATATACAATATTAACTTATAATTATTAAAATTGTGTTATCTTATTATCGTATACTTATTCTTTTCTATGTATTTTTCATTACCTTTCTTCCACTTTTTTGAATATATTTCATCGTATCATTTTTATCATACGTATCTTTTTCTTTCTTTAATTTTTCCTTCTTATTGTTGAAAATCTCACATCGACTAGAAATAAGGACATTTCATAATATATAAATGGGTGCAAACCTCATCCCTATGAGCCGGTTTTATGGGGTTGAGTTAAGCTTAAAGCCCACTTCTTAACACTTATACCTATATTTTTCTACTCATATTTACTTAAAAAAATTACATTAAACATTTTCCAAAATATAGAGAATACGTTAAAATTATCTCTCAGATATCATCAAAGATATTTGTAATATTTTTCACAAATATTTGTGTCGTAACTTTTTAAAAAAAACTTTTTTTATAACCAAAATTAGTCATTAAATTTGTTCTGTAGCAACTAAGTCCTGTTTAACTGATAAATTAGTTAAATTACTTAATCGATATTAAGACCACTTATAAATAATGAGAGCAAAAACGGATGTATAGTGCTCACTTGGCAAATAATAAAAAATAAAACCAATTTCTTGTAATATATATATATATATATATATATATATATATATATATAAAAGTATAAAATTGCGTTATTAACATTAATGTAGATACATATATTTACCGAGTTTAACTTTATCCAACTTAAAACAAAATTTCTAATGTCAGCTTTTAATTTAAAATATTAATGGACTCTTATGTTGAGCCATCACGTATTAGTTTTATTTTAAAAATGAAATAAAAAAAATAAAATAAAGTGGACATCTTTAAATTTAAGCGTAACTAATTTTAATTATAATTTTAATGATTAGATATAACAATTTGATATATAAATTTTAAGATATGTAATTTTTTAATAAGTTAATATTATTTCAAATTCTCTTAAATTTTAGTTATTTTTTAAAATATATATATATATATATATATATATGTGTGTGTGGGGACCAACTCAACATATTAAACTTATTTGGACCACTCTATTGTAATCCTTAAACTTAATTTTAGTTAATATTTAACTCGCTGGATTTAAAAGTAAAAGCAACAGCTGAAAATAAATAAAATCAAATACAATAACAAAGTTAATACAATAATAATAATTATTATTAAATTCTATTTTTCTATTAAAATTGTTCTACATTTATATATTACTCTCTCAAACACCGTTTTATCCCTTGCATATTTTTTTATTCGCTATCAGTCACTGTAATTTATAAGAACACTTTTTTTTTCTGTATTTCAAAATTTAAAATACTAAAAGTAAACAATTTTTTTAGATCGTCTAAACTTTAGAGGATAACATATTCTATTTTCTTAGAACTTCCTGTAATTAAAATCTTCCATATAAGCTAATAATTAGAAACGGTAAATATACATTAATGCATTAAAACAATGAAACCACACCATCCTCCAAAAAGAAAAGAAAAAAAAAACTTTTCTTATCCTAATTAAACGGCAGCATGCTATATCTTCCTTTCTGATAAACCAGTATCCCACTTCATAAATGCTAAAAGAATCATGCTCATCGCTTCAATCTTTGCATATAAAGTGAAAATTCTGCAACTTTATATATTACTACAAACCGATCAAACTCTCCTAAGGAAAAGCAACACAAATGGGTCAAGTGAAAAGTGGTTATCTTTTGGTTTTGGTGTTGGTTTTTGTTTTGGTTTTGGCCTCACCAACCCTTTCAAATGGCTCAAGCATTTTTCCAGGATTCATAAAGTGGCATGTATACGTTATGAATGAGTTGAGCAATGAAAGCTTATTGGTTCATTGCCAATCCAAAGATGATGATTTGGGTAGCCATGAAGTTTTTGAAGGTGGGAATTTGACTTGGAGTTTTAGGACAGATTTCTCACACTCCACTCTATTTTGGTGCCACGTGAAGAAGAAGAACAACAATGGTTGTGACAGTGGTGCCTCATTTGATGTGTTTTGGTACGATGAACGTCTTTTTGAAAAGTGCCATTGGAAGAATTGCCTTTGGAGAGTTAGGGATGATGGTATTTACCTTACAACTCTTTATGAAACTCAGACTCTGGAATTCTACTACCACTGGGGTGCTACCAGACATGCCTGATTTCTTCCTTTCTTTCTTTTCAATAAATCTATGTTTTTTCTTTACTTAAATATATGCATTATGTCACTGTTAGAATATTCTGAAACAAATAATAGTTGCTATTTTCCTTTGATCATTTAGTTTAGGGTTTAGTTATTTCTTTTTTTATTTTCTTCTTTGTTTTGATGGCATGTACCTCGTTGTTATAAACAATAATTTTAAAAATGATAAGAACTTTATTTCTTTTCAGATTAGCATTCATGATTAAAAAAGATGATTCAAGTTTATCTCTTTTTTTTTTGTTTGCGAAAGTATCTCTTATGTCCTATTTAATTTCTCTCGACAATTAAATCTTTATCCTAAGCTAATGACCCTAATTCCTTAGCTGAGATTACTGACTTATGAGAAAAAGTTGGCATGATGCTTCAATGGCAGGAAAAATGAAGAAAAAGAAAATGGATAGGTAAAAGTTAGTGAATTTTGGCTGATTCTCTCTCTACCAATTGAGACTTATAGCCCAATACACTCACATAAAATATCCATTTTATTTTTAATGATTAAAAATTTGTCATTTAGATATTCATATCCGAAAGTCATAACACAAAGTTTTAGATATACAAATCCATAACTAATATGTTACTTTCGGATTTCACCATCCAAAAACTTACTTGAACAATATAAATGATCTTTCGGATGTCAAGATCCGTAAGCAAACATAAATGAGTTGGACCTCAATTCTCAACACCATTTACAGCACATCATTCCAGATATGAAAATCCGAAACTAATAACTCACTTCTGGATATGACCATTCAGAAACTTAAATAAAATACAAAAATGACCTTCCACATTTTGAAATCTGGAATGTATAAAAAGCACTTCCAGATTTGTACATCCATAAGAAAAATGAAATCAAAGACAATATTAAATTTTAAATTTTACGTCGGGTTATCATGAATGATATGGTGCAAGAAGAAATTGCCTAAATTATGAGAAGAAATTGCCTAAATTATGTAGTGTGCAGATTTACTCCCATTTATAGTGGATGTGGAAGGGTAGAAAAGAAAGAAAATTACATGTTAAAAGTTTTAATAGGCTGAAAACATAACTAAAAAATTTAAAAAACATAATTTTATTTTTTAGTTCTCTTAAAAGATTTGCAGAAATTAAAGAATGTCATCTGTTTTATTCGTTATGTTAGAATATCTTTATTTTAGGAATCATAATAATACGATTAAGACATGAATCTTATAAAAAAAAAAACATCAAAATATACAAATATAACAAAAATAATATTCAAATTTCTAAAAATAATATATATATATATATATATATGTGTGTGTGTGTTAACAACCCAAAGCATTAATAGGAATTGTGAAAATTAAATTAAAAATATCATATAGTGATTTTGTAAAGTAGTTTTTATGGTATAATTGTTAATCTTACACACAAACCACCTGGTAATAATAAATAAGATATGTATAATGGAATTGGATAGATTAATTTTTAGTTTTTAAATTTATTTTTATATATTTTAATTAACGTTAATCAGAAAAGAAAAAAACATATTTGTTTTCACTAAAATGTGAGATTGGTTTGTAGGATAAGGGAATGTAAAAATATCTACTCCGTTGGTGGAGCCGTATTCAATCAAGGGAACATGAATTTTATTTATTCTGAAGAATGAAATTGAAATTGGTTTGATTTTGCATTTGGCCTAGTCCATACGTTTACAGGATCATATGGGTGTTAAAAATGAAGGGCATTCTGGCACGGTTTTAGGTGAGTTTTGCTGAAGAAATGGTAACAAGGTTGTTTGTAAAACAGTTAGATTTTAATTCTCTCTTGTTGTTCTCTCATGTATATCCATATTTGCAACCCCAATTGCAGAGTATTTCGTTTATGCATTTTTTATGACTGTTGGAGTAAGAGTTTCAGAAGGCAACAAAGGAAGTTACATAAAGTGTTGAAAGTATTAGAAGAAACCATTGGGGACAAAAAGTATTTTGGTGGTGAAGAAATTGGACTTTCAGACATAAACTTGGGATTGACAGTCTTGTCATTTGGAGTCATTTGAAGATATTGTTGGTGTAAAGGTGTTGGCTCGCTTGTTTACTTGAATTCGGAACTTCAGTGAGAGCACCCCTCTATGTGAACAAACCTTCCAAGTCACCATGAGTTGTTTAGTTCTTACAAGCAAAAGAGAAAGACATTATTCCATCCAATGCAACATGAATGCAAGCATGAACTGATTTGTATCTGTACAATATATTATTTTAGTAAACTTCCTTGCACTTTGGATGATTGAATTAGACAGATAATGTTTCTATTTCGAGAACCAACTTCATATTTCAACCCTCAAGCATCATTCAATGTATAAAATATGCTCGCTATAATTTGCATTTAATGGTTAGTGTCCGTGAGCATTTGCCTTCTTGGTTGATTAGAAACTCGGTATATGTCCTTCGAAGAATGATTTAGATTGTTCCTTAATTATAGTATTACGAATTTAATTGCATCTTGGCTTGTCTAAAACAAAATGATCAAGTAGAATCATTACCTAACTGCCAAGAAAAATATAAATAGATCCATTAAAATTATTCAAGTTACAATCCCAAGTTGCAACAACTTCTAGTTCGGAAAACTATTAAACAGTTGATTTGAAATTACAAGGATCTACCTGAAAAAGTTCAATGTTTAAGTTATCAGTGCACTCTGATTTCATTCAACCAACATTCATGACTAACAATAACATTGAGATAACTGCGGTTAGGATACACATAGAGGAAAAGTTAGTTAGAATTAGAATAGTCATGAGTTAATTATTTGATTTGTAAGGTAGCCGTTAATGATTTGTAAAATAACGGTTAGTAGTGATTAGTAGCGATAGTGGTTTGTAAGGTAGCGGTTAATGATTTGTAAAGTAGCGGTTGGTTAGTGCAGTTAGTGGTATTTAAATAAAGACCAATCGATTTAGTGAAGGTGTGACGTTTTTTGAATTTAGTTTGGTAGACTGTAAAAGTCCTGTGTAAAAGGAATAACCTTTTCCTTTGTGGATGTTTTAAGGGTAAAGTGCAGAAGCAATAATACATAAATTATTCAGTAGATTGTGTGTTCTTGGTTTATCTTTGAGTGCGTTCTTCTTGGTTCGTAACAAATTGGTCCGACCAGCCGGATCCAAAAAAACAGAGAGGGAGGAAGAGAGGATGGAACAAAGGACGACTGCATTGGAGAAGTTGACCAATGAACAAGGAAGGTGGATTGTGGAAATGAAAGCAGACATTATTGGGTTGAAGGAAAGCATGTTGGACATAAAAGAAATATTGCAGGACATCAAGAAAGGGGGCAAGATGTCGGAGGAAGGAGAGAAATATGTTAGAGCAGACATAACGTTGAAAGAAAGCCTTCTAAACTTGAAAGAAATTAAAAAATTGTTGCAGAACAACAAGAAGAGTGACAGGATGTCGGATTGAGGAAGAAAAAACAAAAATGAAGTGAGATTTGCGAGAGAAACAGAAATGATGAGGGCAGAAGGGGATGCATCAATAAAGAGAATGAAGATTATGTGGTGTAATGATCTTTTTCTTGATAGTCCAATTATAGAGCTAACTAGTAAGAAAGTTGAAGGTGAAGATGCCACCAAGCATAATTTTTTTCCCAAATTCAGATCCCAAATTCAGATTTACATAATACGCATAAGAAATCATTGTTGGATCAAGATTTGATAATGAAAGTAAAAACATCAAAGACATAAGAATCTTGGAATTTCAACTTACTAAGTTCAAAGACTTTTATACAAAATCCTTTCATCCCACCACCACCTAACTCTCCTGACTTGAATTTGCATGCAGTATCACAATAGGTTCCCCCTATGATATACAATATCACAATACTCTTAGGACACGTAGATCTTGGGGATGAAAATGAGCCACAGAATCAAGAATCCCCTGTTCCAACCTTGAGGACAAGGTTGTTTTTTAGAAGAGTGTATTGTTAGAATACACATAGAGGAAGAGTTAGTTAGAATTAAAATAGTCATGAGTTAGTTAGAATTAAAATAGTCATGAGTTAGTTATTTGATTTGTAAGGTAGGGATTAATAATTTGTAAAGTAGCAATTAGTAGTGGTTAATAGCGATTAGTGGTTTGTAAGGTAGCGGTTAATAATTTGTAAAGTAGTGGTTAGTGGTCTTTAAATAAAGACCAACCAGTTTAGTAAAAGTATGATGTTTTTTGAATTCAGTTTGGTAGACAAGAAAAGTCCAGTGTAAAAGGAATAATCATTTCCTTCATGGATGTTCTAAATGTAAGTGCAGAAGCAATAATACAGAAATTATTCAGTAGATTGTGTGTTCTTGATTTATAGTGCGTTGCGTTCTTCTTGGTTCGTAACAACTGCATTGACCAACAAAATAAAAAATTGGTAGTAAATCAAGTTCCCCCTCTAGGATGCTTAGTTCTCTGGATTTTTAGTTTTAGCCTCAGATAGCAAAGGTTCAAGTTCTCCTTTCCGGTACAGCTTCATGGTATCTGCATGAATTAAAAGGAGAAAACAAAGAAATTACACTTTTATATTTTTATTAAACTGTATATTGTTAAACTTCTTGAAACTTATAGAATACTGAGTTCATATAAGCAGTTAGCAGTTATAGATATTTTGCAATAAAAACAGAATGGTAATTAATAAGAATTTAAAAATAAGGATGTCTTCCACTTTGAAAATCGATACCATAAAGACAATTTGAACCATGGAGGTACTCAAGACAAGCAATAATATCAAAGACAACAAAACAAGGACAATATACCTGAACAGCCGCCAATGTGTTTGCCGCCTGCAATGAAGAACAATTTTAGGATTGGTTATAAACTATTCCGTTCAAAAGGTGAACTTAAAAGCAAGGTAAGAATTCAGTGTTTTTATAGTAGATTAAGGATGCAAAAGTTCACGCATGAAATAAAATGAAATAGTACATCAGTACCTGCTTGCATTTAGGGTATGTTAAATGTTGCCTAGTTTTCAAGCTGGGGTTTAAGTTGTGGTTAAATGATGTGGCTGAACAATTATAATAAGATTTCTTTCATGAACAAAATTATTTTTGGTTTATTTCATAAAAAGGTGATTTTTTGAATCAAAAGTGAGATTTCAAGAAATTATGGATCTATTTATTCCACCAATAACCTGGCTAGATCTGGTGTAATATAAGGGATTTTACATTTCCATTGATTCCTCTTGAAACTGGACTAGATTAACAACAAATATTGTATATGGTATTCAACACAGGGATGAATTAAAAAACAAATATTTATCGGTTCTATTCTAACTCCTCCTTTTATGAAGAGAATGAATCCTGTTACTGAGGTATCATAAACACAATCCCTTCTGCAGGTACTTGGATCTGCTCATTTTTCTCCTCCATTACCCATTTGGAAGTTGAAGTTTGTTTTCAGGTAGTTTGTATCTCACATTGATTGGGCAGCTTGGTTGATTATTTATTGGTTTTCACTTACCTTCATCCCCTCTTTTGTTGTTCTGTCATCTGTGTACATTATTGTAGGATAAACACTCTGGTGGTACTCGGATCTCCTCAGTTTCTCCTTTATTACAAACCCATTAGGAAGTCCACTGTTGTTTTAAGGGAGATTCTGAGAATGGGAACCCCAGGGCATAATTGGTTTTTACTCACCTTCAAGATACCTTATCCAAGCACAACAGTAACAAATCCTCTTCTCTCAAATGATTCTTTTATTTAATAAACATTGAACCTGTTCCATTGTTTCTCTCTCTCTCTCAAGGCATATATAGACCCTTACTCTCATAAACCATTAGATTTTAAGCATGCTCATCATGTCCTCAGCCAGCCTATAAGGCCTTATCATGAGCCCTATTTAACATCATACAATTTTCAAGTTATAATTAATACTACATAGCAGCTGATGTTGAACATACAAGTATACAGAAGATTTTGTCATATCAATGAAGTCTTCATAACCTAACGAGCATGAGGGGAATATAGTAGCAGAAAAATCATAGTAAAATATTTTTAGTATCTTACCTTGGATAAAGTTAGAGATAACATTTCATGAAAGGAACAAAATATTATCACGCCCGAAATTGAAGTTTTAACACTTTTCATTTTATAAAAATTATCTGAATCGTTGATAAGAAATCTGAAAACTCAGAGGCATGCCACCACATTGGTACCACACTCAAGATGATTTTACAGCCTCAAGACACCAGCTATCCAGCAGTCAATAATATATGGATCTATAAAATCATCAATTTCTAGTTGCAATTAAAATCGTATGACACAGCAGTAATAGAGGTGCCTAAGTTGAAAGCTTAACATGGCACAAACTGATACAGCAAACTCTAAGTTGGATATGAAAGAAGACTTGGCACTGAAATCTACAATTGGACAGCATGCTATCATTGACCAAGCATTTAATGTCTGACTTCACTATTAAGCTCTCTTAGAGTTTTTAGGATTATTTTATTACAAGAAATCGGCCCATAAAAATCCCTAGAGGAATAAGGTACTTGTATCAAATTGAGTAAAATCTTAGAAATCCCCTCTTTCGCTCCATCTTTCTTGTGCATAGCCATGTGTTTGAGTATGAGAGTTGCTTCCAATTCTGCTACATTTATTTTCTACACCCTACTCTTCATGCACAAGGTTATGTACCAAGGGGAAATGATCCAGATGGGAGGGCATGTCAAATAAGTGGCTTATCAGCATTAAAATAAATATCCACAAGTCAGGCTGTTTTTCTTGGCATCCAATCAACCAACCGTAACAACAAATCAAAATCCATAGATGCTAATGGCATAAATATTCTACTAACAATGAGTCACCAACTGTTTATACAAGTATGATTAAGTAAGAATAATGCATCCAAGATGGGTACTGCTTACCAATAAATACATTTGGCACGGTGTGTTGCCCTGTGATCCTTTCCAACCCCTTCTGCAGCTGTGGCCCTTGAGGACCTAAACAGAAATACACATACACAAAAACAAGTGCACAAATGCACAACTGATAAGATAAATTGCACAGAGAGAATTTCCCCATTATGTTAAAAAAAAAAATCATATTTATTGGCAATACACTCGATTAAAAAGATAACCAGGAGAAAGGCAGATCACATTTATAGAAAAAAACTAAGCTTGTACGAGGAAGGATACGAGGAAGCATAGTTAGGGTTAAGAGAAATATGTAAACATTAATGAACAAATAAGGAGAGATGAATCGAAAAAAAAAATACCCATTTCGTCTAATTCGAAGACCAAGGGATTGACGCCGAGCTTTTTGAAGAGGGATTTGACCTCAGAAGAATAGGAGCACCAGGTTTTGGAATAAACGACGACGGGGTTTTCTGCAACGGTTTTGTTGATGGTGTCTTCGAGACGAGAGCCGAAGGAGGAAGAGGAAGAGGAGGTGGCTCGAACGGAGGGGAGGTGGCGGTTAGGCGTTGGAGAGGCATTGATGGAGGTAATGGGACGAGAGTGAGGGAAGAGATGTTTGGTGACAGAGAAGGAAGAAGAAGAAGAAAAAGAAAGGTTTTTGGAAGGTTTGAAGTTTGAGAGAGAAAGAAGAACAACGTTACCCAAAACCAACGCCATACTATAATACTTCTTCACTTCTGTTCTTTTCTTTTCTTCCTTTCTCCTTACATACCCCTTCTTTTCATTCTTTTTCTTTTTCTTTTTCTTTTATTAGATAATTAGGAGTTACTCTCTTATATTACAATGATAGTTTGTTAGTTGTTTCTCTCTACCTCTCATGCTCTATAGGGTTGTTTGTAGCTTCTCAAGAATCATCACTAATATTCCTCTTTCATCCTTTATCAATATTTTAACATGGTATCCTCAATCAAACAAACTTTTTTTCTCTCTCCCTTTCTTTCATCTCATGACCTCTCCTTCGTTTTCTTCCTTGTCTTCTTCTACCTCTGAAATTTTTGTCAGTGCACTGTGCATGGCTACCTCTTCCAATGTTCACCATTTCCATACATCAAGATGAACTTCTTCTGGCATGGCTCCTTGCTTCCATGTCTTCTTCTCTCTTAACCAAGATGGTTGGTCTTGACTCCTCCACTAAAATCTGGTGTCGTCTCCTCACCAACTATGCTTCCTACACTCGCGCAATGGTAAAGAAGTTTAGCCTTCTTCTCAAGACTCCAAAGAATGACAGATCCATCTCTACTTACGTGAATGACATCAAGAAAATAGTTGGTTCCCTAGCTCCTGTTGGTTCTGTAATATCATTTGTTGATCATGTTGATGCAATTTTAGATGGTTAATTTGCAGATTTTGATGGTTTCATCACATCCACCTTTCATGCAGTGACCCATATATTGTAGATGATCTTGAAGCTCTTCTGCTAGCGTAAGAAGAAAGGTTTGACAAGCACAAGATGGCTAAAGACTCTATTCTTCAGGTAAACACTATATCTACTCCATGGCATTTCAAAACTCAACACAAAAATAAATTGTGCACTTACACTCCTCATGGAGGTCGTTCACAAAATCATTCTACCTCTCGTCCTTCCATTCGCACTTCGTTCAATCAAGCTCCTCCTTGGCAGTTTGTCAAACAGTTTTGCTAGTATGTCACAAACTCGGTCGTACAGCAGAAACGTGTTGACATCGTTACTATCCTCCTCCTACCACCTCCTTCAACGCTAATATATCACAATATGTTTCTACACCTTCCATTTTTAGTGCTCCTTCCACAATAGAAGACCTTGTCTGGTATCCCGATACTAGTGCAACACATCATGTCACCAAATACTCCATAATTTTCACATACAAACAACCATATCATGGTAATGAAGATCTCAAATTAGATAATGGTCAAGGTATGCATATTTTACACACTGGCTCTGCTTTCTATACTACTCCACACACACAGTTTTCATACTTCATAATTTGTTGCATGTTCCTACTATCACCAAAAATCTTATAGTGTTGCTCAATTTTCCAAAGATAATAATGTTTATTTTAAATTTTTTTCCTAACTTCTGCTACGCTAAACACCAGGCAACCCATCGAATTTTACTTTAAGGAGTAATTAAAGATGACCTTTATGTGTTTCCTCCATCTACTAATTCACCTGCTTACACTGTTAACTATGCTTCATACAAACCCAAGATTCCTACTTTACAACTATGGAACAATAGACTTAGTCATTGTAATTGCTCTATTGTTCAACGTATTTTGAATGCTTGCAACATTTCTTATACATCTCAAAAACGTTTTTGTGATCATTGTATACGTGGAAAGCTTCATCATCTTCCTTTTCACAACTCTGTTACCCAATACATTGAACCTTTGCAATTGGTTTTCATTGATATTTGGGGTCCCACTACATTATGTGCTTCCAATGGCGTTTGTTATTATATTTCGTTTTTATATGCTCACACTAAATACACGTGGTTATTTCTTCTACATAATAAATCACAAGCATTAAACTCGCTTCTTTGCTTAAAAACGTTTGCTGAAAATCAAACAAGTTTTAAACTTCGTGCTATTCAAACTAACTATGCAAAAGAATTCATATGTTTTAAACATTTTACTCAAACACATGGTATTCTTCCTCGTTTTACTTGTCCTCACACACATGAGAAAAATGGCTCTATCGAACATAAGCATAGGCACATTTCTGATATGGGATTTATTCTTCTTGCTTCTGCGTCTTTACCCATCAAATTTTGGGGTGAAGCTTTCACCACTACCATGCATATCATTAACATCTTGTCATCCACTGCTCTTCAAAATAAATCTTCGTATGAATTACTGTTTCAAAAAGCATCGATCTATATAACTTTAAAAACATTTGGTTGTGGTTGTTATCCTTTACTTCGCCCTTACAATAAACACAAACTTGATTTCAAATCTGCATGTTGTCTTTTTCTTGGCTATAGCTTACACAACAAAGGTTACATTTGTCTTTGACCCACTGGTAAGGTTTATACATCCAGGCATATTGGTTTTCATGAAGAACTATTTCCATACACTCTACTTGAATATAAGTTTAATTCTTCTGTAACTGATAACATTGTCTCCAACTGTTTGAATCAATATATAACTGTTATTGACTCCCCTGTTGCTACTCATGCTCCTCTTACTCCTATTAATATTGATACTTATGTGTCTATTCCTAATACTACCTATTCCTTTTCGATGCTAAACTCATCCACTGACAATGACACTATTAATAACCATCCAATGACAACAAGATCCGAGGTAGTTTCTTCAAACCCAAAACTTTTCTTAATCTGATTTACAATCACATGTTCCTACTTCTATCACCAAAGTTGTATCTTCTCCTCCCTGGTTTCAAGTAATGAATGATAAATATACTATTCTTCTCAAAAATCACATATGGCTTTTAACATCTCTTCTCATTGGAGCCAAAGTTGTTGGATGCAAGTGGTTATTTAAAAACAAGTACAATGCGAATGGTTGAAAAGCGGATGGTTCCTTTCAACGACACAAAGCACGACTTGTTGCCTAGGGATTCAACCAAACATAAGGGTGTGACTACAATGATACATACAGTTCGGTTGTCAAACCTTCCACCATTCGTCTAGTTTTATCCCATGCGGTCTCTGTTAGTTGGCCCATCCATCAAATTGACATAAACAACACTTTCCTGAATGGAGATCTCAAGGAGGATGTTTATATGTCTCAGCCACCAGGTTTCGTGTCCAACTCTCCACATCTAGTTTACAAACTTAATAAAGTTTTATATGGTTTAAAACAAGCTCTGAGATCTTGGTTTCAAAAGCTAAGTACAACCCTTCAATCCTTTGGTTTTCACTCTACCAAAAATGGCACATCTTTGTTTGTTCAATTCAACTCCTCATATACAACCTTTGCTCAATTCTCTACACTCTACTACTTTTACTAAACTTTCATGCTTTTTTTCTTAGACAACCATTCGATTCCCTAAGCTCTCTAATTTTCAAACGGGTGGTATAAACAGAGGTCTCTTTAACAAGTTCCTTTTTTGCCCAGGGATAAGCAAAACTATAATCCATCTTTGAAGACAACTAAAGCGTAAACAGAGATAGAATACGAACACAGTTCAAGGCAAGGCACACGCAGAATGAATCAAATCGATGTAAAACTAAGATGTATTCCTCAAGATAGAGTCAATAAAATAAATGATAATCACCCAGTGAAATTAAGCGGATAAAGCATACTTGGTTTTCCGGTGAGAAACAACGATGTGTGGTGACGAAAAGAAGGAAACCGAAGTTTTTTGAAAGGAAGAAAGCTCGAGCACAATGATGAGTGTGGAGAGAAATAAAGGGATATATTCGAAAGAGGGAAGGTGAAACAATAGGATTTTACCACCGTCGATGCAACTGCCATGTGTACGCTCCATATTTAGTAAGGTGAAATGTCTTGTCACGAGATGTTTCGATAACCGTGCCCAAGCTACCCCTGTGAGAAATGTCATGTCAGTCGCCGGTGCAAGAGAGCCTATGCGCCTTGTCAAGCTCCGCTTGAGCCTAGGGGACTATGTACTGGACGGACGAGCTCGGGTCTTCGACCCAAGCACTTGAGTGTAATAAGTCGGTTAGGAAGGCCTATTTGGAGGATACCTAGCTCGGCCTGAGATGAATAATGGACCCAATGATGTGTCATGAGGTCGACTCAGATACTTGACAGTCCATATTAAAAGGGTAATTAAAAGTGAAACAACATGGTGAGTAACTGAATTAGTTAAGCCTATATATTAAAATAAAAGTTGTTAGGAATAATGTTGCATTGTACCCAAAAAAATAAAGGTATACCTTAACGAAATATTTTTGTTGATAAAATTATATTATTGTTGATGAAATTATATTCTCTTTGATGAAATTGTTGAAGGAATGTCTATAAAAGGGTTTAAGACCCCGAGTAATTGTAAGTTTCTCGGAGAACCTTACACCACACATATTTTTTATCGTTGGAGTGTGATCAACAAGTGGAGTTCTCTTCGTCACAAAGCGCTAGAATCTCGGTTCAACAATACCAAACAAAGTCGCTTCAACTCTGAGCCAGGTAAGAACAATTATTATTTTCATTTTATATATTTTCATTTGAATATAATCTTATATTATGATTTACATATTTTAAAATATTATTATTATCAATTTTAGTTATATAAAAAAATATAGTTTTGTTCGAAGGTTCTTATTTAAGAATCCTCTTATAGCCATATTTAAGAAGAAGAAAACATTAACTTTTTACTTTTTTTTATTATGATTTTTATGCGTCTACACAAAAGTATTTAAATATTTCAAATAATAGAAATATATTATCTTTTTATTTATTTATGTTTTTCATATTCCCTTGGCTTTCTCAACCATTAATTGTAGTCACATATGCTATCAATGAATATGGTCGTGGATTTAGTACTAGTTCATTCATGTCTACCATTTTATTAGCAAAAGAAATATTATTTTTTCACTTTCTTTCCAATTAAGCTTTTATCATTACCAAAAAAAAAGTATTTAAAACAATCAAATAATATAAAATATTTTTCTTAATTTGTTTTATTCGCGTTCTTTATCATTTTCCTTTTTATTTTCTCAAACTTATTTTCTTTAACAAAGTGTAAATGTTGACATATGGTATCCGTGAACAATCAATATGGCCACGGATGAGTCCATCTCACGATAACCACTTTATATATCTTACATATATTTGTTTACTTGAAAATAATAATAATAATATATCGTAGTTTTTTAAATGGAATTTTCTAAAATTTATTTTCTTTTGTAACAACAAGGGTAAATCTAAACCAATAACAATTTCCTCTGTAACAACCCATGTAAAAATTAATATTTTCAATAGATTAAATATAAATGAAATATAATTATGTTAAAAGTAAAGAATAATGTTTTTAACTTCACAAATTGGTTATTAAGTTGTAGTTGGGTCAATTGGTGATGGATTTAACCAGGACAGTTTCTTCCAGCACCTTCATAGGTTCTTCTGCCACTCCCATATACAACGTAAACATATTTTTTATCCTTCTTGTGTCACCCTCATAGAATAGAATATTAAAGAGGGGTATTTTTGGAAATAAAAAAATTTATGGAGGTGAGAGAATAATATATGGAGGTGCAGGAAGAAACAATCTTTAACAAGACAAAATTAAATTGGGCCAAGCCCAAATGCTTAGTAATTTTTAGTCTGCTTCTTCTTGTACCTCCATAACTTCTTTAGCCACCTCCATAAATTTTGAAATTCCCAAATTTACCCTTCATTAAAAAGATAAAAATAAAAATAATATTTTACACTACGGATTACATAATTTGTAAGTAAAAAATTATCACTTCTAGATTACGCAATTCATAACCTATTTAACAACTAATAATACTGGATTATGTAATTAGGAACTTGTTTAAGAAAATAAACCTATCGAATTATGTAATCTGGAAGTCAAAAATTACCAATTCTGAATTACATAATCTAGAAGGTTTATTTTCTTAAATAAGCTATAAATAATGTAATTTGGAAGTAAAATATTAAGAATATTAAGAAGTGTATATTTACCATTAATGTACAGATTATGATTAGCTATGTAAACGTAAGTCAGATCCCGTGATATGGGCATCACTAATTCAGTGACTTGAGTTACGGAGATATTCTCTCCCTCCTTGTTAAACTTCATTGTATATATACCCATGTATGTATCAGGAATAAAACACACAGAATCATTTTTCTGCTCATCAATTTCTAGCTCTGCATTTTTTATATGGTATCAGAGCACCGATCCTGGTGCTCTAAAGAAATCTTCTTCCCCTTTCTATCATAAACAGCCCAGCCATCCCTCACGGATCCATCACATCCGTATTATGTCCATCATTCAGATCAACCCGGGCACATTCTCGTTCCTACAAAATTGAATGGGTCGAATTATCAATCTTGGAAGAAATCAATGACACATGCCCTCATTGCAAAGAAGAAGCTTGACTTCGTCGACGACACGATAGCAATGCCTTCATAAGCCAAGAAGCCCCTGAAATTCGATCTATGGAATCAGTGCAATTCCATGATTCTCTCATGGCTTACCCATTCAGTCGAACCAGACATTGCTGCGGGAATGGTTCATGCGAAGACAACCAGGCAAGTTTTGGAGGATCTTTGCGATCAGTTTTCGCAAAAGAATGCGGCCGCCATCTATCAAATTCAAAAATCAATCGCAATCATCACACAAGGAACAATGTCGATTGCGTCATACTAAATCAAAATCAAAGCTTTGTGGGATGAGCTTGAAATGCATCGCACACCCATGACTTGCAGCAATGACAAAGAACATCAAGAGGAACGAGAAATTGACAAATTGATGCAATTTTTAATGGGACTCAATGATAGATGGCGAAGAAACAAAATTAGCAAAAACAGTGAGTTTGGCAACCAAATTGCCGAAGTGAATTTGGCCAGAAAAAGAGGTCACTCTCAAAGAAATAATGTCCCTGCACCAATCTGATCTTGAGGTCTTGGAATCCTCAAATGAAAGATGTCAAAGCAAGGCACACCAATCTCAAAGCCAACCACAACAAAACCAATGAAGCAATAAAGACAAACAAGAAAAAGTATAAGCAAAGAAAGGCTAGAACAAAAGGAATACTAGATGTTTGACAAACTTCAAAGATTAATGAACAAAAGTCAAGCAAGAAAATTAAAGAACTCAATGAGAAAGTAGGCACACAAAAGAATACTTAAAGAAAAGCACTAGAGTAGATGAAGAAAACAAAAATTAGCTACTGGAAAATATTTTTTATGCAAACTGTGCTTGATGTTCACTGATTTAACTGGAATGATATAGAGCGAACTGGATTATGAAATTTTAACCACACAAACTTCAAGATCTTAGCTAAAAAATGGCACTGGAATCGCTTAAAAACAGTAAGCCAATTAATTGAGATACATTTTTCAAAATCGCTGCCAGATTACCGTATTTTTTTCGGCAGAATTGTACACTTTTTGTATTTTATTTATCATTTTTTTGTGTACTTAGAATTTTTTAGTACTTCTTTTTTGTACTCTTTTCTAACACTTTAAAGAACACAAATCCAGAATTTCAGAATTTTCCAGTGAGTAAATCAATTGCAATAAGGAAAAATAGTAAGCACGTTTTCAGAAAATAGAGGAATCCTAATAGGAATGAAAAACAGAATTATGAACTAGCAAAGACATAATGAAAAATGATGTATATGAACTTGTATAGGTCTAAAATACAAGCATGAACTCAATTCTAAAACAGAAAATGCACAAAGGATCAAATATCAAACTCAGAAAATTATATGACACCAAAGCAAGAAACAACAAAATCAATAAAAGTACTACAAGAAGTAATGACAATTATGGAAAAACAAGACTACGACAAAACTTGTATGGATTCAAAAAGGAAAATACTCAAACACATGATGGGCAAAAGAAATAAAACAGCAAGAAAACTCAAATAAGCCTAAAACATAACCATAAATTGCAAGAAATTAAAGAGCTCTTGAAATTAAAGTGCAACACAACTCAAAAATTAAACAAGAACACACCTAAACTCATGATACCACATGATATGATTCCACTAGGTAGATATGAATGATTCTTGACATTCTTAGGAATCAACTTGAGTTGGATATGAGATAGGCACTTTAAGATAGAATTGGATCAATGTTCTATAATCAAGAACTCACCAAAACTAGTACCAAAACCCAAACTCATATGGAAGTTCCACATATTGTCAAATTGAACCGATTGAATTGGAAGAAAAGGAAAAGGCACCGATTAAACAACACAAAAACAGAAATGCACCGAACAAAAGACTAGAAATGAAGAAGAAAAGATGAAGAACAACAAAGAAACAAAATGAACCGAAGCAAAACTTATAAGAACTGAAACTGCCGAACAGAAATTCAAAGAAGCAAACTAAGACATGAACAATTCAAAGAGAAGGAAGGGAGGAGAAGAGAAAGCTCATGAAGATGGAGGAATGGTTGGATGATCACGCCACTTAGAGGATGGTGTCTCCAAGATGAGTGTGCAAGCCGCCACTTGAGATAACCATTGAACTCTCAAGATAAGACTAGTGAGGAAGGCACAAAGCTCTCCAATGCTCTCTCAAAAATTGAGTATAGTTTCTCTAATCAAATTTCAAATCTGAAAAATACAAAGGCAACACCTTAATTTATAGCCTAGAGGTTCTGAAATGCAAAGCTAAATGAATTCAAAATTCCCCCCAAATACAAATAAAAGTGGCGCCAACTATAGTCATGAAGAAGGTGTGACCTTCTCTCTCACTTTGGCACCTCCCTATTTACTCCTACACCTATCTACTAACGCACCCCCCCTAAGACTTTTATTCTAAAGACCTAAAGATGCTTTAACAAAAGAGGTTTCTAATGTTTCCCTCTAAGCACCTTCAAACAAAGAAATTACAAAAAGTGAAAATAAACGTCCATTAGCTCCTAAAGCTTTGAACATGCTCCTAGTAAGCCTTTGAGGTGGGCTTTGACCTCCATGGGCGTCTTCTATTTGAGCCTCATCCTCTTCTTGCTCCTGATGATTGGCCTCCATGTCCACTTGAGCTTGATCTCCATCACGTGCTCTTTTATTTCAATCACATATGCCACTTGAATTTTGGGGGGAATGTGTGTTAGCGACAGTCCACATCATCAACCGCCTTCCATCACCACTTCTAAAAAATAAATCTCCTTTTGAATTGCTCTATCATCGACCTCCCTTACTTTTACACCTTAGAGTCTTTGGCTGCCTCAGTTACGCTACCATTGTCCATCCCAAACATAAGTTTGACTCCCAAGCTAGTCGATGTGTATTCGTCGGCTATCCCAGTAATCACAAGAGGTATAAAAATTTTGACTTAGAAACCCACAACTTCATCATAAGTCGTGATGTTATTTTTCATGAAACCGTCTTCCCATTCCAACAACAGACTCAGCCATCATTTCCACCTTCTGTCTTACCTAACTTAGCACTTGATCTACCTTCATCCTATCCACCAGTCCCAAACACTGAAACACATAATCCAGAACCAAACACTGAAACACATAGTCCTCCTGAACCTGACATTGATCCTTCACCCATACTTGCTCCAGCTCCTCTCACACGCCGCTCTGAACGCACCAAACACCTCTCAGGCCAATGCGTCCACCTCCAGCACCAGATATCCACTCCAAAATTTCCTTTCCTACTCACGCTTTTCCGCTGCACAGAACACCTTTTTTGCTAATGTTTCAGGAACCAAAGAACCCACAACGTACGCTCAGGCTCTCCTTGATCCCAACTGGCAGCAGGTTATGCAAACTGAGTTAAAAGCCTTACAACAGAATAATACATGGACAGTAGTGCCCCTTCCTGCAGGTAAAAAACCCATCGGTTGCAAATGGGTTTTCAAAATTAAATATCGATCTGATGGGAGTATTGAGAGGTATAAAGCACATCTCGTAGCCAAAGGCTACACTCAAGTTGAAGGGATAGACTATCGCGAGACATTCTCGCCTACTGCCAAGCTTACAACACTTCGATGTTTAATCACTTTTGCTGCAGCTCGGAATTGGTTTCTCCATCAATTGGATGTACAAAATGCCTTCTTGCATGGTAGTTTACATGAAGAAGTTTATATGGCTTTACCACCCGGACTTTGTCGACAGGGGGAGACTGGTGTATGTCGACTCAATAAATCTCTTTACGGGCTAAAGCAAGCTTCCAGAAATTGGTTTTCAACATTTTCAGATGTCATTAAAAGGCTGGATACCAACAGTCCAAAGCTGATTACTCCTTATTCACTAAACAACAAGGTTCTTCGTTCACTATATTACTTATTTACGTAGATGATATTCTATTAACTGGAAATGATCTACGGGAAATGAATCATCTTAAAGCATGTTTGCTCAAGTGTTTTCGTATCAAAGACCTCGGAGATTTGAGGTACTTTCTCGGCATTGAATTTTCAAGATCCAAAGAAGGCATATACAAGACTCAAAGGAAGTATGCCTTGGACATACTTCAAGATGTGGGACTTACAGGTGCACGACCAAATAGTTTTCCAAAGGAACAAAATTTAAAGTTGTTAACTGATGATGGTGACTTACTCAAGGAGCCTACAAAGTACAGACGCCTCGGTGGCAAATTAATATATCTCACTGTGACAAGACCTGACATTGTTTATTCTGTTCGAACCTTGAGCCCATATATTCAGGAACCCCACAAACCCCATTGGGATGCAGCATTACGCATCCTATGTTATGTTAAAGGGACACCAGGGCAAGGATTGTTTTTTTTTCATCAAAGAATGACCTCTCTTTAAAGGCATTTTGCGACTCCGACTGGGGTGGATGTCGTACTACACGAAGGTTTGTTACTGGATATTGTGTATTCCTTGGCACGTCACTCATCTCATGGAAGTCAAAGAAACAAACTAACGTTTCAAGATCTTCAGCAGAGGCAGAATACAGGTCGATGGCAAACACCACTTTAGAACTTGTTTGGTTACAATACATATTGCATGATTTGAAGGTCTCTTGTGACGTTTCTATACCATTATTCTGTGATAATCAAGTTGTTCTTCACATTGCCGTTAATCCTGTGTTTCACGAGCGCACGAAACACATTGAGATAAATTGTCACATTGTGCGAGAGAAGCTGCAATCTGGTATGATTAGCCCTTCATACGTGCCAACTTGACATCAATTAGCTGACATATTTACAAAAGCACTAGGGAAGGATCAATTTTTCACACTGCGACACAAGTTGAGAGTTTGCAACATACACTCACCAACTTGAGGGGGAGTATTAAGAATATTAAGAAGTGTATATTTACCATTAATGTACAAATTATGATTAGCTATGTAAACGTAAGTCAGATCCCGTGATATGGACATCACTAATTCAGTGACTTGAGTTACAGAGATATTCTCTCCCTCCTTGTTAAACTTCATTGTATATATACCCATGTATGTATCAGGAATAAAACACACACATAATCATTTTTCTGCTCATCAATTTCTAGCTCTGCATTTTTTATATAAAAAATTATCACTTCTAGATTACGTAATCCGAAAGTGGTAATTTTGACTTCCAGATTACATAATCTGGTAGGTTTATTTTCTTTAATAAATTCTTAATTTGGTAATCCAGTATTGTGAGTTGTTAAATAGGTTATGGATTATGTAATTTAGAAGTAGTAATTTTTTACTTCCAGATTACGTAATTCGTAGTGTAAAATATTACTTCCATTTTTATCTTTTAGTGAAAGGTAATTTTGAGAATTTCAAAATTTATGAAGATGATTGAAGTGATGGAGGTGCATGAAGAAGCAGAAACAACCATTTTTTGTCAATAAAAGTGAAAAAAAGGAGAAGATTTATTTACAAACATTATATGACAATGTTAATACAATGTCTTTGTTTGTATCCTTTCCCTTCCCCCTCTAACTCTTGATCACTAAGAATTTTGGAGAATTAAAAGTAATTTGTGTGTTATTTTCCTTTTTTTATTTGCCACACCATGCTTATAAGGTAGATTTTTCATTTTTAGGGTACTATTTTGAAAAGCTTATTGAGTATGTCTAAGTTTCTTTTATTATTTTTATCATTTTATTTTTTATTTTATAAATAAAAAATCCCACACTTTATTTTTATGAGGAAATTATCTTAGTTTCTTCAGGCTAAACATATTAAGCTTATGAAAGTTTCCTTTTAATATATTAACTTAAAATTTTTAATTCATTTAAATTAAAAATGCAAAGATTCGCATATCATCATGTTTTGTTCGAAATTTTTAGGCTTTGTTTGGATTAGGGAGTGGAAATGAGGGAGTGAATTTGAGATGATTTGAAGAGAAAGTGTAAAGAAAGTTAGGGTGTTTGGATTAAGGTAAATAGAGTGAAAAGTGTAGGGAAAATTTATAAAAGTTTGTGAGTGATGTGATGGGTGTGATTGAAATTGTATTTTTTTTAATTGATAAAAATGTAACTTTACACATTTGCCCTTACATTTAAAAATTGATAAAAAAAATTAATTTGATTGATTATTTGTGAATTATAATTGTTTTTAAATTAAAATTATTTTTTCGGCAATTGAAACATTATTTTCGATACCGTGTTCGAGCTAACTTCGGAAAAATATAAATTATATAAAAAAATTATATCATATTTATGATTCATAAACTTTATTGAGAACAAAGTTGTAATTGTGAATTATTTATTTTTCAATTATAGTTGTATGCAATTAAAAGATTATTTTCGGTATGGAACAAATTATTTTTGATAATGTGTTGGAGTTATAATTTGATAATTCTATTAATGCAGTATTTTAGTTTATTAAAACAAAATTCATTGATAAATTTTGTGCATAATAATAATAATATTTCAGAAAATCATATGAATGATCCATTGAAAAATGTATCATTCAAAATAGTCATGGAAGTCCTTAATTTGTTTAGGGATTTGTGTCATAAATAAGATTACAGATTCGAAAAGAAAAACACATATGCATAATAAAAACAAATTTTTTACGTAGTTTAGGGATTTGTAGTCATTATCTTAATCAGCTTTCTCATTCTTCGCTCGAGAGGCAAGCCAAAGAGTTGTTTTACCGCATTAGGATGACCACACAAGAAGTCATAACAGTTATCCAATAAATCTTCATCATGTATGTTCATCTCCACTAACATTTCTCAGATATCAGATTCAGAGTACTGGAAAGTCGATGTACGACAGAGTGTGCGCGTGTGTTCACGAAATATGGAGTTTCGTTCTTCTTCTGCAACAACATGGCGTCTGTTATATTGCAGATTTTCTTCCGTAGCATTAGCCACTCGCTGTGATGACAAAGCGGTAACCTCAGATGAAATGGCTTGTCGCTCAGCAATATGACATAACTTATCTGACTGATCACTACCCCTCCCAAGGATATCAGTTAATCCTTCAAACCTTTGCGTTAAGTCTTTCCAGTTGCAGATCAATGACGTCCACCATGGGGGCTTTTCTTTTTTAGCCTCTAGAAGAAGAAGTACCTCCTGATGGCTGGGATGGTTGAGGTAGCACCAATGGGGGTGTCAGATTAGGGCCAGGGTTGTATGAATCAACATTAGGATCAACTGAGCGAGGAATTTCACATTGAGTAGCATCCAATCCTGGCTCCTCTGGGATGTCCTCCATATTGTGATCATTAAGATCTACATTAAAATGATGAGACTGAGTTCGACTTGATGACTGCAATGTTGTTCTCCCACCGTGGCCGATAGCACGATCAAGCCCTCATAAGTTTTCCATCAACTTATAGTGCCTGATGGGATTAACACGTCACTTTGTGGTCGAGTGATTTGCTTGTTCATTAATGAAAAGAAATACACTCATAATCATAATTAGTGGTTAATGTATGCGATAAGTGAACATCAAGTTGAATACGTTACCTTTATCAACATATCCTACACTTCATCCTCGGCCTCGAAAATTTTCGTGTTTGGATTCCAAGCGAAACCACTTAGTCCACTAAATAGATCATGGATCTCACGTCATTTGTCCTTAAGGCTTTTCTACTTGTTCTTCACATTATTTTTTGTAATCCCTACCAATCCACTCTGATGTAAGGATTTAACGATGTTTGTGTAACCCTGCATCGTCCAACTACCATCAATGCGGTTACCCATAGATGCCTCATCGATCATGGCATTCAGCAGTCGGAAATCCATGTCGGTAGTCCATTTTTTGTGTTCACGGACAGCTGCAGATGACTGTGAAGCAATACCCTTCCCGTGATCCATGATAAAACCTAATAAAAAAAGGTTAAACTTTTGCAATAACATAAATAGTTTCATACGTAAATATTAATAAAGGTGGAATGTCAACATTAAACCATGAAATTGTTCTTCCAAAAATATAAATATAAGTTCGCGGATGTTACATAAAATTAATTATTACAATAACCTGTCCACATTTCATTCGCTATAGTATCCCTAATTTGTAACCCGAACCTGTAGTCATCCTCACGAGTTTGCGAGTGTGACGAATCTATATCTCCTTGCATTAACTCATGGTCAACTTCTTCCAACAAAGAGTCATCATTATCCACCCTGCGAAGAAAGTTATGAAGAATACAACATGCTAAAATAATATCGGTCATAGTATCCACAGAATAATGAGTCTTTGTTCCACTAGCGATAATTGGAAATCGCTTTTTGAGGACACCAAATGTTTTTTCGATAACATTTCTTAGTGAGGAATGACGATGATTAAACAACTCACGTGCATTTTGTGGACCTCTTTGGGAATACTCTTTTAGATGGTATCGAACTCCCCGATATGGAGTTATAACTTGGGCTTTGAGCATAAAACCCACATCTCCAAGGTAGTATTTGCCTACAACCATCCATTAATAATTGTTACTTATAAGTCATGTGACCAAATGAATATTTATTGCACTTGAAAACACACTCAACTAACCTTCCGGAATGACCAATGGATCCTCTCGTACAAATGCATCCTTCAATATCCTAGAATCAGATATTGTTCCTTCCCACCCGGCAAGAACATATGTGAATTTCATGTCAAAATCACAAGCAACAAATACATAGTCTTTTCTTCCATGAAAACAAGGAACATCAGCTCGGGGGACTTTAACACGGACGTGAGTGCTGTCTATGGCACCCAAACAATCCTAATACACAACAACTTCACATTTATAAATAACTTGCATTGCATACAATATGAATTAAATATTTAACTATTGTTTCTCATATTCATACCTTAAAGTATGGAAAAAATCGATTGTTGTTTAAGATATGAGGTTCAACCTCAATCCCAGCTAGTTGAATTAAGAACTCTCCATGCAACATCAATATTGCCTTCAAAACATTATGAAAGTGACGAGACATTGTTTCCTCGGACCGATGAAAGAAGAACGAAACACTTCGATTCTTGACGTTATGACCAACGATGTGTAAAAATTTAGCCACTTGTTCTTCAAGTGTAGATCGGAATGCATCTTTAACCATCCCCGTTCCTCTTATTTGTTGACATAAATTAATAAATGTTTTCAGACTCATGCGAATAATGTCACGACATCTTTCAGTATGGACCAAGTACGACATCAATTCTTGCCGACGACGCTCTTTTTGTGGAATAAACTCCGGTATAGCATTATTTGTCTCGGTTAACACACACAACACATTCAATCCATATCCAATCATGCAAAGAATTGTCATTGTTGCTACTTGTGTATGCA
The DNA here is from genome assembly GCF_000499845.2 of Phaseolus vulgaris. Taxonomy (NCBI): domain Eukaryota; kingdom Viridiplantae; phylum Streptophyta; class Magnoliopsida; order Fabales; family Fabaceae; genus Phaseolus; species Phaseolus vulgaris. The sequence goes on along the minus strand of NC_023753.2, from coordinate 26,245,024 downwards.
AATTGATTTGCTCTTATATTTGTGAAATTAGTGTGAAATCAACATCAACTACATCGTGATTCATGTCATTCGTGCTAGACATCTCAACATTTTCAAAATACATAGACCAATGGTTATCGTTATCCATGGTCACAAATCCTTGACAATCATATAAGTTTAACTATTAGGTCTAAAGAAACACATTTTAGAGAGATAATAGTACTCAAATTTTATAATTTTTTCTTAACAAATAAAATATTATATATAAACTCTATAAACTGGTATAGTTATAGTTGTATTAAAAAATCAAAAATAATATTTATAAAGTTTTTTTACTTGATTTAAGAAAAAAATAAATATTAAAAAATAAATATTATATATAGACTATCGTAGTATTTTAAAATATTTAAATATTTTTGTATAGTTATAATTATTTTATAAATTCAAAATAATGTTTATAAAATTCTTTTACTTGATTTTAGAAAAAATAAAATATTATATGTAGACTACGTATTTTAAAATATTTAAATATTCTTTATACTTACAATTATTTTATAAATTCAGAATAATATTTATAAAATTATTTTACTTGATTTTAGAAAAAATAAAATCTTATATGTAGACTATCTATAAATTAATATTTTAAAATATTTAAATACTTTATATACTTGTAATTATTTTATAAATTCAAAATAAAATTTATAAAGTCTTTTTAGTTGATTTTAGAAAAAAATAAATATTATATGTAAGTTATCTATAAAGTAGTATTTTAAATATTTTGTATACTTATAATTATTTTAAACCCCGTTCAAAATAATATTTATAAAGTTTTTTACTTGATTTTAGAAAAAATAAATATTTAAATATTTTGTATACTTATAACTATTTTATAAATTTAAACTAATATTTATAAAGTTTTTTACTTTATTTTTAGAAAAAAATAAATTTGTATACATAAACTCTATGTATTTTCAAATACCAGGAAAAAAACTTAAATATTAATAATTTTTTTTAACTAGCAGAAAATTCATTCAAAATTTCATTAATATTTAGATTTTATTCTCTAAAATCCAAATCTATCTATGAAATTTACCTCCAGAAACGTAGACAACAACGATGCCAGAACTACTAACGACCATCGCGAACCACAGCCGTCCACCCAGCACCACCAACGGGAACCACCACCCACCACCACCAGCGAAATCGTCCACTGTCCAACGACCACCAACAACGCCACCTACGGAACCTCACCCACACCTTGCACCTCTGACAATCGCACACCTCCGACAATCGCACACCTCCAACACTTGCGAACCTCCGACAATCGCACACCTCCAACGCTTGTAAACCTCCGACAACCACGCACATCCATCGCGCACCTCTGAAGAGCACCTCTGACCGCTTCTAAAGTACTCCCTCAATTCAAAACAAATAACTTACCTCCACTCCTCTTCCATATTTATCATCCCTCTCATTTATTCATCATCCACATACTTGAAGTAACCCACCAAACAATGTACGAATCTCTATTTGTGTTGTGTTTATGCAGATGGAATCTCATGCATGAGAATCTCGTGGATGGAATATTGCAGCTGCATGACACGGGCTGTTGGCACAAGCTGCTATGGCACATAGGTAGTAGGTGAGCTGATGGGTAATATGGTAAAATCAAAGAGTTTCTCACCAAATCTTCTCAACCCGGTAGAGAAGCCTCTTTCACTTTCTTCGTTTTTCTTCTCCCTCTAATACCCACAAACTCCTAGATACAAACATGATATTTCTTTCCTTTTCAATCCGGGTGAACAGTGATTTGAGAGAGTGGATTTGGAGTGATTTGAGAGAAAAGTGAGGTTGTTTGGATTGGGGTATACTAGAGTAGATTTGTGATAAAAGTTTATTGAATTTTGTGAATGATGTGATGGTTGTGTGAAAATTTTTAATTTTTTTAAAATATGTAAATACAAGTTTACAAATTTACCCTTATTTTTAAAAATATATGAATAATAAAAAATAAATAATTATATAAATAACTATATTTTATTATTATTAATTATTATTATTATTTATTTTTATTAATAATATTATTAAATATTTGATACAAATAAATTAAGAGTAATTTTGACATTTTAATAATATTATGTAAATTTTTAATAATTATAAAATATATTATAAATTAATTTTAATTTTACTATTATTTATTTTTTATCATTATTAATTATTATTTATAATTTTTTATAATAGTTATTATTTTCATAAATTTATTATTAATATTTTTATTTTAATTATCATTTTATATATTTATTAATATTTTATTAATTATTATTATTATTATTTACATTATTTTAATCATATTTTTCATAAATCTTCAGAAATTTGCGAAAAAAAATAGTGCAATGCTTTTGCCTCAATGTTTTATTAATTTTTTATTTCTTGAGCTTCTCACATTCCGTCGTTGAATACAAATAGAGTGTTAAAGTGAAAAGTGAACATTTTTAATTGCTAGATGTCCCACAACCTTGTCTAATTAGGATAAAAATACCTTTTATATCATTCTTGCAAATTAAATGTAAATTTAACAAAAACACATATTAAATATGTTTTTAACTTTTAGATCAAATCAATTTAATGTTTCGTCTCTTTAACTAATTCTTTATTCAATAGAATTTTTTACTTTCTTACTTTTTCAATTAATGCTCAAATTTATTTAACAAAATTAAACGGAATGAGATACCTGAAAAATTAATAATAAGAGACTTATATTTTGGAGATTTTATAAAGCTAAAATTTTAAATACCTGCTTTTTATATCTATTTTTTTTATTAATAAATAGTTTTCTTCTAATTAAATGGCTTCGGTTGTTTGGAGGAAGCATTGTGGTGGTGTTGGGTCATACAGTTCACTGGACTAGAAAGCTTAAACTAAAAAACGAAGGCTCGAACTAAATATTATGGGTATTACTATTCACACCACCAAATGACTATTTAAACTAACATTTTTTAAATGTGTTATTTGAAATTACTATAATTTGGTTTTAAAGAAGTCTAATAAAAATAAATAATGACTAAACACTTAGTAACAACTTCATAATATAATTGAAATAAAAATATATAAATTAAACTAAAGTTATGAACATACACAATGGAAGATTAATAATACAATAATAAATATAGAATATACAAAAATGAAAAGTATAAGAATTATTTAGGAGTCTTCTCTTTCTCTAATTTGTGTATTCGACTAAAGTTTATCTTTTGAATTTATCTCAATATCTACTATGAATTTTCATAAGTGTAGGTTTGAGATGCCCTTTTACACACCTTTAACAAATTATAGTTAGTGCAAGATAATTATAATTAAACGGTGCATAAGATAAAGATTAAGATATATTTATAAGACAATTATGTTGATGGTTTGCTTAATGTTTAGCTACCATAAATATGATACGAGTAAACATTGAGTTATTGATATATCTATCCTTTTGTGTTAATCTTTAGGCATATTAATAATCTTACATGACAAATATACTAATAACCTAACTCATGGGGGCTAAACTTGTGATGGGTTATGCTAATCTACCAAACCTACCATGTAAATTGAAGAATATTTTAAGTGTTTGATTCACTATGCATTTTTATGGAGTCACTATTCATTAGAGATTATTGTACAATCTAAAAGTCTTTACTAAAACCAGAAAAACTTTTATTAAAATCCAATGTGATATATTGAACTCTTCTAAGTGGAGAAATGGTGAAAGGTAGAAAATGTAGCATTAAGAGATGACACGATCGGAGGAATGGCAATTGAAAGAGGCGAGAAAAGTTTAACTGTGGAGTGGCGATGTAAAGAGAGATGGCAGAGATTATGGGAATTTTTGTCTCTTACACATTCCCATGGAGGTGAAAAAGAATTCATTGAGGGTGTAAAACAAAATCCTCAAGTGTACTCGGTATTTTGAATAAGGGTATTTTAAAGGTGTGGGAAAGGTAAGGGTATATGAGCCTTTTTAATGTCATGGAAGGAGGGGCTTAAATAACACATGTAGGCTGATTTCTACCTGTACCATATAATTTAAATTTGCACAAAACATACTAACGTGAAATGTCTATTCGTGCACCAAACATACTAACGTGAAATGTCTATTCGTAAGTCAAATCACAAAGTTCTGGATATGCAAGTCCATAATTAATATGTCACTTTCAAATTTGGTCATTCGGAAGCTTACCTGGACAACATAAATGACCTTCCGAATGCCAAGATCCATAAGCAAACATAAATGAATTATGGATCCCAATCCTCAACACCATTTACAGCACACAATTCCAAACATGAAAATTCAGAACTCATAACTCACTTTTGGATATGGCCATCCAGAAACTTAAGTAAAGTATGAAAATAATCTTCCTGTATATCTAAATCCATAATATATAAAAACCATTTCCAGATTTCTGCATCCATAAGCAAACATGAACTCAATAACAATGTTGAATTTTAATTTTTATGTTGGATGCATATCTTAAATAATATGGTGCAAGAAGAAATTGCCACACATATAGTATAAATGCTCACACATGTTAAATCTAAAAGGACCACTTTTACATATCTTCCACAACTCCTTCTTCTTGCACCCATTGTACATTCATAGTGAGAAGAGAAGATGTGTAATTCATTTTTAAACTATGTAATCTAAAATATATTTATTGATGGTGTAATAAGAATACATAATTATATTTTAGATTAATATTATTAAAACAGTCCAGGATTCCAAATTTAGAAGTTAAAATTATAATTATGGTTTATACAATAATTTATTTTTTCTTATGAGATGTTTCTACCGAGTTATTAGGCAATTCAAAAGTCAATTCATTCAAATTATGAATTGTATCATTTATAATATTATAATTTGCTTCTAGATGGTATGATCATAACTTTAATGAATATGAAATTAGTGTTCTAAATTGTTAGAAGAATTTACCATGTCACAATTTGAAAGTAATTCAAAAATCAAGTGCACAAATCCTTTGAGAAAAAGAATTGAAATACTACCATAACTTCAACACTTACAAAACCTTCACCTACAAATACTCTTTTGTCAAATTCAATTTCCAAGAACTCACAAGTACGGACATCAATGGAGGACAACAATGGATGTTTTGGAGGTTGAATGAATTATAGAACAGAAAGGTTAAAATGAAAATTTTCAAAAGCTTTCGGGTGAAGGAGAAAAATATGGGGTGTAAGAAGAAGGAGCATCTTCCCCAAGCTATTTTGATCCATTCCATAGGCCAATTTTCTCTCTCTATTTCTCCTCTTTGTCTCATATCTCCTTGTCTTGTTACTTCCCAAGGATCGCTCCTACAAGATCCACTCTTAACACTAGCTTTTGTCCAGTAAGTAAAAAAAAAAGGAAAGAAAAGTAAAGTCGAAATGAACTTAGACACCATATACTTGGGCAAGAACCAACATGACCCCAAAAGATTCAACTTGTGGATGAGAGGTCATTATTCATATGTATGGATCTACACTTCTTTCCTCCAAATTGTTATGCATTCACTCACTCAAATATGAACAATCCTAACGGGCCACAACTATGGTCTAGACCTGTATAGTCATGTCAAACAAGCTGGTGTTTCACATGCCACTGTTTTGGTGCTTTCAATTCTTTGTTTCTTCTATTGAGAAATTCCTTGTGGTAGCATTAATGCTGGCCCGAGAAAAAGGTTAGTTGATGAGGCTGATTGTCCATGGAACAAAGTGATCAAGGTGATGGTCTGGTCCTCATAATGCACAACATAGAAACTGAGATTAGTTTTGGTCATTCAGTTATTGCTACATCCATTCAAATGTTTTTTTGGTTTCCTATAGATGTCTTTCATTGGAGGCAATTTTGTTTAAGGTATGGTTGATCCATTGGATTGTCCATCATTTTTCTTCCACTTGTATCTTTTCCACTAACTAATATTCATACTCACATTACAAGTCGATTGCATTGTACTATTTCTCCAAGGCTTGAGTGTTTCTATTTTGGAAAGTTGAAATGGGTTTGATGTCAGTCTTGTGTCCTTATCAACCAAGGCACATCTCATAGCTGGTTGGTTTTGGAATCAGTTGAAATTTTTCATTCAATCATGAACTCTCAGCTTGTGTATGGTCCACTCTTGCACAACTTCATTGGAGATAACATTTCACAGTGATGGTAATGTGGTATCATTGTCCACTAGTGAACATGAAGATGGACTGACAACTAGGCCTGCTTGATTAGAGGTGGCAGCCTTGGGATGAGGAGTACTGCCATTGTCTACCAAACATGCCATGAGATCGTGTCTTTGTTTCTTACACTGTCTCTTCTGATATTTAAGGATGTTTGGTTTGATCTGCCACATGAGGATGTTCTACAGGTGCAGTAGAACAAGTCATACTCATACTCTAGCTACTGATCACCCCCATTTGACAAAAAACATGTTGCCGTATCAAATTATTTTTCGCTTGCAATTGGGAAAGAGATAGTTTGAGTGGTTAAGATCAACTCATAGAAACATTCTTGGATTAGTACAAAAAAGAGCATTCTCAGTGTACCTATTCTCTGTATATCATATTTTTGAAACCTTTATGATTAACAATATCCATATTGCGGATGTTATAAGGTTGTTGCCATTTATTTGTGGAAAGGGTTGCAAAGCACAATACAACCAATAACAAGGGCATATACTAGTGTAATGGAGTAATAGGTAGCTGAGCATAATGACCCAAGTTTTTGGCAATAGCTTCAGAGAAAAAACTTCAATATATTATTACAGAATGAATTTTGACGTGGTGATTGTGAATCAAATAGTTTCTTTATGTAAGACAGCAAAATCAAATAACTATAAGCAGTACTAAATAGTACATGACATGAATGTAGACTTACAATTACTTAAAAATCGTAGATGATAATGTGCTGCAGTGTTCTTTCCCGAAGTATACTACATAGATATTCTAATTTGTAGAAGAAATTGATTTTTTTTTCTAATGCCTATAGTTCTCCCTTTAGCAGCCCCTTACCCATAGGAGTATGTTTTTTGTGGATTTTCCTAGGTCCACCTGCTGAAGTCCATAATGGACATTTGCATGTGAATAGAACAAGTTCTGTTTCGCACATTAGCAGCTAGTATAATCTAAGTAAGCAGGTGAATGATGGGCCCTTGAGGTGAAGAAGTATTGTAACCATCCCATGTGTTTTTTTTTAATGCTATTCTCAGTGACTGTCTCCAATTAGAAGAGGTTAGAAACATGCAATAAAGCCAAGAGAAACAAGACAAATTGGAGCTGTTAAATGCAATCGGGTCTGGAGAGAACTGAATGTCCAACTGATTTGGGGTTGGTGAGGTGAAGAAATTATATGGGCCATTCAGTTCAAAATCTTATGAAATTATTTTGAATAAGATAGCATGGGCACTCATATGGGCTGTTTCTACTTGTTGAGTCCTGTTTGAGAAGGTGAACTAGGTCATATATCAGTTTTGTCAAGCTTCTACACTGAATTAGATTCTATTTGTGGGGACAAATATTTGTAGTATTTTGTGTGTTTACCATTCCTGAAAACTGGGTAACCACATGTATCCATCCATACTCCATACCAATGTTAGTCATTCACTATTTTGTTTTGTGGTGTCAATGTTGGTTACTAATCCATTTTCTGGTTTAATGAGTTCATGACAAAATTGTCTAAGAAAACTTAGTTTCAATTACTTTACCAACACTTAATATTTTACTAAATAGCAATTTGTAACTTGGATTTTCTAGGTAGCTTGTCAACATTCTCTAGATGATTCTGAACCAAGTGAGAGAAAGGTTTTGGTTGATGTTTATAAGAAATAAATTCTTGGTGTGTTTTGTCACTTCCTGTAATAGCAGTGTCAAGTGAATTCTCAACAAGCATGGACAGCACAAGGAGTCCTTAAGCTTGAGGGACCCTTGGCTTCAATTAATGATATTATTTCGTTTTGGCCTCCAGACAAAATTGTTAAACTGTTCTTGTTAATGTGTGAGTTAATCCCCTTAAAAGCTTAGTGATTAATTTGATTAGTAATTTAGTATAGTGGTCCATATCTGTTTCACTTTTAAAATCTTAAAAGTCAGATATAAATTCCCTTTCTTTGATTGATGCAACACCAACAGTAGAAAGAAATGTTATTAGATTCCACACTGTGAAGTAAGGTTATTAAATTTGCTCACTCAACTTCTCATCCATCTTATTTTTCTTGTGATCCCTCTTTATTTTGCATCATATCATTTATCACATCTATTAATTTCTAAATTTCATTTCGTTTCTCTCTCAATCTATTTCTTCCTTTCATCCATATACTCCAAACTTGTGATTTATGTTTAACTTTTGTCGAAAAAGTAATGCCTCGTATAAGTACAATTGTTTGCAGAATAATGATGCTTGAGTTAGAACAAGGCCATGATGTAGCGAAGATAGGAAAAGACAAAGCTCAAATGAGACTGATTCATTATTAGATCATGTGTCTCTCTTTTCTAACAACAGGTGCAGTAGTTAGAGAGACCAAGAGTTTCAATATACTCTTTATTTGTCTGGAGGAGGTTCGTAGTAAGATAAAAAAAAACAACATTTTAAGGATACAATACTTGTAAAGTTTCTCTAAAATATACTTCAAATTTTACAAGTTATTTTTACTTCACATCTTGAATATAAGAGTTTTTACTTTGGATGTCATCAAAGTCTTGAAAGAATTATTATACCCTTTTGTGAAATTCATATTCGACGAAGGTTTTGATGGAAATAGAGCAAGGACTATGACCCAGTCCAAGGAATTTTCAAGACCATGCCTTTATAGGACCAAACAGGGTCTTGGATGTCAAATTCAAGCAGTCCATGATATCTCATTAAGCTCAAATTCGGATGATTTTCATGTCCAATTCAAAATCCTTCAAGTTGGATCTTGGAAATTTTGGTCTTTGGTTTTACAAAATTTTTGCTCCAGAATCAGGAATCTGGAAAACTTGTTTGATTGGTGTTAAACCCAAGTTTTGATTGTTGGTAATATGTTACTACGATTGGTAATATTTTAACAATAATGCTTTACTAACTCTTCTTAAACAATTTGTTTTCATTGTGTAGTAATCAACTGTATGTTTCTTGCAGTTTGATAGTTACAATGGTTGTGTAATATGAAAACTATAAGCATTATTCAAATTTTATTTCCAAAACAAGCTCAATAATTGAATAGGGTTGTTTAATTAATTACCAGTTCTATCATATTCACTGTAATAATCAACTAAACTGTTTTGTGATCAGTACTCTCTCCCTGAGTCCATGTTGTTGCTTTATGAAATTAAAGAATTATTATTTATTATTTATTGAAACCTTGATTTATTAGTTTCTTACTTAAATATTTAAATAATACAGAATCATGTTATATCCCTTTTAATAGGGACATTTTTAGTAAAAAAAATCATAACAATTTATGTATTTAATAATTGTCAGAAGCATACGTGACCTTTAAAGGTATTATAGGATGAAAAGGGTAGCTTTCTCCATAAAAAAATCATTGATCTGAGCATTAACCTTAAAATTTTGCTGTCATTGCCCCTCAAAAATATTAATTATTCATCTCTGGATTCTAGTTATGAACTATGCTTAAAGTACATTATTTGAATGTAGCTTACATCAAGGGGACAATTGTATATATCTGTCAAACTCAATATAGCAATGTAATGTATTGTTTTATAAGAGGAATATAGTTATGTAAGCATCTAGGAATTGGCTTTAATTCTTAAGGCTCAGGAGAAAGAGATGTGATGGGGGAATGGTGTTCAACCCTACCAGTTGTCACAGACATGGAAGCTGAGGGCCACTAATTATAGGATATGACCTTTTTACTGTTCACAGAAAAGGACAAACTATGTTAGAACATATTATTCTCAATGTGTTTATATCAACACAATAATGAACCTTACATCACATGAAGATCCAACATAAGATACTCAAACTGTGAAGAGGAGAATTGCTTCAAATTTGTTGCCTAGCTGCTTTAAATCTACACCAAAAAGTTGAGAAAGTCTATCACGGAAATTCTTCAATTAGATTAGCACTAGTCTCAATCTTATCAAAGAAAGTCTAATCGATGGAAGCAGAGAGGAAAGGACTCAAAAATCTAAGATGAAGCCTAAAAATGGAAAGATTTCAGTGACCTTTTTCTCCTTTTCTTTTCATCAAGTTTTTGGGATTTTTATGTTTGACCAATAACTGTTGGATGCAACCAACCCTTATATTTGTCCTTGTTTACAAAGCTTGTGATTGAGAGAAAAAGAAAACATTCACTTCTAATCACCAACACAATCTTCTTTTGCCAAAAGAAAGGGAAAAAACAGATATGAAAATAAACGGAACAAAGACAAGGATGAGATTGCAAATGAACTTGAAATAATATCGTTAGACTTAATGAATGAAATATATGGTACACGTATAAGCCGAATATAAGAGAAGAAACTGCAAAAAGCTCATCATCTTTGGTTTCCTAAAGAAAATCCCAAAAAACTGTTGAAAACTTGGGCAGAGGGAGAGGGCTCTATGTACCTACTTTTCTGTGTTATCTGTGTATATTTTTTGTCATGTAATATTCTTACAAAAGATATTGTTTTGTTTATACACCAACAAATTCTAACTAAAAGAAACACCATTGCTTGCATGGTTGTATGTGATCTGAGAGTTAATTCAAAACTGAGAAATGCAACGTCTATGACAAGCAATGGTACGATGTTTCTTTTGCTTAGTCTCTTGTTTCCAAAGTTGGCCAATGTCTCCAGCAATTTTGATAGCATCGAAGGAGGCACCAGAGAGCCCTCTCCTTGTGAACCCAACAGCATATACTCCAACATTTCCTTTCCAACCATTTGGAAAACCATTCTCTGACAAAAATTCACCTTCCTGCACACAACATTACCAAAATCACATTATTTTCTATTGCCACTACACTGCACAAACATTTCACACTTTTCTTTCCAAATGAGTTAGAAAATAATAAAAAGTAGAAACAAATTCTCACCTGAAGCCAAGAAGGAACATTGCTACGGTACCCAGTTGCAAGCACCACTGCATCAACATCTTGTTTTTCACCATTAACAAGCTCCACGCACCCTTCATTGAACCTCTTTATTGCTGGCACAACTTTTATGTCACCGGATCTAATTTTCTCCAAGGTGCCAATGTCCAAAACAGGGGTCTTACCCTTTGTGTTCTTCCACAATAAAGGACCTTCCGAAGGCCTTTTCAGCCCAAACTTGTCTATGTTCCCCAACACCAACCACGCCAGCACCAATAGAATCTTGTCCACCACCCAAAGTGGCAACCATTGCAGCATCAAAGTCGCCAATTCAAACGTTGACTTCCCAAACACTTCTCTCGGCAACACATGAACCTGCCAAACCAAAACCAAAGCAACCCATTTAATCACCAACCTTAAAATAATTCGAAACACAATTTTTCTTTCATGTTCTATGTTTCTTATTAGAATTGGAGTTTGACCTTAGTCATTTGTTTTCCATAAAAATAACATCAGCTGGCGAAGTGTTTTCCAAAAGTTTACTCCTTTGAAGTGAAAAAGTGTAAAGTAAGGAATTGAGTGGGTGATATTTGAAGACGTGATGATCTGTTACGTACTTGATATCATAACTGTACAAGAGAGGAACTTACCGAGCTACGAACAACGATGGAAGGAGAAGCATTGTGGTTAGACAAGTCAAGTGAAAGCTCCATGCCAGAGTTGCCACAACCAACAACAAGCACTTTCTTCCCCTTGAATCTTTCCCCACACTTGTACTCACATGCATGAATAACATCGCCTTTGAATTCCCCCAATCCTTCTATGTCAGGCATCACGCACTCCGCATTCTCACCAGTGGCCACCACGAGCCACCTGCAAATGTACTCAAACTCATTCTTCACAGAGCCACAGGTGGCAACGGTTTTCACCCTCCACAACCCGCTGATTTCATCGTACTTGGCGCTCTGGACACAGTGGTTGAATCGTGGGTTTATGTCAAAGTGTCGTGCATAGGATTGGAGATAGTCTATGAACTGATTCTTGGAGGGGTATTGGGGGAAGTGTTGTGGGAATGGAAAGTTAGGGAGCTGACAGAAGTGTTTGGGAAGGTGAAGTTTTAGTCTGTCGTAGGTACGTTTTTGCCACAGTGAGGCTATGCATTCAGCTCTTTCAAGAACCATGAAGGGTACCCCTTGTTCTTTAAGACATGCTGCTGTGGCTAGTCCTGAAGGACCTGCCCCTACGATCACAGGACCGTTCACCCAAATGCAACGTTTTGAGAACATCTCTTCGCAATCAACTAGGCGAAACATGTCTTCCATTTTTGTTTTTGAGCTGTGTTCTCTTGGGTGAGATAGAAAAAGGAAGAGGTTTTGAGAGTTGAGTTGAGAGAAATGATTGTTTTTGAGGTTTTGAAATGTGAGTTTGATTGTTGGAAGAGAGGAGTTGGAGAGCCTTAAATACAGGACTTGAACCTGTCATCAAACTTTGGGAGTTAATCATCCTTTTCACTTTCTTCTTATCATATCACTTTAGATTATCTTGAGATAAGTGTGCTTTTAAAAAAATAGTTTAAGAATTGATTTATAATCGTATGGTTTTGTTGATTTATTTTTAAGATTTTAGTTTTTATTTAATTATTGTTTCTAAAAGTTAAATAAAATTAATATTTGTAGTTTAAATTTTACTTTCTATTTAACTTTCAATCAGTTTATATTAACGTATTTATTGGAAGTAGTGCTGGAAATAACATGTCCACTAATTTACAATATATAATATATAATTGAGAGCAATAATTATCTTTTAAGTATTTTGTAAGGATGAGTTAACTTTCTTTTATAATATTAGCGTAATTTTGAGAGTAAAATTATATAAGAAAAAAAATTCCCCTATTTTTTTTATGTATATTAGTTTTGAAAAAAAAAATTGTTTTTTTTTTCGTTTCTTTAAAACTTGAATAACATATTTATTATTATTTTTATTATACCCATTAGTTCTTGTAATAATTTATACACATATTCGACAGAGAGAAAATGAGGAAAATAAAAAATTGTATTACTATTTTATTAAAATAAAATTATTATATTTATTGGTGTTTTTTTTACAAGTGATTACCTAATGACGTTATAGGAAGAGAGATTTATTATACATCATATTAAATTATGGAAAAAGATTGTTTAACACCATCAACAAAGCAAAATAATATATGAAATTAAAAAATAAAATAAATATAATTGATTGAATTATTAAATAAATGTATTTGATGTTGAGAGTTTGAAATTATGAGCACAGTGTTAAGTTAAGTTGTTATACATTAAAAAAGAATGGTTACTGTTGGCATATAATTTGGTAAGGATTTAATATTTATTCTTTTCCTTGGAAAGTTTTCTTTCATCATAACCGTTACATCACGAAGTGTTTTTATATATTTAATAAAGAAAAAAATTGTAAAGTAATCACATCTTATCATTCAACAACAAATAAGTATATAAATCTACCAAGAGGGGTGATGATGTGACGCAAGTGTGGTGGGCCCCAAAATAATTGGACACGCGAGTTGTAGGGTTGTTTCGGCCCACAAAGCCCATTCCGCCAGCCCAATTTTCTCACCACGCGGGGTGCCATGTGTCAGTCCCACGTTGCCCAACTACATTTCTCCATTAACTTCCATCCTTGCTTTCTACCTTCCAACCAAATACAAAAACAAAACTCTCCCTAACCTAACCCTCTTTATAAATCTTTACCTAAATAATTTACAATATCTAATACAAAATCTTATAATCTCTTTATATTTTTTATATTATCAGACTTTAAACTTAACTAAACCTTATAAAATTGACTTATTTATATATGAAATATCATTATCTTTTAATTGATTTAAAATCTTTAACTTATAAATTTGTATGTTGCTTCAAATGATTAAATAAGTAGGGATTTTTTTTTTTGCAAAACATAGTGCTACAATAAAGAGGTTACATATAGTGAAGTATTAGCCTTTTGAAGATGGTCAAATTATATATATATTATAGAAAAGTAGGACGATGGTTTCACCTTCTTATAGTTTGAATGAGAGGACGTGAGAATGTCGAAGTTAATGTGATTTGATTTACTCTAGAGGTAGAGAAATGAAGCATGTATATCACTTTCGGTGTGTAGTGCATAATTAAGATTACGTACTTTAATATGTATATTATTATATGATGATGATAAAGTATACCAAATTAATTAGGTAGGTTTTAATAGTTTTGTTTGATGAATTGATAATGACTTTTTTGTTTAGGTAGGCGTTCTTAGTTCTTAAGTTTATCATATTACATATACATGCACTAGTACTTTGTGGATGATCTTTGAAAATTCATGATATACCCTATTTTAGAAGTGATTAAAATTTGATGAAAAGAGTGAACTTAAAAGTTAAAAATTTTATATCGATTAAATATAAAAATATTTAACAATATATAAATAAGTGAAAACTTCATTTTATAAATTAATTTTATAAAATAAAATTAGACTTAAAATTCACTGAATCTCTCCTTTTTCATGAAAATATATTGTAATCTAGTAGCTTGGCGTTTCTCTAAAAGTTGTGTGTATATTTTTAAATTTGATTTGGAATGAATGAATGATATTATTATGCTAGCCAATGCAATTTCAAATGCTCCAAAAAACAATCTTCCAAATGCCTTCACCCCCAAAGATATATATGTGAGGGAAATGCGTAGACTTAGATATATGTTCCTTTTTTAGGTACTCATATCCAATGTTCATGATGTGATTGCATATATATATATATATATATATATAATGTATATGTGTGTGAAAAATAATGTGATTGATTTCTTATCTTTAAGCTTCACCACCAGCCTTGCACTGCTCCACAGCCAGCTTGGGAATCATATTTCACCTCAACTTTTTCTGCTTTTTGAACATCAATTTAATTCAAATTTTCAAATACCACTTCTTTCTTCAATTCTTTGCAAATTAATTAATTTAATGTCGGTGTCATGATTTGCTTCATATTTATATAATTACCTAAATAAACACGTTTATATAAATAGAGAGAGAGAGAGAGGGGGAAGGAGAAGTCACTGAAAACTTAGATTTTTTTTATGAATACCTAACTCTCATACTTGGTTCATGTTTTTCTATTCTTTGTTGAGGTGGACACTTTTCTATTCTTAACGTGTTATTAGTCTTTATCACTTCAATTTTTGTTTCTCTCTTTATTATATTATATATCCCCATTACCTAAATTTTCAAAAACGAAAAGAAAAAAAAAATCATAATTTTCACCTTCCTTCTCTCACTAAGTGCTGTTTGGATTTTAGAGTGGACATGTGTTTGTGCTTTGTTTTTGTTTGACAAAAGAAAAATGTAAGACAATGTTTTTTAACAAATGTTGGATTGATAATTAGTCACTAGAAGAAGTATAGTTTTTAGTGGCAGTAGCTTCTCTCTCACCTTTTATTAAGGTTGTACTATGTTGAGTTTCAGTCACGCGCAACTAAAGAAACTCTTTTGTTTAATATATAGCTTTTGAAGCTTAACTCTACTCTCTCACCCAACTTCACCTTAATCATGGAGATGATATTTTGACACTTTAAAAAAGAATTACTTTTATCATATTTTATTTAATAATTGTTATATGGGAGTAGAAATTTTAATGAGTCAAATATCATATTTCCTTAATTAACATATAACATTTGTGTTTCATTTTGTTGTTTTTATTCTGAGTTTATTGATTATTCGATTTTTGGATTGGAGTATATATTGAAGTTAGTCTGAGTACAATTTGTAAATATTAAATTAGATTGATCCTTATCTTTGTTTGTTCCTCCTTGTTTATACTTTTGGTTTGGACTTTTGCTCACATGAACTTAATGATATTTTAAGGTCTTTTATGAATTTTCTATGAGACTTGCTAAAATGATTAGATTTTTAGAATGTATGGCCAAAACAAGAGGGGAAAATGAATTGTTTTCACAAGATTTTCGCAAAGTTTGGAAGTAGAGTGAAAAGTTTTGGAAAAATCAACCAATTGGTTTTCTATTCAACTGGATAAAATATCAAATTTATAGTTCTTTATGAAAAATCAACTAGTTCTTTTATCGAAACAATTAAAACAAATGATTATTTATACCAGAAAAAAAAAACAATTTACAAAACAATGTATAATAGTAGGGAAAGAGAGATTCACACAAAGAGATTTATACTAGTTCACTCTTAACCAAGAGTTACATTCAGTCCTCAGCTGACACTGAGAATTTACAAAACTAGATTACAAAACAACAGATTATTTTAAAAAACAACTTATTGAATTTATTTTTCTGTTAAAGATTTTATATAACCGATTGTTTCTGACAGAAAAGACAAAAGAAAACAAAACCTTTAAAAAACACTAAGTGTCAAACAACCAATTGTTTCCACAAATCAACTAGATAAAAAACTTATTGTAGTCACAAAACCTTGAACATTAACTTTTTTGAAAAGATTGATTTAAAAAATAACTCACTAAAATTTCACAGTTTTCTAAAAATTTTTTTTTTTGACAAAATAAAATCTACTAAAGTACAATTTGCTATTTAACTTCCAATAACTATATAGTTGTTTGACTGCAGAAAGTTTTCTAAATTGTTTGATTTTGTATGGGTTATTATCTACTTTCTCTATTACCAACATGATAGATTTAGTATTAAGTATAACACTATCATTAAAAAAACACAACTGTTTTTAATATAACCAAAAGTGTTTGTTTTTTTATTGAAGAGATGCTCGTCATAATGTTATACTGCACTAGTTTCATAAGATAGGACTACTATAGCTAGAATGTAATAAAGTCAAATATTTATAATATCTTCGCAAAAGGTCTTTAGTTTTTCTTTACACTATATTGATTCTTTCAGTTCTAATAATATGATGAGCTAGGTGGAGATGGTTCCTGTAAAAAATAATGTTTAAGTCAATAAATCGGGTATAGAAATAATAAATACGTCAATAAACATTGTAAACCTTAATAATTTATACAAGTTTAAATGAGCTAAGTGGTGTTTGGATGAAAGATTTGTAAAGTGATAATTGTTTTTTTAAGAATTTATATAAGGTTTTATGATAAAATTGAATAATTTTTTTTAAAAGAAATTTAAATTTCGGACTTTATGAGAATAATTTGATTATTTAAAATTATATAATTTCAAATTTTGTCAACATTAATAATGTTTTATCAAATTATGTGAAATACATTTTTTTTTTCTTGTTAACGTCTAGATTTTAATTTTAGTTGATGTTATTAAGGTTGTTTTCGACCAACATCAATTAAATAGTTAGTCAAAGTATTTTATTGATCAACATTAATTAGAGTTTTTTTATTAATTAATATTTTTTTTTCAAAATGATGTTAGTTAGATTTTTCTATCGAAACATCATAAACAACTCTGTATATGTTCTCTAAAAGTAATAAAAAACAGAACCACTCTGAAATTAAGTAAAAAATTACTAACCTTATAAAGGAGCAATCACAAAACGACACCACGGTCTGGATCGCAATCGCTACCCCTTCACCACCTCTGAACCACACCACATAATCGCTCCTCCAAATCGACCATGGGAATGCAACTCACCATCGTAACTCACGATCGCACCACATAATCGAATGAGGGGAGCACACCTTCGAATGGAATCCTCGTATCAGAAATCCTAAATTAGAAATTCGAAATCCCCAATTTGAATAACCTAAACTCTAATTCAGTATTCACCAAAGTAATGTAAGCACAATCCATGTAACTTACACGTGTCTGCCGCATAAGCACCACTTAACGTCGTTTGGTCATAAAAGACCATTTTGAATACATTTTAAAAAACTTAGGGACCAAATTGAATTTTTTAAAAACCACTGTACCAAATTGACTATTGGGTATAAATATAGGGACGAAAAAGGTAATTAAACCTAAAAATAACTTAGTATGATAAGACTGAATTAGAATAAAACATGACCTCCTAAAACTATGATTGGTAAGGTCATTGCCTATATAAAAGACTCATCAATAACACCATAGCAGACCCTTTCACTGTTTTCTTTTCAAAAATGCTAAACATATTATTAACCCTTATTATATTAAGATTAATAGTATTTAAGTCCCTGAAAAAAAATCTTAAATATTTAAAATATATATATATATATACATATATTTTAAAATATTATTAAAAAATATAAAAATATAAAAAAATAGACTAAAATTAATATATTAACAAAAATAACACATAATAAACTATTTCTATTTATAAAGAATGTTAAGAACAAACTAGATAGAAACCTATTATATCAATAAATAAATCTGAAATTAATCAATTAATCAATTATATCAATAAATAAATCTGAAATTAATCAATTTATCAACAAACGTATTTTCTTCACGAAAAATATGAGTAATCTTAAATCTTTACTTAAAATATATGTTTAAAGTTTTAAAATATTTATCATTCAATCCTTACATTAAAAAAATAATAGTTCTAAAAATGAAGTTAGATATTTTGATAAAAAAGAGTCAATCACTATTAATTTGAAAATACAGAAATGAAAATGAAATATTTGTGTGGACATAAAAAGACGATTTAATCTTTACTAAAACTGTGGTAACATTTGAAAAGAGACATGCAATACAATTATACATGCAGCTGGAATTGACATCAAATCAAATCAAACTCGTACAGCTATACTATGTCCTTATGAACAGTAGAAAAATAAAACAAAATCAAAACTTAGATTTATGATATCATTCGAATCAGGTTTCATTTCAGTGTCTGCCTCTTACTTTCTTGCTCCTAATTGCTTTCATAACATAAGATTGGTAGGTACAAATTTCTTCTTGGTCAACTAAGGAATATAAATCTCCATTTCTAGCTCTTCTGCTATCTTAGCAAATTAACTAAACACAATAGTGATTTTTTTATTGACAGAAAATAAATAAATTAATGTAGCGTATTTAAAAAATATTTCAATTCTTATAAATGTTGAGTGTGAGCATATTAGTAAGTAAATTTAATTATTATGTCTCTTATATAATTTTTATTAAAAAATATTTATATTTGTAATAAAATTGTAACAAACTAATGAAAATCTAATTAGTCGTCCGTGAACTTAAGTTGCAGATTGGCTATTGAACCACGTTAAATTTTATGTTATTTATTTTTTACAGTTGATTCGTGATTAGGTGTGGTTTCCGCGTACTTTTTTTTATAATACATGTTATTAGTATTTTTTATAATTTATTTTTAAAGTAACACTATAAATAATCATTAAATAAAAATAATAAATGATAACATGAATTCAATAATAACAAAATAAGTGTTATAACCTTAAAAAATCTATGTCAGGTTCAACTAATTGAAATAGTACATTTTAAAGAAACAAATGACTGAAATTTGATTATGATAATAGTGATACATGATAATAAAAGTTTAGAGCTAGGTTCAGGTAATCATTAAGAAAGGGTCCCAAGAGATTGTATGAAAAGAAAGAAACTAAGGTGACTTCCACTTTCCATTGCATAGCCTTAACATCAAATGTTTATAGAGCCTCATTCATCGCTATTTAGGGTTAGAAAAATTGCACTCAGCTACACCCAATCATTCAAACAACACCTTCAATCCTTTTTCTCTCTTCATCATCATCATCTCACTTTAATTACCAATTTCTGCTTTTAATTAAAATATCACAAATATCATGCACTCTTTTAAATATACTATCCCTTCTTATTTAAAAAGATAAAATTTCGTGGAACCATATAATATTTAATGTGATTTCAGTTAAAAGTTGATTGTATCAAATTATTGATAGCAATGGCTGATTTTTTTTGTTTTTTTATATGCTTATTCAGAATATCATATATGATACGTATTTTTTATATGTTGGTTGAAATATTACTTAAATATTTTCATTAATTTATAATTTAAATATATTTTTTGATTATATACTTTTACACGAAATTTTATTTTATTTTTAATTTAATTTTTATACCTCCTAAATACTTGAAGTAATAAAATTATTGAAATTAGTTATTTTCAAATTTTTTTACATCAAAAATAAATTTTCAGTATATATTAAAATATTAAAATATTTCATGTTAACTCATCTCAATGTTTTAATATTATAATATAGTTCATTTTAAAATTCATTTATACTTAAAAAAATATTGATAATGAATTACTTAAAAATATCCTAAAGTTTAGACTAAAGTTAAAAACTAATTTTATGTTATATTAAAAAATTTAAAAACATATTTAATTCTTAATTTATTTAATTTTTCTGATAAAAAAATGAAACTATTAACGACATAATTGATTGAGGTTCTAAACCATACACAATAATAAAATATCTCAATTTATGTAACATTCTCATATAATTATCTGAAAAAATTAGAAAAGTTTGGTGAGTAATCTGGTTTGCAGTTGTTTGGCGAGTCTGATCACACAAAACTAAAGTCACTTTTAGAAAGAAAATAGTAGATAAGATTTTAGTTGTTAATTTTGTTATTCTTAGACCAAGATTATATATGCAAGTATCAGGTATCCCTTATACTTCTTTTATCAATATATTTTTCCCATAAAAAGTAAAAATAAAAATAAAAGAGAAATATGTAAAATTTAATAATTTTTAATATATATTTATTAATGAATTAAATTAGTTTAGAATGATTGATAATAGAATGAAATAATTATATTTTGGTTTTGGAAGAATTGAACAGAGACAAAAGTACACCGACTTTTGTTTGGAATAGTTTTGTGGCATGTGTTTGGATTTTTTCTTGTATACAAGAGAACATAATCTTAGAAAATATGATTGGTATAAAACTATAGCTCATAAATTCTGGGGCTGGATTTTTTTCTTGCCAGCCATTCATCTTAGTCAAAATTAATGTACTCCTATTGCTGCCCATTAATTATATGTCACGACAAACATATTCATACCCTAGTCTTTATTATTTTAATATTTTCATTTTTTTTCCTTCTACATATCATCCATAGATATTTTATTTCGTGTTTTAACTATGTAGCACAAATATAGATATTGACGTGGACAATGATACTATGAATACGGAGATACATATCATCTCTAAAATGTAGGATACAGGGACACATATTTATATATTATATAATTATAAATTATATAAATTGACAATAAAGATTTATGTGCACTAAGTATGTTTCAATTTTTTTAAGTAGAAAAATGTTTTTCATTGTTGATTCAAAATGATTTGTTCCTTAGTTTTATAATCATAATAAAAATTTATACAATAAGTTTGATCTTTTAGAAAATTACTGTATTTTTTCTTTTTAAAATTGTATTAGGTCCTTGTTAGAATTGTCAGAAATTTAACGAATATTTTTTGAAGTGGAAACTTCATCGATATGTGTTCTACGAGTATCGGTGTGTATCCGACACGAACACGTCATTTAAGAAAAGTGTCTGAGTTTCATAGGTTCTAAAATAAAGAGTTACATTATCAATGTTCATATTTGCGAAACTTTTTTTTGAATATTTTGTAAAATTTTATTCAATTTAAAAAAAAAATAGTTTTTACAATTTTTTGTAAGAAAATTACAAAGTATGAAACTTTTCCTTTTTTATCCATTACTTCATAAATTTAAAAATAATTCCTACATAACATTGATTGGTTGTTATCCAGATAATAGTTAGATGTTTCAAACCGTGTAGATGATATACAAAAGGAAAATAACATGTATATCATGATCTTGTTTGTATAATAAGTTTGTTAATTTTTATATTAAATTATAAAAGTCATATAAAAAATTATTGCTAATTATAATAATGCATATATATCAACACCAAGATTTTGACTGAGGCTATGCTTGCCAATAACCAAAAGTTATTAAAGAGGATGAAAGTGTTTAGTTCACTAATAATAATATTAAAAGGGTATTAATTAATAAACTATTAAGATATATTTTTCGAAGCAATGAAATACTCCTCTATCTCTAAAAATATGTTATTTTAAAATTTGAAAAATAGATAAATAAATAAATAAATTTCCCTTTTAAAAAGTGATTATTAATAATATTCAAATTGAATGAACAGAGATCCCAAGGGTGATGTTGGATTGATGATATATGGGTAAAATAAAGATTTTGAACTAACTTTGAAGTGATGTTCCTAATTAATTATCACTTACCTAAATTAGATGTTAGGATCATTGCACCTGGCACAACCATGCCTTTGCATGTGGCAGGCCATGTCCTTATTTTATGCATGTAACCAAATTTTTTAAAATACCCATAAATTACTTTTTAAAACAAAATTGTTCTCCTTCTTCCCCTCACCACTCAAACATTTCTTCCTATAGCAAAATCATCAATTTCTTTGCATATATTTAAGATGAGGTTTTATTATAATAAAATTTAGATCTTTTTAGTTGAGCATGGCCCTCAAAGTAATATATTTTTTTTAAGAAAATTGACCAAATTTTATATATAATTAATTTTTTTACAAAAATTAAAATTAATTTCCCTATGAATTGTAACTAGCTCATACATAAGATATTTAGATAAGTACGTTTATATAAATTTAAATTTTTTATTTTTAACTTGTAAATTAATTAATTTTAGCTTATAAAAAAATAATTTTTATTTTTCTCTTTCATAAACATTTATGAAAAAAGTTTGTTAAAAATGTACTTCACAAAAAGTATAAGTCTTATCTCCATCACATATACAAGTAAGCATTGAGTGAGAAATTTCTGTTAATTACTAGATATGTGAAGAAATTATTATTTTTATTTATTATATATGAAAGGTAAATTTAAAATTTTATGTTTATATTCATGATTTTCTAGGTAAGGTGATTAATATTTTTTAAGAAATGATTTTTAAATGTAATTAATATACTAAAATTATTCAATTTCATAATAATAATTAATATATTAAAATAATTTTACCTTTGATTTTTCTTGAAATCTAATTAATATATTAAAATTATTCAATTTCAAAATAATAATGAATAGAAATAAGTTGAATTACTCCATGATAAAAATCTTTATATATATATACTTCTTATGTTCATTTAGAAAAAAAATATTTAACTTTTCTGTTTTTAATGGCACTTTAAGTTAGTTAACTATTATATCTTTTTCAATTATATTATTTTAATGTGCATTTATGTTTTATTATATTTTGATCTTTTATTATAACTATTTTTTCACTATTTATATTAATTAAATTTAGAAAAAAAACATGTTATCTTATCTTAAAATTTAGAAAATGATAAATAAAAAATAAATCAATTTTTTATTATAAAAAGGACAATTAAAAAATTGGAGGGAGAATATATACATGTGTGTGTATTATTTGGAAGAACGATGGAAACCACCTGCACTGGTTGACGCACTAACTTTCGTGGGTTACATGGTAAGAAATTTCGTAGTGTGAAAATCGAGACACAGAAAAAGAAGGCTCTGAAATGATGTTACTAACTAACACATTGATTTTGCAAGTGCAAGAGATTCATGCATGTCTCACTTTTCAAAATGGCTTCTAAATGTGATCATACTATTCATTCTCATCATTTTCGTCAAGATCAGGTAGATATGGACACAAGCAGTGACGCCAAAAACAATTGATCATCTTGCTTATAATTTTCTGAAAATCATGGTCTTAGTTTCATCTTCTTTGGATTTATATCGCAATCAAACCTTATTTCCTATAATGAATTTCTCAAGCTTCCTTCCAAAAATCTTACAAGAGCATGTTGCTGTCACACTAAAATTTTCATCATCGAGTTTGATGGTAATTATCACTGCAAAGATTTGAGAACTGAATTACACCATAAAAATCATCTTAGACTGTTTACTCTGTACGAGTTATTATGTTGATAACAGAAATAGAGTAAAATGATGATGAAAAATATTATTGAATTATTATTACATCTCAACTAAGCTACAAAGCCTCTTCATCCTTGGTTTCCTAGAGAAAATCCCAAAAAACTGTTGAAAACTTGGGCAGAGGGAGAGGGCTATGTACCTATTTTCCTGTGTTATCTGCGTATATTTTTTGTCATGTAATATTCTTACAAAAGATACTGTTGTTTTGTTTATACACTAACAAATTCCTAACTAAAAGAAACACCATTGTTTGCATGGTTGTATGTGATCTGAGAGTTAATTCAAAACTGAGAAATGCAACGTCTATGACAAGCAATGGTACGATGTTTCTTTTGCTTAGTCTCTTGTTTCCAAAGTTGGCCAATGTCTCCAGCAATTTTGATAGCATCGAACGAGGCACCAGAGAGCCCTCTCCTTGTGAACCCAACAGCATAAACTCCAACATTTCCTTTCCAACCATTTGGAAAACCATTCTCTGACAAAAATTCACCTTCCTGCACACAACATTACCAAAAATCACATTATTTTCTATTGCCACTACACTGCACAAACATTTCACACTTTTCTTTCCAAATGAGTTAGAAAATAATAAAAAGTAGAAACAAATTCTCACCTGAAGCCAAGAAGGGACATTGCTACGGTACCCTGTTGCAAGCACCACTGCATCAACATCTTGTTTTTCACCATTAACAAGCTCCACGCACCCTTCATTGAGCCTCTTTATTGCTGGCACAACTTTTATGTCACCGGATCTAATTTTTTCCAAGGTGCCAATATCCAAAACAGGGGTCTTTCCCTTTGTGTTCTTCCACAATAAAGGACCTTCCGAAGGCCTTTTCAGCCCAAACCTGTCTATGTTCCCCAACACCAACCACGCCAGCACCAATAGAATCTTGTCGACCACCCAAAGTGGCAACCATTGCAACATCAAAGTCGCCAATTCAAACGTTGACTTCCCAAACACTTCTCTTGGCAACACATGAACCTGCCAAACCAAAATCAAAGCAACCCCATTTAATCACCAACCTCAAAATAACTCGAAACACAATTTTTCTTTCATGTTCTATGTTTCTTATTAGAATAGGAGTTTGACCTTAGTCATTGGCGAAGTGTTTTCCAAAGTTTACTCCTTTGAAGTGAAAAAGTGTAAAGTAAGGAATTGAGTGGGTGATATTTGAAGACGTGATGATCTGTTACGTACTTGATATCATAACTGTACAAGAGAAGGACTTACCGAGCTACGAACAACGATGGAAGGAGAAGCATTGTGGTTAGACAAGTCAAGTGAGAGCTCCATGCCAGAGTTGCCACAACCAACAACAAGCACTTTCTTCCCCTTGAATCTTTCCCCACACTTGTACTCACATGCATGAATAACATCGCCTTTGAATTCCCCCAATCCTTCTATCTCAGGCATCACGCACTCCGCATTCTCACCAGTGGCCACCACGAGCCACCTGCAAATGTACTCAAACTCATTCTTCACAGAGCCACAGGTGGCAACGGTTTTCACCCTCCACAACCCGCTGATTTCATCGTACCTGGCGCTCTGAACACACTGGTTGAATCGTGGGTTTATGTCAAAGTGTCGTGCATAGGATTGGAGATAGTCTATGAACTGATTCTTGGAGGGGTATTGGGGGAAGTGTTGTGGGAATGGAAAGTTAGGGAGCTGACAGAAGTGTTTGGGAAGGTGGAGTTTTAGTCTGTCGTAGGTACGTTTTTGCCACAGTGAGGCTATGCATTCAGCTCTTTCAAGAACCATGAAGGGTACCCCTTGTTCTTTAAGACATGCTGCTGTGGCTAGTCCTGAAGGACCTGCCCCTACGATCACAGGACCATTCACCCAAATGCAACGTTTTGAGAACATCTCTTCGCAATCAACTAGGCGAAACATGTCTTCCATTTTTGTTTCTGAGTTGTGGCCTCTTGAGTCTTAGATAGAAAAAGGAAGAGGTTTTAAGCGTTGAGAGAAATGATTGTTTTTGAGGTTTGGAAATGTGAGTTTGGATTGTTTGTTGGAAGAGAGGAGTTAGAGAGGCTTAAATAGAGGATTTGAATCTGTGATGAAAGCTGGAGAGTTAATGAGCCTTTTCACTTTCTTGTTACATGTCATTTTATGGTTCTTGTTAGATTTTTAGGCTTTTTGATAGCAACAAAGATAGAGCCAGAAATGGGAAAGTATGAGTATTGGAAGTTGTAGCATAATTGAGCACGTTGTTGCTAATAATTGGAGCTTAGAAGCTACTCATATATACCATTATTTAATCTGCATTAAAAGGGTTCATCTGTTGAGTCAAGCTATTATGCTTAAATTATATAGCCTTCATAACTAACAAAATAACTATCATAACGGCAACTTATTAAAAAACCAATATCTTTTTGTATATTTTAAATAATTTTACACAGTTGAATGCAGGAAGGAGAAAGAGGAGAAGAATAAAATAGGTTTAGAAGATGAGCAAAAACACAGGAAGAACATGATTGAAGGATTAGATGCTTCTGAATCATCATTAACTACATCATATGAAAACCAGGTTGACCATATAATAAAAGAGAGAGAGATAACCACCAAAAGGGACCCCAAAAAACACATGAGGTCACGTGCAAAATATAGAAGGATGTATTATTTTTTCGCATTTTTATTGTATTGTTATATTTTTTATATATTAAAACAAAATAATAATAACAAAATTATTGCACTGTTTGGAGAGGAAAAAATTATGAAAAATAAAGATAGTAAAGTAAAAAATAGTTTATTTAAATAAAATTTTAAAAAGATAGTTAGGTAAATGGAATACACTTATGCAAATGAAAGATATAAGTGAAACAGTATTTTGTAGAATGAGAAAATGAGTTTAGTTAATATTAAAAATAATAAAATTGTTAAGATTAAAACTGAATTAAAATTAAAACATGCGTTGCTATGTGGCAGTAAAGCAAAGTCACTGACTATATTTATTAACAATTATACTCTCCTCCTTTTTTTTATGTATTTTATTCATTTTCAATTTCAGTTTTAGATATGCTTTGCAATCTTATTGGATTTTCTGTCTTTGATCTCCTCTTCATTCCAATTTTTTTATGTAGTTCTCACTGCTTAAATTTTACATATAAATTTCTGATGCTTGAAATGTTTATTATTTAAAGTATCAATTGTAAACAAAGTGATGAAGTTGAACGTGATATAAGATAAGAGGGAAAGGACGTTCTCATTCAACATTCGTTTGAGGTGATATATGTTATCAATTTTATATTTTTTTTTCATAAAATCATGGATTTTTTATATGTTAAAATTTTACACTTTTATGTATAGAACTCTTGTATAAAACTCTTACAAAGTGAATTTTAAGAATTATTTAATTATATAAAATTGATTCATAAAATCACTCACTTATAATATATATATATATATGTGTGTTTTTTTAAATAGGGTCGTCTAGAGAATTATTGGAACAACTCTTCATCTTCCTCGGTCGGTCGGTTGGACAACACTTCACTTTCTCTTCCTCCAAGCTCCTTCCACTCCTCTTCTTGTTCCACCTCAGACTCGGATGGTACATACAGAAGACACTCTGACGCTCAAGTCAGTTTTAGTATACAGTACTCGGTTATCTGAGTACTGTTCAATGACGTACCTAGTTATTGGAATATGTGCTATTTATATTATTTTAGTGGGCCTTTCTTATTGGGCCAGATTAGAGAACTTGGGTCATGTTTAGAAGTGTATTACCTTGCTCCTGATTGCTTATTAGTTTTACTAACTCTGCTTAAGTGTAATTGAATTTGTGGTATCGGTCGACCTGTTGATGGGGGCTGAGACATGGCATCAGTCATACGACTCTCACCAGTACACTTGCCCTCCAGACTTGAAGATGGTTAATCTGAAGAGTCTTTGTCTGAGACCGATGTGGCGATTGGGTTTCCCGAGGTCTGACATGACATTAGGCGGCGCCTGTACGCGTGACATGACATGTATTAATGAGGGTTTTTTTGGCGCCATTTGATGAGGAACGTTGAATCAGGGGAGATCTAACGGTTGAGATGGATGTGATCTTTGTCTCCCGAGACCCCTAAGGGCTATAAATAGTGGTCCCAAACAGTGTCAAATCACTGCTCTCCTGCTTTGATTTCCTGGTCCAACATCTGAATACCCTTCGTCCTGGTGCACGACTTTCCTCGTCCTCCAAAAAGTTAGTCATGTCTTTCGTGTCCTGCATCCTTTTCCTCGGCTCCCACTTCTCCTCTTCCTTTACCCCCTTCGTCTTCTTCGCCTTCTTCATCTTCTTCTCCCGCCTCCTCCACGACCGAGCCCTTGTCGGTCGGTGCAATCTAGGTATGGCACCCGATGGAGAGTGTAGCCAGGGGGAACAACTCGGAAGGTGTTATCGACCGGTCGGGATCCCCTGAGCCCTTATCCCCCCTTCTGGGGTTGGATTGGGAGGACCCTAAGGTGATTAGGATCACCTCCAACTTCTTGAGCGGGACCTCCGTTTCAGATTTTTTGGGTAGGTCCCGATTTTGAAGTCAGATGCTAGCCTTGGTATTCTGACTGTTGAACCCTGTAAACCGACTAATACAGTATGTTTGGGTTGGTCTCCTTCTGAACGTCCCTTTTTCTTCTTATACTATTGTTTGTTTTCTGACTTGCACGTTTCTTTTCCCTTTGATAATTTTACGATAGGCGTCTTTCAGACGCTCAACATGGCTCTCACTCAACTCCACCCAAACACTTGGGCATCTCTTCAAACCTTTCGTCTGATATGTGATGCCTTTCGTTTGTCTTCCACTCTTGTCTTCTTTCTTAGCTATTACATCTCCCACCCGGTCGAGTCTGTTCTGTGGCATTAGTCAATCGGGTAATGTTCTTTTCAATTAACAAGAAAGGGCTAAGGGAAGGGAGCAACATAGCCACAATCACTCGCTCTCTGGGCACCACGCCGACTCTACCTCCTCCTCGGTCCTCTCCCATTGTCGTTGACCCTCCTCCACCGACTCATGAATTCAACCGTCCAATCACTGTTACCGAGCCTACTCCTGAGGCTTCGAGGTCACCCCTATCTATATTGGGGGATGACTTGCAATTTTCTAAGGAGGTGAGGGTCGGCTTGAACTCCACTGCAAAGAGTCTGATTTGGGCTGTTTTTGAGGAAGAGTTGCTTCAGGGCAGCATCAAGTTGTTCTGTCGGGGTCTCGTCCTGACCTACCTGCCCGGGGCCGACGAGTCCAGGAGATCTCTCTGCTTGAGCATGAGTTGGCCGAGAGCTCGGGCAATTTGAAGTATAGTTCCTGGAAGAAAAATCAGCTTATGAGGGGAAGCTTGCTCATTAGGCGACTGAACGAGAGATCGTCGAGGCTAGGGAGGTCGAGTTGGAGCAGTGAGGAAGGGAAATGGTGGCCGAGGTGGCCAAGTTGAGGAGGCCTTGGAGAGGACTGATAACAGGATCTTAGTGTTGGAGGCCAAGAGCTCGGAGTTGCGGGCCGAGAAGGAGGTGGTCGAGGCCGACTTGGACAAGACAATCAAAGATACTTTAGTGATGTTGGGCCAAAGCTTCGATCAGGCTGTCCTCCAGGCCCACCTTCTCTACAATAGAGCCCCACCGTCCGATAACTTCGAACCCAACATGGACGTGTTCGAAGGTTGGATGGTGTCTTGTGAGGAGATGCAGGCCTTATAGAGCGTAACCCGAGCTACTCCGACCGAGGGTGCTGAAGATGAAGACCAATAGATTTAGACTTTAGCTTTTTTTTATCCTCGGCCGGGATGTGGCCTTCTCCTTCTTATCCTCCGAGGTCGGGGTGTGACCTTCACCTTCTTTGCTTGCTTAATGAACCGTTTGTACTTTTGCTCCACTACTTCTCCTTGAAATGTATAAGTTAAAATAAATTGTTAATTACTAAATGGTCAGTATAAATTAATTGAGCAAAAGTTTTTCACAAGTGCTTGATGTCGGCCGGTACAATTATGTTTACTTGAATGAAGTCTTTAAGGTTTCAGTAGGGTATGCCGGTTAGGGATACATCCTTGTCCGCACCAAGTTTTTAAGGTTTTGGTAGGGTATGCCGGTTAAGACTACGTCCTTGAGCACACCAATTCTTTACAATTTTTGTAGGGTATGTCGGTTAAGGCTCGTCCTTGACCGCACCAATTCTTTACAGTTTTGGTAGGGTATGTCGGTTAAGGCTACGTCCTTGACTGAACTGAGTCTTCTAGGTGTCGGTAAGGTATACTAGTTAAGGCTACATCCTAGTCTTTAAGGTTTTGGTAGATTATACCAGTTAAGGCTACGTCCTTGACCTAACCGAGTCTTTTAGGTGTCGGTAGGGTATGCCGGTTAAGGCTACATCCTTGACCGAACCGAGTATTGGGAAGTGTGTAAGTGTAATTTGTAAAAATACACAATTAAAGAGAAACACCTCGTTAAAACCTACCCGACCGATAACCCTCTTTAGGAAAACTAGTCGGGTGAGGAAATAGTGAGTAAGTTTTATTTCATGCTTAACTGTAGTAGAATTTGAGGTGTGTGGCATTCCACGTCCTCGGTAAAATTTTCTTGAAAGCCATTCTAGGTGGTACCCCCCCCCCCCAAGCTGCTACCTCTTGGATTTGGAAGGGGCCTTCCCAGTTAGATGAAAACTTGTCGTTGTTCTTTCTCGCCTTGCTCCTCATCGTCCAAATAAGGTCTCCCTTCTGGAAGCTTCTTGGTCGAACCTTCGTTGTTGTATCGCCTGGCAGCTTGGAGCTTGCATGCCATTTCGTGGATCTTGCTTTTGTCCTGGAGCTCACTAAGGAGGTCTAGGCCGACCAACAGGTTCTCTTGGTTTAGAGTTAAGTCGAAGAGTTGCCTTCTAAGCGATGATTTGATGCCGAGTTCTTCGTAAAATCCTTGAAGTCCTCGGTCAATGAATTGTCGGTCGTTATTAGTGATGATGGTGTGCGGGAGCCCGAACCGACACAAAATGCTCTTCCACACGTAGTTTTGCACATTCTTGGCTGAGATGGAGGCAAGGGGCCTGGCCTCGATTCACTTGGTGAAGTAGTTGACCCCGACTAGGAGGAACTTGGCTTGACCTTTGCCTAGACTAAAGGGGTCGATGATTTCAATTCCTTATATGGCGAACGACCATGGGGACATTATGGTTGCAAACTATGTCTCAAATATGGACACCAACGTTGCGAAGCTATCAACAGAGTTAGGAGGGAGTTTGGTAAACCAACTCAGGGCTCCTCCCTTCAACGACGTGGGGAACAGTGAATTATCGAGTACAATAATCGCTAAATATAAAAACAGAACAATTAAAAGAGTTTTGAATTAATTGTGTTGGCACTGATCAATAAGAAAATAGACAAAGAATTAGTTGTTTCAATTGGAAAATTAAGGATTAGTTTCGTCTCTCTCACTCTCAAGTATTTTGATTAGCATGTCAACATTAAGTTCTTTGATTGAAATTGATGCCCGTATAAAAATCATTTATATCGATTCCTCGCACATAAAATCCTTAAGAATGTCCCCTAACTATCGATCCCTCGCATAATTATAAGAACAACTTAGAACGAAGCTCAGACGTTTAATAGCAATTAACATTTCAAGTCTATTCCTAGCACTCAAATATGTTAAATATTGTTGTTTAGGTCCGAACCCTAAAAATACCTCCCAGTCATATTTAAGATTCTGAATTTGTCACGGAAAATTAAAAGTAAAACAACAATACCAATAATCAATCAAGAACTGAATATTAATATATAAGATATCACCTCAATACATAAGAGTTTGAACACATTACTCCCAATCCCAAAGGGTAGAATTAGCCACACATACTTCTAACACCTTCCATTCTCCCAATTGGGTTACAATTCACTCTATGGTGTTTTCCTCTCAATCTGGCACACTAGGGTTGAGCCTTTAGCCCTCTATTTATCCTAGTTTTCTAGGGTTAGGTTGCTTCTTGTGTCGCGCTAATGGGCTAAATGATAAAACATAAAAAAAGGCTCAATCTTTCTTTGCATCTTTTTCCATTTTGGGACCTTCCGGCTTTATCTTTTTAGTTCAAATTATTCTCCTTTATTTCAAATCTTCAATCTTCCATAGAAATCTGCAATTAACACCAAATTTGGGAATAAAATGCTTTTATTCAAATAAAGCTCATAAAAATGTAAAAAGGTATATATTCATAAATTAGGGATTATTTTATATGTAAATTAGCAATAAATCCTCATAAGTGCCTATATTTTAATATGAAATATTACTGAAATTAGGCACTTATCAACAGGACTGCGTCTTATGAGGTGTAAAGGCTCATGTGCGTGGTGTATGCATCCATGTGCTCATCTGGTTCGGTCGTGCCATTGTAGTGCTCCTTGTTGAAGCCTTTTCACTTGTTTGACAGTGGTACCCCGATTATGAAATCGGTAAAATGATTCCGGCAGACCGAATCGAGGGTTTTAGTCGTTGGGGCAACTTGTTTGGGTAGGACTCACCATCCACCTCTTGGGTGTGGATCTTGTCATTCGGCTCCTCAACAGTCTTAGGGTCGGTGAGGGTGGTGAAGGACCTACCGACAAGGTTGGTCGGTCGAACAAACGGTCCCCTTACCTGAGTTTCCTCTTCATCTCTTCATTCTCCTTTCAGAGAGCTAGGATTTCATCCTCATTCTTCCGAGCGACTTCATCATTTCTTCTTCTCATCTCAGCCATCTTCCTCTGCAGAGACATTAGCAGTGTCATCTGCTCAACTTCAGATATATATATATATGGATGATCTGATAGCGGGTGACTTAATAAGTCAAACAAACTCTCTCGTTAGGATAAACTTTAAATAACTCTAATATCATTTTAAAAAGTGAAAAAAATATAACTCAATTTTATAAAAGATATTTACATTCACTTATATATTATAAAATATTATTATATTTAGTTAATCTGAAATCTCCAAAACGAAACTTCTCATGTATATTTCAATTATGGAAAGTGATTATAAATTTAAAAATATAATTTCTAGTCAAACGATAGCTTATTAGTGAAAATTAACTTTGTGATTTTGTTATTATTAAATTGATGTTATATATTCCATTTTTGAAGTAATAATTTCATGTGGTTTTTACATTAACAATATTTTTTTTTTCTAGGATGCGATAGTGCTTGTGGTTTTATTAATGATGGTGAAATTTTTTACTTTGTTTTTGTTTCCCATCCTTTGGACATTGCTCTGACCAATATCATCAGAAGTTCAGGTACCTCTTAGGTTAACAATTTTGACAGCAGCAAAAGGACCTTATTTATAGTTATCTTCCATTTTATATTTTGACTATTAGAGAAGTGTATTAAATAAATTGAAAAAGGAGAAAGAACATGATTAGATACGAAATTAGTATTAAAAAAGAAGGTAGTAGTTGTTCAATCATAACACGGTTGAGTTAAAACGACTTCTAATTCACTGTATTTTGTCCTTGTTGGTGGGGAAGCCACTATTTAAATACATGTTTGACTTTTGGGAACTATTATAAAAGGGGTGGCTACACCCTTCAATCCCTCTTTTTCAGCTTTTAAAAAAATGGCAAATTCATAATTGTTCTTTTCAAGGACTACCAAATTTCATACCAACAACAATTATCAATTATCAATTATAAATTATAAATTGCAAACTTTATCTTACTATAATTGACACTAAAATTAATTATTAAATAAAAAGTAATTTAAAAAATAATAATTAATTATTATATTAACTAAATTATATATTATTTTAGAGATTAAAAAAATTACTAATACCTAATTAGATACTAATTTAATTTTAGTTATCAATATTTTTAGTCTCTAAAAATATTATTTAATTTAATTAATATAATCATTAATTAAGTTTTTAATAGTCAGATTTATAAAATCGGTACATAAGATGACTTTTATTTCTAACACATCTCTTCACGTCAAGATCTGTGCACGAGACTATATATTAGCATGTGGTCTAATAAGGTTAACAAACTATCATTACAATAGACCCTAAATGATTCTGCTATTATATTAAGAGTAAACTTTATGCCTAATCTAACCTTACAAAATCAACTCATAAGGTGAGGGTTATATTTATATACTATGAAATATTCTTATCTCTGGTGAGGTATCCAACACTTATCGTATCAGTATTGTCGGACAATTCATAAATATCTAGTTTTACATTCAAATTATCTAATGCTCAACGTGAAGAAACAAGTGGAGATCACACATCAATTAGATATAAAGTTAAATTACATTATTTAAATAAAGTGCAAACCTCATCTTATACATTAATTTTTTTGTGAAATTGAGTTATTCTTAATTTTTTTTTAAATACATCAAATATTTATATATGAAAGAATCATTGACAAACCTATAAAAAAAATACTATAATAGAGTGATCAGAGCAATAATGTAGAATGTGAGAATTTGGGAATTTTGGAGTGAATAATGGGTGCAATGGTACAAGGTAAAGAAGTAAGGAAATGAATGGCAGAGCAGAAGAGAAGGAAATGGGAATATGAACAGATGCAGTGCATGATGTGCAAGTTCATCAACACCTAATTTGATGCTTGAGGAATTTCTTGATCCATCTAATAGTAATAATATAAGGGTTGGTTGGTTTGTTGTGAGAACACATGTACATGTGGTGGGATGAGAAGGGATTAATTTGTTAGTGATGAGCATGAGTGAAGGGTCTACACATCTCTCATGCAACATTTCAAAACCCTATCCATCGTGCCCAAATGCAACTAAATAATGCAATTTCCCATAAAACAATTAATTCTTTGATTTGATTGTAGATCTGCCTCAATTATTTAGTTTCACCAACAACATGTCTCTATATGTACATATATAACTTCCAATCATTTAAATAAAAAACAATACTCAAATATGCTCTTATATTATATACTAGATGCATAGATATAACCTCTGTGTATGTTTATTAAATGGTTATATATAGTTCAAATTTTATTTATACATTCATGTCAAACTTATACAAAATATATTGTATATTATGAACTTACTTCTCATTTAATATCACTTCATCACAAATAACTAATTTTATAATAATTACTTTGAAAAATAATAACAATTACCATTTCTTATTGATTTATTGCACAAAAGCATTTGCACTAATATGATATAACCTATTGAAATTTTTAGAAATATTGGTCTCAACTTTTTATCTAATGAATCTCCCTTAATTTTTAATAAAGGTTAAGAGAGTGTATACGTCAAAAAAGTTGTACGACTCTTCTAAAAAGAGATATTTCAAAGTTGTTTATAGGAAGTGATATGATATTTTTTTTCCTAATATAACAAAATCAATTTCTCTAAAATATAAATATATGCTTAAAAAACATTCTTCATAAACACTTTTTAAAAATAAAATAAAATGAAATGAACATTTTTTCATAAATTAAAATTCATTTATGAATAAACTAATTTTAACCCACAGAAAAAAAGTTTGTTTTATTTATTTTTTCTTTCTTAAAAGTAGTTTTAGAGAAAAAGTGAGTTGTACTAAAACTATTGTAGGGAGGTCACTTTATATAAAGGAAAATAATAGAATATGAAGAAAGTTACATAAAAAAGATGAGAAACTGAAAAGAAAGTTTTCCATTCCATATTTTCACTTAATAGTTTTCTTAGGGTATGAGGCTGAAATAAACTCCTTTATGATCACACACGCTGGCAGATATTTATTGGCAGATCCTCAGAGAAATTGCAATAATGTAAATTGCTTTTTGTTTAAAATGCAATGGACCCTTCAAAATCATTGCTCCAAGTTAAGATCCATGACTTTGTTCATAAAGGAAAAACCAAATTAAAATCAACCAAATAAATTTGATAACAATGTTTACCAGCTCAACAAAGGTTTAACAAAGGTTTTGAGTTTGAGTTTCTGTTTTGTTTGTTGTTATTATGTTAAGACTACCTTTGTAATAGCACATGCAAATGTTATATTTCTATCCTTATATCATTGTATTAACCTTATATCATTGTATCAAAACTTAAAAAAAACTTAAAGAAGTTTTTTTAGGTTATATCTTGGTTCTTAAATTCTAAACTCTAAACCCTAAAGATCACAATACTTGAAAATATATTTTGATATTCAAGTTAGTTTTTGTTAAACGAAGAATTTTAAAATAAATTCAGCTACTAATAATTACATAAAATCTATTTCTCCTTATTCTGGAACATCCCATATTTATATTACTCTAGATAGACTTATACATGTACAAATAATCAAGGCACACCCAAATATTTTCTAATCATACTTTTTTGACACTCATTTAAGTGTAATACTTTATTAATTAGGCTTTGGCTAATCATTATGAGATAATGCATTTTATATTCCAAAAGTTTGATGGATGTGTTTAATGTTTTACACCGTTCACATGAATAGACTGTCTTAGTGATCCGAAATATTTTGAATATCTTTTTATATGAAATAATAGTGTCAAGTAACCTTAATTTTTCGTGAAAGTTGCATTTCCACTAAAACTTAAAATGGAAACATTGTGCATGTAGACTTTCCCAATTGATTTCTGAACTCTTGAAAATTTGATTAAATAGAATTAGATAGAGGAAGTTATATGTATGGATTAGATAGGGATGGATGATACATATCCATGGTGGGAACTCTTGTGGATTGAGGACATTTATTTGGAAGCATGTGCAATTGAAAGCAACAACTTTTGATTTTCCTTTTGGATCCTCCTCCAATTCATATCACAAACAAGACAAAGCCAAGGGTATAGATTGAATTAATATCACATAATTGTGACAAGGAATTTCATCAAACTCATTACTTCCATTGCCTAGTAACCAAGCTCCCCATACCTATGCCTGCCAATGCCATCATTCAAATATCAAATAACTTTTTCATTATATTTTCATTAACTCAGTGTTTATCACACTGGGCATGCACACCAAGCTTAAAGATTGATTAATTACTTGAGCATAAGTTAGATTAATTACTTTCTCAATATTTACATTTAAATTATAAATTATTATACGAATTTTAAATTTAACTCAACTTTATTAAATTAGTTTATAAAATATAATTTGTATCACTTATATATTATAAAAATTTTATTTTTAATAAATAATCTTCTATATAAAAAAATTAAAACTATGTATGATCAAATTTATTTTCTCACACGTCAATAGTTGGTGTTTAATGCGTGTGGACAGTGGAGACTTGAAAGTTTCCCATTTTGATGGTCCATATATAGTGAGGAAGTTGTTTGAAATGAAAGTGAAAAGGTTGTGGTGTGCACCTACACTCTCAATTCAATTGCCATTGCCGACTACCTTCAAAGGCTAATAATAATAAAAATGTTGTTATTTATCACTCAAGATAATGGGGAAACTAGAAATAATGAGGTGTCGATATCATTTTCTTGTAAAACCTGAAAAAATATGTTTAATTTGAAAACTTAAATATATATTAGCTTGCAACTTGTAATTTAAGGCAAAAAATTCTCACAACATTTTGGGTGGATGATAAATTATGTATTTTATGTCTAAAATATATTAAAAATATATGAGTAAGTACAAATCTCATCTAATAAAGTCGGTTTTATCACTACAAGAAAATCATCAAATAGAAACTAATTTGTAGAGACCAAAATAATTTAGAGACCATTTTAGAAACTAAAAAAAAATTGATTTCTAAATTAGTTTATATTATTGTTAAATAGTTTCTAAATTGGTATCTAATTAGCAACCAAGGTTTTAGAGACCAGATTTAGAAACTAAATAATTGGTCTAATTAGATACCAATTTAAAAACTATTTAACAATAATATAAACTAATTTAGAAACCATTTTTTTTTAGTTTTTAAAATGGTTTCTAATTTAGTTACTATTGCAACTAATTATTTTGGTCTCTAAAAATTGGTTTCTATTTCATGATTTTCTTGTAATGTATAAAATTGAGTTAGATTTAAACTGAAACTTGTATCAGACTCATTTAGAATTTATTCTAATAGGGCATGATGTGAGAGGTTACGTTGGAGATCCCGTCAACTAGAAGTATAATATATGAATTGTGATATAAAAATTTTAATATTTATTTTTCAATTTTCTAAAAATTTTGGGTATTTACATCGAAATTAATATTTGTTATCTACTTTTTGCTAAAGGAAAAAGAATTTAGAAATTGTATCTTTTGTAAATCTTCCAAGCTGATGCATGATATATGTTGGTTCAAGTTAATATTTGATATATATCTTTGTAAATTTAACCTAAGGTTAATACTAACCTTCTATCTATGTTTATTAAACTCTAGATTGAGTGAGGGATTATTATTTTCACATATATTAATAATTTGTTAGACGCTTTGATTGTTTAATATGTTTATAATTATATAAATTTCTATTAAGAATATGTGTGTATTTTATTTAATTATATTATTGTTTTTTTAATTTGATGTACTTTTTTTTTATCTTTTTCACTATAATACACATAATTAATGTTGATGCCTTATTAAATTTTTTGCTGATATATTAAGTCCATTGACATATTATTGTTTTATTTTTTAAAATATATTTTAATTTGCAAATCTCATTTTTTTATGTTACAATTTTTTTTTGCACTTTTACCTCTTTAATTTCGTGTGTGAAAAAAAAATTTAATAGCATTTGCAATTAGTTATATATTGTACCGCCCTGGTAGTCGGAAGTGATGACGTGGCAGCAAGCTATTATCTGGGCGTGTTAAGTAGGGCTCATGGCTGGCAGAAGGGAAGGAAGTCGGAGGGCTCGTGTAGTCGCCAGTTATTAAGTTGGCGTGCTCCGATCTCTAGCATACCTAAACCGGCGGTCACCGGGTTTGAGATGAAGTCGCCGGATGCGAACCCAAACGACCTAGTGGTTAGAGATCGCCGAAAGAAGGACATCGCCGAAGGATCAGGGAAGCTTGTTCCAGGCTTTCGAAGCAGAGGATAAAGTCGTCAGGTAGTCATTTCCTAGCTAGCCAGAGGTTGAGGTCGGGGAACAGCTTACCTGAACATGCACGGGGAAGCAAGTGAAGTAGATCATGAAGGCGGCCGGCGAGACCACAGGGAAGGTGTGTATGAAGGCACCCGTACTCGCCACGCAGAAGAGATCACGCTCCAAGGCAGCTATGCGCTGAGTTGTTTCATGCGTAAGTAACTTAGCCAAAAGCCTGAAGAATAAGAAGTGGCGCCCAAGTCAAGGATGCTCCAGATGGTGACACGTGTACAGCTGGATGCGAGCCACGTGTCCAGATGTGTAACTGTCAGGAGAGAGAAAGTGCACAGGTATATAAGAGATTCTAACGAACTCCAGAGGTACGCACGTTTAGATTACTTCTTTACGCTTGCGAGAGCTTGAGTACGCTGAGAGAGAATTTTGCACGGTTCCTGAGAGTTCTTAAGTTTTCTCTTAGTATTTGGTGGTTCAGTCGCTGACTTGGGCGTCGGAGCGTGATCGGCCGCAGCGGCACCGTTCTGTCTTTTGCAGGTTCTTGAGGTGAATCAAGGCGAATGACCGAAGCTAACACGGCGCAGAAGTCGATCCAGATTTGACGAGGCAAGGCTCCTGCGTCTTGGTCAACAGGCAGGATCATATATATATATATATATATATATATATATAAAATTTAAAAAATAAAATAATTTCTCAATATTATTTTCATTTCATAAATTAAGTACTTCAAAATTAATCATTTCTCAGTTTTAAATTATGCACATTTTTATTAAAATTCAACCCAAATATATTTTTGTAAAGCTATATATTACATAATTAATATTTTTCCTGTAACATTAACTAAATTTATATTAAAAAAAAAAAGG
Organism: Phaseolus vulgaris; assembly: GCF_000499845.2. Classification (NCBI taxonomy): domain Eukaryota; kingdom Viridiplantae; phylum Streptophyta; class Magnoliopsida; order Fabales; family Fabaceae; genus Phaseolus; species Phaseolus vulgaris. The sequence goes on along the minus strand of NC_023753.2, from coordinate 26,205,296 downwards.
CATGTTAACAAATAGGAAATCATTTCTAGCCCTTTAAATCCAATACTTGGAATCCTTTCCCCAAACATTTACAGTTATTTACGTCCTTAATGTTAAGAGTATTTAAAATTTAAAATTGAAAACTGAAAACCAAACCAAAATTTGAAAATTTGGTTTATTTTATTATTTTGAAGGTCGAATTATTTTTAAATACAAGTGAATTTCAGTTATTGCAATTAAACTGTCGATTAAATTTATTATGCTTTAATTTATATAGGATGTAGATCTTTGTATTTATTAATTCGAAGTATTTTTTGTGTTACTTCTGTGGAAATCTGTAGACATTTTAGTTACTGTAGTATAGAATTAACTATTTTATTGTGAATTTGTGAGTGTAATAATATAATGTTTCACAACAAATTATATATATATATATATATATATATATATATATTTGCCTTATAAATTCATTTATCACTAATGTTCTTAATCTGAATGATTGTTTAACAACTAACACGTAGCAAAATTGTTTTAAAACCATAAAAAGTAAAAGTTTGGTTTGGTTCATATATTAATTAACCAAATCAGATCCCCCATGTTTTCTTTTAATTTGTTAGGATAAATTTTTATCCTAAAATCGAATCAAACCGCATCACACCATTACTGAATGCTAGCAAATAATATAACAATAATACTTCCCTCGAAAAAAATTAATTATATTAATTATATTAACTATCCAATTTAATTATTAAATGTTAATTTTTTTACATTAGAAATTAAGATACTCATTTGTGTGTAATTTCATAGGTTCAATACTAAACTAATAGTATGTTAATTATAAAATAGACATGTGGTAACCGTTATTAATATCTTGATAATATAATAATATATACCATCAAATAAGACTTATTTTTTCTTATGTGATGATCACAAACTTAGAACCATGACAAATTAACAATTTAATAGAATAAATAGAATAATAAATAAAGAATTAAATATAATTTTCTTTTTTAAAGTATAATTTTGAAATTAATTTTTAACTCAGTATAAATTTTAATTCTTTTAGATATTTATAATAAAAACCTATTAGAATGAATGATTATTTTTTGAATGTAACAAACAAATTTCGAATGTCGATTATAGTGTTAAAATATTTTGTATTGATTTATTAAATTTATAATTATAATATCATTTATATTAAAAATGTATTTATTATGTAAAAAAAAACTAGATTCATACTATGCTTATTATAAGTGTCCCATAAATCTAAAGTTATACTATAAATCAATTTTGTATAAAAATATAGAAAAAATATATATTTAACTAAAAAATAAATAACAATTATTATAATATGCATGAACCCCTATATAAGTATGATTGGGATGTACGGGTACATTGAAACGGAAGCATATATAAAATTGGAAAAATAATTATATATATGAGTTCCTTTTGTAGAATTGTTAAAGGGAAAACCGCTCCAAAGTGCATTTATATAATTGAAACTAATGATGCATGACGCATTTCCTCTATATTTAAAACTCTACATACCCATCTCTTTAAAATGTTCGTTTGATTAGGCTTTTATTTTATTAAAAGGTCATCTAAATTAAATATAAAAGTTAAATGTGATTTTAGTTTGATTTTAATTTTAAAAAAATAAACCAAATTATATTAACATTTTACCATTCAGTTTGAATTAATGTTTACAATTTTTGGTTATTTTAAATTTTTTTAATTTATAATTTTAGCTCGCTCTCATACCCATAAATAATCTACACGATCTTCCTGTTTGTATTTGTATAGGCAAATAGGGTTTAGATAATCTTATTGTTTGTATTTGTATAGGCAAATAGGGTTTAGATAGTACCTGAGACTAGGCGTGTGATTATTAATGTGTCGGTGATTTTGTGCTTTCTTCCTTCAAGTTTCCTTCCACAAATGTTGATGCTCGGTCGCATGGGGTGACCTGAAAAAGGCACTCTGACGCTCAAGTAAGTACTTTGCGTAAATAATGTATATTCATAATTGGTAAAAGCGTACCTTACACATTCGTGGTGAAGTTTATTTATAGTGTTGATCATGGGTCCTTTTGGTAATGGGTTTGACCAATCAAGCTTATAGGAAAGTATAAACATATTAGAGAATATTTGTTAATCAATACTTGGCTGATTTATTGGAGATATTTGCATATTTCAGGATAAGTTATGGCTCATTAAGGGTTATTGTAACTGTCATTATTGTCATTTATTGCACGTCCTGAGATGTTCTTTGACTCGAACAATCGGTCACCTAAACCGAGATGGGCTCGTCCGGTACACTTGCCCCCAGGCTCGAAGAAGATAATTTCTGAAGAGTCGTGAAATAACTGTTGGAGTTCCCGAGACAGGATGTGATTGATGTGTGCATTAAATGCTTGCCAGAGATGTGACGCTTGCTTTGTTGAAAAAAGTCGTCGTTTGATGAGTATTGTTCAATCGGAGCGATCTAACAGGTGCGATTTTGTGTTGTTTCGTATGTCGAGTGATACGAGCCACTGGATGACTAGTGATCTAACGGTGCAAAATGATTTACACGATAATCTCTTTCCTCTACAGGTTCGTATAAATAGGACCTCATTTGAATGTAGTAAGGTTTACGTCTTCATCATTGTGCTATAGAGTTTGCTTAGCTTGATCTGAGTGGCGAGTTTATTAACTCTTTCACTTTCCTTGCACTAAGGTTAGTAATGTCTTCCTCTACTGATCTTTCTAATAGTATTTTAAATGTTGAGTCTTCTAAACTTACCTGTACCGCATCCGGTGGTGTGAGAGACATGAGTGACTCGAACCACACGGTCGACCCTAGGTTAGACTGTCCAAACTACCCGGTGGATCGATCCATGCGTCTTGGATGTCTCTACTTGCTTCAGGGGTCTCAATGATTTGGATAAGTTTTTATCCAAAGTATCCATCTTAAAACCTGATTCGCCCTCGAACGTAGTGGTTGCCAACAGTTGTGGCCACACCGACCGAGTGTGCCACGGTTGGGAAAGCACACCTCGAGACTTCCTTTTTGTATACAACAAATTTTTCAACGATTTACACATTACCCTCCCCTTTGATGAATTTACCATGGGGGTCCTTCAGATCCTTAATGTGGCGTCGATCCAAATGCATCCCAACTCGTAGGCGACCCTTCAAGCTTTTAGAATTATTTGCGATATTTTCAAGTTACTACCCACGCCTCAATTTTTTTATTTTATTATGATTCTCGTCTGAGTAATCCAATGAGTTTGTTGTCTTTAACAAGTCGACTAGTGAGTATTCGATTTGCACCCTATACCTTGTCATATAAGAATTTCAAAGAAAAATACTTCAAAAATTTTGTAGAGCCGGACGACAAACCCTACTTCTATGATGCAGAAGGGAGAACAAAATTTCCTTTTCATTGGACCCAAAATCCACAAAGATATGTCTCATCGTCGAGGTCTTCAATGACTCCTTTGGATAAAGAAATTTTTTCTATTCTCTACTAGCTCCTGAATAAGTTATCCACTCGGGAATTGGTAGCTTTGTATGAGTCGTCCAAGAGGTGGATAGATTTCACTGGTATGTAGACTCTTTATGTGCATGATTGCATTCATTATTTTGACGAGGTGTTTAATTCGTTCGTGTTTTGCAATTACCATGTCGCGTGCAGATCCAGATTTGACGAATTATCTGAAGCAATTGCAAAGGCAGGCGGACACAAGAAAACTGAGTAGCTTTGAATTACTTGGCACAACGAACCTAACCCCACAGTCGACGTGGTGCCACCGAAGACAATTGTACCTCTAGTGAATCCCAAAAAACAGGGTTGGTCGACGAAAACCACACAATAAAAGGTAGAGGTGGGGTCGTCTTCTCGCCAGCCAACCTTGCTCGGCCCAAATTTACGATTGGCCCAAGGTGTCCAAGTTGCTCTAACTTCGAAAGTAGAGAACATCTTGGCAGCTGTCCTTAAAAATGACCTAGTGGTGGAGCTGGTCGACATTCATAGTCATGCCCTGATTATTGGTCGGATGTTGTGAGAAGAGCTGGAGAAGAACTCAGCCACCGTGGTGGCGAAGATGAAGGCAGACTTAAATGAATCGTCCAACTCCCTAAAGACTACCTTAGATGCCATGGGAGCACTAGATGAAAAGTTGCGCTAAGTCACCAAGGAGGCCAACGAGGCGAAGAAAGAGGCGGTCGTACGGAAGGTCGAAGCTGAGAAAACTGGAAATTGGTTTTTGTGAGAGGTTGTACTTGAATGCATGATTGAGAGTCTTCCTTATCTTAAAATTTGGTTTCTTAGTTAGTTCGAATTGTTCTAATTAATTTCTCGGACACATGATTCAATAGAGAGGAGATAAGCATTCCCATGAAGTATATGCATGGAACAAAGTGGGTATTGATTAAACCAGTAGACACATGCTTTACTGGTGAGTTTCAATTGAATTAGATTGACGCATGTTCAATCTAGTTTACCTCTGTTAGAGGATTGATAAATTATTAATCTTTGGAGAACCTATGAAGAATTCAATGGTGGAGGAACTTGGGGATCAACCGCTTTTTCTTTGTTGTTTTAATCTTTTATTTTTATTTTTTGCACATCTATCTAAACCCCTTTTTTATTATTATTGTTATTGCTATCTTTTATTGCTTTGCAGATATATTCTAAACACTGATTTATTGATTTTAACTATTGAAATCGTTAGGAGACGACTTGAGGTCATCTGACCACAATTATACTATCATCTCTCTAGTGTTAGACAAGTCTATGCTAGAACTATATTAATTTGACAGCAAAACGACAACTATCAAGGTGCGCTCAATGAATTTAGTTGAAATTTATTTACCTTATTCGAATCGCGTTCGGTAATAGTTATTTTAATCTTATTGCGCTCGGCGATCGTAGTTTGTATTTGTCGAGTTACTTGTAGTAACCAAAGATGAGGTAGGATAAGGTGGTCTGATCGAGTCATTATTCTCGATACATTCAAGCTAGTTGAGGGGTTATCCTCAATGAATTCAACTGGAGTAAAGACTCTAATTACTCAGATTGCTCAAGGCAATAGTTATTTAAGCCAGTTGAGGGGTTATCCTCAATGAGTTTAGTTGGAGTAACAACTCATATTATTCTGATCACTCGAGGCGATAGTTATTTAAGCCGGTTGAGGGGTTGTCCTCAATGAATTCAATTGGAGTAACAACTCCTTTTATTCTTATCGCTTTAGGCGATTATGTGATAATGATTTGGTCAGTTACAAGGGTCGATACCAAGTAATCCCGATTCAATAGCTTAAATAGGCAAGAATATAATTTTAAAGTGTCTCAGTTAACCAAGTGAGGAAAGAATACACTATTGTTATTGAATTGTTTGAACTATAATAGAATTTGAGATCGTGGCATTCCATGTTCTCAGTACAGTTTTGCATGATAAAAATTTTAATTAATAGGCTTCACTGACCGTCGTGTCAGAAATGCGAAAAGGTCCTTCCCAATTGCTCGAGAACTTGCCCTCATTCTTTTGAGCATCACTATGCATTCGCCAGACTAAATCTTCCTTTTGAAAGCTTCTTCGTTTTACCTTCGAATTATATTTTCTTGTCGCCTGAGCCTTGCATGTTTATTTCCTTATTTTGCTTTTGTCCATGAATTTGTTGATCAGGTTGGGGCTTATCAACAAAATTTCCTTATTAAAATTGAAATAAAAAATTTGTTGTCGTAGAGAGGGCTCTCCGACTTCAACTAGGACCATAGCTTTCGTCCCAAAAGTCAGGTTGTATGGGATTTCCTGTGTAGTAGACTGTGGTGTACATCGATAAGCCCACAAGACTTTGAGAAGCTCTTCGGTCCACTTACCTTTAACTGGGTCGAGTCTCTTTTTTATTTCATTAAGAATGAGTTTATTGTCAGTCTCGGCTTGGTCGTTGGTTTGCGGGGGTTCCACTGAACTCGTGATATGTTTAATATCAAGCTTCTCATAAAATTCAATCAATCTTCGGTCGGTAAATTGTCTATCGTTGTCGATGATAATTGTTGAAGATGGTTGTTGCCCCTTCAAGATTGTGTTTGATGAAGACTTATATGTAGTGTTTGATGAAGACTTGTATGTACTTTTCATGTAATTTTGCTTTGCTTTAAGTGTGTCTTAGTTAGTGCTTAGAGGTTGTCTAAGAGTAGCTTTTTGCTGGGTAACTCACCTCATAACCACTGGCCTTGTGATAAGAACAAGCATAAGTTTTCTTAAACTGTTTTTCACATGTTTTACACAAAAACACGTTTACTGCATAAAAATAAATCTGTTCTTTTCTAAATAAACAGATTCATTTTTTCTCTGATGCCTTGGCTAAAGTCTTGTAAAAATTAGATTTTGTGCATCAGGTATTTTGACTAAGTTTTTTTCTTTTCAAAACGACTAAGTTTTAAATTGTTAAACTTTCTCTGTTTTCGTTTTGAAAAATAAATTTGTTCATCTGTAAATGAATAGATTCTTTTTGCCTCTGGTGCCATGTCAAGCTTAAACGTTTTTTCAGTTTTATCTCAGCACCAGAATAGTTGACTAAGTCTCCTCACTTAACAGATTCTCTAACTGCTTTTGAAAATAAATCAGTTTATTTTATTTTCAATCTGTTCATTTTATAACAGCTTTAACTGTTTTTCAAAATTCTGTTATAAGCTGGCTTTCTATAAAATGCAAACTTGTTTTCTGAGTTTAACAACGATTCAAACAGTTCATACATGTGCAAAAACAAGTTTTGACAGCAGAGAGTTAAGTGTTTTCAAAGGATTAGCATTTGTTCTTCAAAGATTTCAAAATCACAAAGTGCTTGTTCTTAGTTTGGTTCCAAAAGCTTGGTGTGAGGTGCAGCTACTGTTCTAGCAATCTTGCCTACTGGTTTAAGGCAGATCTGGGTATCCTCAATCAGGTGTAGTCGTTTCACATCTCTATCTTGTAATAGTTTGGTTGAACACTCTTCTTGATAGGTGTTCTTGAAGAGTGGGTGTGTGTATGCTGAAATAGGTTTTTTTAGCAAGAGTACCTAAGTTCTTGTAGGTTTCAAGAACAGTGGGAATTGTACTTGGTTGTACTGTGTGTTAGTGAATTCCACCTGTTGTTGGTGAAGACTGGATGTAGCTCAGGTTGAGTGAACCAGTATAATTGCTTGTGTTCATTCTCTCTCTCTCTCTGCAATTTCGTTTCTGCATAATTGATAAAACAGCAAAGAAATAAATCGGTTCAATTAAAAATAAATCTGTTCTTTTTGGGCACTGTGCATACTGTTCTTGATTTCTGAAAAAGTTGTTTTAATCTGATAAGAACATATAAAATCTGCTAAAAGCCATTGGAACAGATTGACTGTGATAGGATGCTCAAGAAACTGTAAATGCTATTAATTGAACCTTAAACAAACTGCTTAAAGTTGAAGCTTGTTGTTCTGTGATTCATTGTTCTTAATTTCTGGAAAATTTCTTGACATCAAGAAGAACACTCGTAGTCTGTTAAAAGCCACTGGAACAGCTTGTTTGCAAAGGTCACTCAATTAACTAGCATGCTATCAATTGAACCTTAATCACTTGCTTGAAATTGAAGCTTGCTGTTTTTGTGTTTCACTGTTTTTCAAATCTGATATCTGTGTGTGTGCTGCTGGAAATTCTCACTGCATAGTCTTGTGATTAACCTTGCTGTATTAAAAGCGTTACAAACAGAAAAACAGTGCTGAAATAAATCTGTTCATTTTCACATAAATCGATTTATTTTCTGTAAAACTGGGTTAAACACTGTTTCTGCGAGAAAGTTTTAAAAGGTCAATTCACCCCCCCTCTTGAACTTTGGCACTATTAAACCCAACAATTGGTATCAAGAGCTAGGACTTGTATTTTAATCAAGTTTGTTTGTAATAATGTCTGAGTTCAATGTGCTTTTTGCTGAAGGTTCTGCTGTTAATAGACCACCTATGTTTAATGGAATGAATTATGCATTTTGGAAAGTTAGAATGAGAATTTTTATGGAATCCATTGATGCATTAATTTGGGAAGCTGTGGTCAATGGACCTTATGTGCCAATGCAGGTTGTCAAGGATGAACAAGTGGAAAAGCCAAGATCATAATGGAATGAGACCGAAAGGAGGAAGGCTCAACATGATCTTGTGGCCAAGAACATCATAACCTCTGCATTGACAATGGATGAGTTCTTCAGGATATCTCAATGTAAGTCAGCTAAGGAGATGTGGGAAGTCTTAGAAGTGACTCATGAAGGTACTGAAGATGTGAAAAGGTCAAGGAAACATGCACTCATCCAAGAATATGAGCTGTTCAGAATGCAACCCGAGGAGAGCATTGCTGATGTGCAGAAGAGATTCACCCACATTGTGAATCACCTCACTGGCTTGGGAAAAGAATTTGACAGAGAGGAGCTCAACACAAAGATATTGAAGTGCCTCGACAGAAGCTGGCAACCAAAGGTGACAGCTATCTCTGAAAGCCGTGATCTGTCAAAATTGGAAACTGCTGCACTGTTTGGAAAGCTGATGGAGCATGAGCTAGAGCTTAAAAGACTTAAAGAGCAGGAAACAACAGAGAGAAAACCCAAAGGGCTTGCACTGAAAGCAACTGAATTGGATGAGATCAAGGAAGAAAAAGAAGATGCTGAAGATGATGATACAATCAGCCTTCTTACAAAGAGATTCAGCAAATTCCTGAGGAAGAAAAGCAAAAACAGGAACCAGCAGAAAAGAAGGTATCCTAAACCCAATGATTCAAATTCCTCTAAATATACTTGCTTTGGATGTGGCAAAACAGGGCATATCAAAACAGATTGTCCAGACAATCAAACAAGGGACAAATCTGCCAGCAAGAAATCTGAAAGGAACAAAGGAAGAAGAGCCTACATCTCATGGGAGGAAAATGAAGTATCCTCAACTAGCAGCTCTTCAACAGAAGATGAGGAGAATAATTTGTGCTTCATGATGAAGGATGAGGAGTCAAGCTCTGAATCAGTAAGTAATTTTTCTGCTGATTCTGATAACTATGATGATTTGCTTGCTGCCTTCAAGGAAACACATGATGAAGCCAATAGGCTAGCTGTAATATGCAATAAGCTGCAAAAGGTAAATAATGTGTTTGCACCTAAAGTAAAAACACTTGAGGAAGAATTGCATAAGGCCAAAACAGATTTGGTAAGCCTTGAACTGACTTGCTTGCATGCCTCTATTAAAAACTGTGAAAACTGCAAAAGATTGGAAAAACAAGTGGAATATTTGCTGAAAACCCTTTCCAATTTCACAAAGGGAAGAGAAAACCTTGAGTCTCTCCTTGGATCACAGAATGCTGTTTTCAATAAGAATGGACTTGGTTATACCCCTGGAAATACAACCAATGTCAAAAAACTTTCAAGTTTTTTTGTTCCAGCAAAATCAGTTTTTTCAGCTTTTAACAGTGGCAAAAAGGCATCTCATGTAACCTGTTTTTACTGCATGAAATTTGGTCATACATCTAGGTCTTGCATTGCTAGAAAACATCTTGTGCCTAAGAACTTAGCTAAATGGCTACCAAAGAGAAGGTGTTAATCTGTGCTGGACCCTATACTGAAAAGGGTACCATTTGTATAGTTTTTTCTGTTTTGCAGATTGGAAGCAAGAAAAACCAGTGGTACTTGGACAGTGGCTGTTCCAAGCATATGACTGGAGATCTTACAAAGTTCACCAGCTTAAAGCTCAAAGCAGAAGGACATGTGACCTATGGTGATAATAACCGAGGGAGGATTTTGGGCAGAGGAACTGTTGGAACAGGGAATTCAACAACCATTGAGAATGTGCTGTATGTAGAAGGACTCAAGCATAGTCTTCTCAGTATAAGTCAGCTTTGTGACAAAGGATACAAAGTGAATTTTGAGTCAAATGGCTGCACAATCTCAAGTAATTCATCTAGTAAGGTACTGTTTACTGGTAAGAGAGTGAATAACATTTATCTGTTGAATATCATGGAAACTAACTCTTCAAATGAGTGTTTGCTGTCCAGAAGTGATGAGTCTTGGTTGTGGCACAGGAGGTTGGCTCACATACACACAAATCACTTGAATAAATTGAAATCTAAAGATTTAGTTTCTGGTTTACCTAACATTAAATTTCAGCATAACAGGCTTTGTGATGCTTGTGTGAAAGGTAAACAAATCAAATCCTCTTTCAAGTTAAAGGATATTGTCTCTACAAAAAATCCATTGGATGTGTTGCATATGGACTTATTTGGTCCATCTAGAGTTGCTAGCTTGGCTGGAAATTTGTATGCTTTAGTTGTTGTGGATGATTTCTCTAGATTTACATGGACTCTATTTCTTGCACATAAACATGATGCTTATTCTACTTTTAAGAGATTAGCAAAAATTCTGGAAAATGAAAATGGTTGCTGCATTAAATCAATTCGAAGTGATCATGGGGGAGAGTTTCAAAATGCTAAGTTTGAGAGGTTCTGTGAGAAGCATGGGATAGCTCATACCTTTTCAGCCCCTAGAACACCCCAACAAAATGGTGTAGTTGAAAGAAAAAATAGATCACTAGAGGAACTTGCTAGAACTATGTTAAATGAATCTAAGCTTCCTAAGTATTTTTGGGCTGATGCTGTTTATACTGCAGGTTATGTCTTAAATAGGACCTTAATAAGACCAATTCTTAAGAAAACCCCATATGAATTGTATAAGAGCAGAAAACCTAGTGTGAGTCACCTTAGAGTATTTGGGTGTAAATGTTTTGTATTGAATAATGGCAAAGAAAATCTTGGTAAGTTTGATGCTAAGTCTGATGAAGGTGTGCACATTGGTTATGCTTTGAATGGTCATGCATATAGAGTCTTCAATAAAAGGCTGCTTATAGTAGAAGAATCAATGCATGTTGTTTTTGATGAAACTGATCATAGCCTATCTAAAACTGTTGATGAACCTGACAGTAATGAATTTAAATCTGTTTTAAATCAAAATGAATCGATTCATTTTGATACTGCTGATACACATGCTATACAAGAATCTACTGCAGCTGTAGGTTTGCCAAAAGAGTGGAAAACCCCAAGAGACTTAACCCTTGATAATGTCATTGGGAACATTGAGAAAGGAGTGTCAACTAGAAAATCCTTGAACAATTTCTGTGAAGCAATGGCTTTTGTATCTCAAGTTGAACCCAAGAATTTGAAGGAAGCTCTCAAGGACAGTAACTGGATTTTAGCTATGCAAGAGGAACTGAATCAGTTTGCTCTTAATGAGGTCTGGACTCTTGTTCCTAGAATACCTGAGATGAATGTTATTGGAACAAAATGGGTATTTAGAAACAAAATGGATGAGCATGGAGTGATCACCAGAAATAAGGCTAGACTTGTGGCTAAAGGGTATAATCAAGAAGAAGGAATAGACTATGATGAGACATATGCACCAGTGGCTCGGTTAGAAGCTGTTAGACTGCTGCTTGCTTTTTCATGCATCAAAGGGTTCAAGCTATTCCAAATGGACGTGAAGAGTGCCTTTCTGAATGGCTATATAAATGAAGAGGTATTTGTCTCACAACCACCAGGTTTTGAAGACCATCAACATCCAGAATATGTGTTCAAACTTCAAAAGGCTCTCTATGGACTCAAGCAAGCTCCTAGGCAATGGTATGAGAGGCTAAGTGATTTTCTCTCCTCTCAAGGCTATGACAGAGGCACATCAGATAAGACCTTGTTCATTAAGAAGAAAGGAGATGACTCAATTCTAGTCCAAGTATATGTGGATGACATCATTTTTGGATCAAACAATGGAGAATTGTGTGAAGCTTTCGTGAAGGTCATGAAGAGTGAGTTTGAAATGTCAATGATGGGTGAGTTGAACTATTTTCTAGGTTTGCAGGTCAAACAACTCAAGGATGGCATTTTCCTAAGTCAAGCTAAGTATTGCAAGGATTTGCTGAAGAAATTTGAAATGGACAAGTGTAAACCAATCAGCACACCCTTCTCAACAAGCTGTCATTTGGATCATGATGAAGCTGGAATTTCTGTTGATGAAACCAAATACAGAGGACTCATAGGATCACTGCTGTATCTTACTGCCAGCAGGCCAGATATAATGTTTGCAGTGTGCATGTGTGCAAGATTTCAATCTGCTCCTAAAGAATCACACTACAATGCTGTCAAAAGGATTTTGAAGTATTTGCAAGGAACTAAAGAAGTTGGCTTGTGGTATCCAGGTAACATTTCATTAAGCTTAACTGGTTATTCTGATTCAGATTTTGCAGGTTGCAAAATTGATAGGAAGAGCACAAGTGGAACCTGTCATTTGCTTGGATCAAGCTTGATCTCATGGCAATGTAAAAAGCAGGCTTGTGTAGCTCTTTCCACTGCTGAAGCAGAATACATTGCAGCAGGGAGTTGCTGTGCTCAAACTATATGGCTAAGACAACAATTGAATGATTTTGGTATCTTACTTAACCATATACCTCTGCTGTGTGATAATACAAGTGCAATCAACTTAACCAAAAATCCTGTCATGCATTCAAGAACCAAACACATTGAAATAAGGCATCATTTTCTAAGGGAACACATATCTAATGGAACATGTGATATTAAGTTCATTGGTACTGATTTACAACTTGCTGATTTGTTCACAAAACCATTAGCCAAAGATAGGTTTAATTTTCTGCTTAATGAATTGGGTATTATAAATGTCAATTGTACCTAGCAGTGAAAAATTAAATCTGTTTATTCGCAATTGAATGTGTTTATTTTCTGCACTGATATGAATTGATGACTAGGAAAGAGAAATTCTGATCTTTGACTACTTGACTGACTTAGTGGGCATTAACCTCTGTACCTTTGACGGTTTTGGTCATGGTTATGTAACCGATTTGATGGTTTGGGTGCTCAATAAGAATTTGAGTGTATGCATCGTGACCCTAAATATTTGGTGCATATTTTCAAAGATTCTCTGCACAAATTCAGAGCATAATATCTTCATGCATATCCACTCATAACTGTCATATCAATCCATTTATTCTGCTATAAATCTGTGTGAATACCTGCTACCCACATTGGCCATTCTCTTTCTATTCTCACCATTTGAAATCAAGAAAAGAATTCAGGTTAACATGGCTTCGTCTTCAAGACAAAAACAGAAAGGCAAGGGAAAGCAAACCACTTCACAAGGTGTGTTAGAAGGATGGTTCGCTGGAAATGAAGAAGGCATCAATGCCTACATTCATGAAACAAGCAGGAAGCAGATCAACATACCCAAGGTGCTGGATTTCAACTCGCTGAAATCTGAAAAACTGGCAGAAACAAGGACTGTGTTGAAGCACCAGAAACTGAAAAAGATGCTGGAATTAACGGGTAATGTTTATCCTGACTTGGTTAAGGTGTTTTATACTAACCTCACATTGGATGGGAAGAATGTTGTCTCTTATGTGAAAGGGACCAAGATGAAGATCACAAGTGAGGTGTGGAATTCTGTGGCTGGAATAAAATATGCTGGACTGAAAGTAGGGAAAGGAAATACCAGTGGAATTTCAGAATTCAACAAGCTGCAATATTATAAGAGTTGCATGACGAATCCTACAGAGAGTATAAACAGGTTCCATGCAGGACATTTGAACCTCACTCCACGTCTAGTTGCATACATCATAGCTTGGCAACTGATTCCTAGAGGGACAAACCATGTTGTCCTACATGAAGAGGATCTCATTCTCCTATATTGCATCATGAACCAGATTAAGGTAAACTGGGTGCTCATTGTCAATGAACACATGCTCAAGTCAAAAAGGTTGGCTGATTACAGATTTCCCTATGCTATTCTTGTTTCCAAATTAATTGATTACTTTGGTATTGATGTTACAAATGAGAGAAATGACCCTATCAAAGCTGTAAGTGAGATTGATACTTCAACTCTCATCAAAATGGGTTTTCACAAAATTGAAAACAAGTGGGTGGTTCTCAAGGAGAAGGACACTCAAGCAGAACATGAGGATGAGGATGAAGCTGTTCCTATGGATGATGACTCACCTGCTGCCCAATCTGAACATGAGGAAGTTGCTGCAAATGCCATAGTTGCCTATCAAAGTCCAGAATACCGTGGAGAACCAATGTCTATGTTTGAGAGGCAAGTGATGTACCGTCTTGATGTCATGTCTGCAGAACAAAGGGCACACTTTGAGACTACTCATGCAAGGTTCCAACACCTTGATCATCAGATTGAAGGAGTTCAGGCACAGCTTGCAGAGCTTTACTACAAGGATCAGTAGTTTTCTGTTTTTAATGCTTTCCTTATCAGTTTTCAAGTTTATGTAATGTTGAACAATTTGGTTTTCTGTTTCTGAACTATTATGGTTATAATTTCTGCTTTATACCCCTGTATTCCCTATGCTTATATGCTGTTTGATGAATCCAAAGGGGGAGAAAAATAGCTCACCATGCTAGGTGATGCTAGCTGAAACAGGGAGTTAATTCTGCACCTTTAAACAAATTCTGCATGTTATGCAATATTGCTGTTTTCTGGTTTAAAGTCTGGTGCAGTGCAGGTACTTAAAGCAACAATGCTATGAGGTTAGCTATGGGGATTTGTCTCCATCAAACAGGGGGAGATTGTTGAAGATGGTTGCTGCCCCTTCAAGATTGTGTTTGATGAAGACTTATATGTAGTGTTTGATGAAGACTTGTATGTACTTTTCATGTAATTTTGCTTTGCTTTAAGTGTGTCTTAGTTAGTGCTTAGAGGTTGTCTAAGAGTAGCTTTTTGCTGGGTAACTCACCTCATAACCACTGGCCTTGTGATAAGAACAAGCATAAGTTTTCTTAAACTGTTTTTCACATGTTTTACACAAAAACATGTTTACTGCATAAAAATAAATCTGTTCTTTTCTAAATAAACAGATTCATTTTTTCTCTGATGCCTTGGCTAAAGTCTTGTAAAAATTAGATTTTGTGCATCAGGTATTTTGACTAAGTTTTTTTCTTTTCAAAACGACTGAGTTTTAAATTGTTAAACTTTCTCTGTTTTCGTTTTGAAAAATAAATCTGTTCATCTGTAAATGAATAGATTCTTTTTGCCTCTGGTGCCATGTCAAGCTTAAACGTTTTTTCAGTTTTATCTCAGCACCAGAATAGTTGACTAAGTCTCCTCACTTAACAGATTCTCTAACTGCTTTTGAAAATAAATCAGTTTATTTTATTTTCAATCTGTTCATTTTATAACAGCTTTAACTGTTTTTCAAAATTCTGTTATAAGCTGGCTTTCTATAAAATGCAAACTTGTTTTCTGAGTTTAACAACGATTCAAACAGTTCATACATGTGCAAAAACAAGTTTTGACAGCAGAGAGTTAAGTGTTTTCAAAGGATTAGCATTTGTTCTTCAAAGATTTCAAAATCACAAAGTGCTTGTTCTTGGTTTGGTTCCAAAAGCTTGGTGTGGGGTGCAGCTACTGTTCTAGCAATCTTGCCTACTGGTTTAAGGCAGATCTGGGTATCCTCAATCAGGTGTAGTCGTTTCACATCTCTATCTTGTAATAGTTTGGTTGAATACTCTTCTTGATAGGTGTTCTTGAAGAGTGGGTGTGTGTGTATGCTGAAATAGGTTTTTTTAGCAAGAGTACCTAAGTTCTTGTAGGTTTCAAGAACAGTGGGAATTGTACTTGGTTGTACTGTGTGTTAGTGAATTCCACCTGTTGTTGGTGAAGACTGGATGTAGCTCAGGTTGAGTGAACCAGTATAATTGCTTGTGTTCATTCTCTCTCTCTCTCTGCAATTTCGTTTCTGCATAATTGATAAAACAGCAAAGAAATAAATCGGTTCAATTAAAAATAAATCTGTTCTTTCTGGGCACTGTGCATATTGTTCTTGATTTTTGAAAAAGTTGTTTTAATCTGATAAGAACATATAAAATCTGCTAAAAGCCATTGGAACAGATTGACTGTGATAGGATGCTCAAGAAACTGTAAATGCTATTAATTGAACCTTAAACAAACTGCTTAAAGTTGAAGCTTGCTGTTCTGTGATTCATTGTTCTTAATTTCTAGAAAATTTCTTGACATCAAGAAGAACACTCATAGTCTGTTAAAAGCCACTGGAACAGCTTGTTTGCAAAGGTCACTCAATTAACTAGCATGCTATCAATTGAACCTTAATCACTTGCTTGAAATTGAAGCTTGCTGTTTTTGTGTTTCACTGTTTTTCAAATCTGATATCTGTGTGTGTGCTGCTGGAAATTCTCACTGCACAGTCTTGTGATTAACCTTGCTGTATTAAAAGCGTTACAAACAGAAAAACAGTGCTGAAATAAATCTGTTCATTTTCACATAAATCGATTTATTTTCTGTAAAACTGGGTTAAACACTGTTTCTGCGAGAACGTTTTAAAAGGTCAATTCACCCCCCGTCTTGAACTTTGGCACTATTAAACCCAACAATAATGACATGTAGTATTCCAAAATGATACACAATATTTTTCCAAACAAAATTTTGGACACTCCGTGTTGTGATAGCCTCCAAGGGTTCAACCTCTATCCACTTAGTAAAATAGTTTATTCCCAATAAGAGAAATTTGCACTACCCCTTCCCTGGAGTGAAGGGTCTAATGAAGGTTCACAGGCCTTTGGTGAGATAAGCTACCTTACTCCTGACATTTAAAGCATTTCCGCACAAATTTTGTACAATCGTTGTGTAGGGTCGGCCAATAATAACTTGTCTGTAATACCTTAGTTGCCATTGTTCTTGCTCCCGAGTGCATACCGCATACCACGTCGTGTATTTCCCGCATGACATAGTCAGGTTGATCAGGGGTGATACATTTTAAGAGAGGTCAAGTATATCCCCGATGGTAGAGATCTTCGTCGATAAGAAGAAACCGGGCGGCCTGCTGACGCATTATTCTTTCAGAATGTGCCCTGTAGTTCCCATCTGTTAAAAACTGTTTGATCGGTGTCATCCAATTTGGCTCCAAGTCTGTCGTCATGCACTCGTCTGAGCTGATACTGGGATAGCTAAGGGTAATGTAGATGACCGACTAATGGAGCTCTTTCTTTTTTATTGTGGTGAGGCGTGAGATCATATCAACTAGGGCACTCGGCGAATGTGCTGGATTGTTACCTCAGTAAATATGGCCATCAGATTCTGAACGAAGTGGTAGTACCATCGTAGCAATGATTCTTTGACCTTGAATTCTCCTTTTAGCTGTCTGACGAAAAGTTGAGAGTCACTTTTGCAAACAAGTTTTTCTACCTCCAAATTGAGGGCTAGGTTGAGACCGGCTATGATGGCCTCATATTCGGCCTAGTTGTTTGAAGTTTTAAACTCAAATTTTAATGCTTGCTCAAAAAGAACATCACTGGGTCCTTCAAGCACTACCCCTACATAGGACGATCTACTGTTAAAGGAACCATCTACAAGTAGAGTCCATTGACAACCATCCTACTCGGTTAGAGGAGGACTGAGCTCAGCTGCAAAATCATCTAAAGCTTGCAATTTAATTGCCCCCCTAGGTTGGTACTAAATCTGAAATTTCGATAACTCCACAACCCATCCTATCATCCATCTGACCAAGTTTGGTTTTGCTAGTATATTCATTATAGGATAATCAGTTTTGACGATGATGCAATGATTCTGGAAGTACATGCGCATTTGTCGTGTAGTTATCACCAAGGCCAAGACGACCTTCTCAATCATCTGATATCGAACGTCGGCGTCGTGTAGCACTCGACTGATGCAGTAAACTGGTTATTCTTCCTTTTCAATCTCTTGAACCAATGTTGCATTGATGGCATCCTTGACATGTTGTTGGCACGAATCGGACTTGACGATAATGTCATCCACATCAATTTCAACACTCTCGATGAGCATTCCCTTGAAAATGTAGTCCATCAGTTATTAATAGGTGGCACCTGCATTTTTGAGACCAAGCGACATGACTTCGTAATAGTTGTTGTAGTCGGTCATGAATGTTGTCTTTTCTTTGTCTCTCATATGCATCCGAATTTGGTTGTATCCAGAATATGCATCTAAAAAACTTAAGATGGTGTGGCCTGCTGCTTCATCGACAAGTCGGTCAATGCTCGATAAAGGAAAAGAATCCTTCGGACATGCTTTATTGAGGTCAGTAAATTAGTACACATCTTCCACTTACGATTTGATTTTTTTACTATGACCACGTTGGCCAACCACGTAGTGTAGTGCGTTTTTTTATGAAGCCAATTTTTACCAACTTCTCGGCCTCTTGTCGTGCGGCCACACACTTTACTTAGCCCATTTTTCATTTTTTATGGGCTAATAGCTTGGCTTCTTTGTAAATGGAGAGGTGATGTGTAATAATATCTGAACTCATCCTGGGCTTGTCAGTAACTGTCCAAGCAAACAAATCAGTGTTATTAACCAAGGTTTGGCTTATCAATTTGTTGTCGTCCGGTTTTAAGGACGTCCAATGTACGTCTTGTGTTCATCGTCTTGAAGGGGTAAACAACGAAGGTCCTCACCCGGCTCAATGTGGTCTTCATCGAGCCAAGGATCAAGATTGACAAGAGTGACCATGTGTTCTTTCGTTCTTCCTTCTCGGTACCGATCCTTGGTTGTCTCCCTATACGCATACGATTGTCCTCTCCTTTCTCGAGACCGTCCGCGCGGTGAGGCTTTGTACAACTGATTGGTCGGCTCAACCTTCAAATTGGCAACGTAACATTCACGAGTTGTCTTTTGATCCACATGGACTGTTACAATGTCACCAACTCCAATGGAAACTTCATCGCTAGCTAGAGAGTAGACAATATTGCTTGCAGACGATTTATGGACGATCGTCTGAGTAGTATATTATAAGAGGTATTTGCATGTACCAATAAATACCTGATTTTTATCGTTTTACTAATGTATCCTTCTTCCCCGAACGTGGTATACAGGTCGATGAATCCCCTTGTGTCCACCCGCTCCCCTGAAAATTCGACAATCTGCTCATCGTAGGGTTGAATTTCCAACTTGGGAATCCTCATGTTCTTAAAGATCTTGCAATACAGAATATCGATTGAGCTGCCTTGGTCCGCCAAAACCTTGGTGATGGCGAACTTATCTATTTCTACATATTACCATAGGGTCTTCCTGGGCCGAGTCGGTGGTGGTGAAATTGTTGTTTGTGAATGTAATCAGGGACATCCTCAGTCAGCTCCTGGTGGCTACAGAATGGCCCAGCTGGACGACCCGAATGTGCTTATTTCTGGTAGAATTAGAGCATTCGCCTCCAGCGAAGCCTCCAATGATTGTATTTGCTTCTGTTGGGTTCAATAGTGTCAAAGTTCAAGAGGGGGGTGAATTGACCTTTTAAAACTTTCGCGCAGATTCAAGTTTTATCATAGTACAAAGAGAATAAATCGATTTATTTGGCAATGAACATATTTATTTTGACACTGTGTATGTTTAAAAACCGTTTATATCAGCCAGGTAATTCTTAAGGTTATGCAGATTAATTTGCAAGCCACACACACTGATTTTAAAGAGAAAACTATGAACAGCTAAAACAGTGACCTTTAATTTTCAAGCAAGTGATTAAGGTTCAATTATTAGCTTGACAATCAATTGGGTAACCTATCACAATCAACCTGTTCCAGTTGTATTTAATAGATCATATATCTTCTTAACAGAACCAAACTGATTTTTCAGAAAATAAGAACTGTATGAACAAGCCCAGAAAGAACAGATTCATTTTTAATTGAACAAATTCAATTTCTGGCAGATTAACAGATAAGCAAGAATTCGAGTGCAGGGATGAAGAGAAATGAACACACAACAGTTATACTGGTTCACTTAAATGAGCTACATCCAGTCTCACCTAATCCAAGGTGAAATCCACTAAACAAAATGTACCAAACACACTTACACAACCACTGTTCTTGAACCCTACAAGAAACTTGGCACACTTGTTGAAAAACACTATTTCAAAACACACACTCTTCAAGAAATCCTATCAAGAACAGTTTACAATCACACTTTTACAAGAAAAGAAATATGAAACGAATACACCTGATAGAGGATGCAAAAATCTGCCTTAGACCAGTAGAACAGATTGCTCACACAGTAGCAACACCTCTCACCAAGCCTTAGAACCAACCAAGAACAAGCACACTTTTGATTTTTAAAATCTTTCAAGAACACATGCTAGTTCTCTGTAAATCCTTAATTGTCTGTTGTAAAACTTGTTTCTCAATTGTATGATTCAACTTTAAACGTAGGAACAAGTTTTCTTTTTATAGTCAAACAACTTATAACAGATTTTCAAAAAACAGTTAAAGCTGTTATAAAAAGAACAGATTGAAAATAAAATAAACAGATTTATTTTCAAAGGCAGTTAGAGAATCTGTTATGTGAAGGAGACTCAGTCAACCACTCTGGTGCAAGGATAAAACGAAAAAACTTTTAAGATAAACATTGCACCAGACTAAAAAGAATTTATTCATTTACAGATGAACAAATTTATTTTTCAAAACGATAACAGAAAAGACTTAACTATTGAAACACAGTCGTTTTTGAAAGAGTAAAGACTTAGTCAAAATACTTGATGCACAAAACCTGATTTTCAAAAGACTTAGTCAATGCATCAGTTTAAAAAAGAATCCATTCATTTAGAAAAGAACATATTTATTTTTTATGCAGTAAGGGTGTTTTTTTGCAACACATGTGAAAAACAGTTTCAGAAAATTTGTGTTTGCTCTTATCACATGGTCAGGGATTAAGAGGTGAGTTACCTAGCAAAAAGCCTACTCTAAACAACCTCTAACCTATACCTAAGACATTCTTAAAGCAAAAGTAAATACACATGAAATTTACTCAAATGACTTCATCAAACACATGTCTTGAAGGGGCAGCAACCATCTTCAACAACTTTGTGTTCGGTGTTTCGAATGGGATTGGACCGGCTATAGTATTCATAACCTCTCAGGCACCGCGTTTTGTCCAATCGTTCCTCCTAGGACTCTCACTTCGCAGTCGATTTCTTCGTACTAAGCTCTCACTCCTTGTTCTCTTGGTTAGACACTGGTTTTCATCAAAACGACGTGTGTCATCTCGCCCACGCTTATCGTATTGCTCTTTATGACTCCTGGGTGGGTATTTCTCCCTTTGTAAAGATCGGTACGAGCTAGTGTTGGTCTTGAAAATTTTGTGCAAGTGGCCAACTTGGATGAGTTCTTTTATCCTGTCCTTCAATGCTTGACATCCCTCGGTCATATGGTCGTAATTGTAATGGTACTGAAAGTGTTTAGACGTATCAGTACTTTTTGGACTTTGTGACTGCCTTAGGGTTGAGATTAATTAGACTTGTAGTGCTTTGTCTAGAACCCACCCCTTGGAGCATTCAATAGGGTGTAACTAAGAAACCAAGGTCCCTAATTTTCTCTGAAAGGGTCGAACCAACCGATGTAGGTCGATTCCCTTTGTCTTTCTCCTTCCCTTTATCTCCACTTTCAGACCAAATGTTTTTGTTATAGTCGGTGTGCTCTTCCATCTGCATGAACTTGGTTGCACGGTTCATCAATTCATCGAGATTTGAGTCGGTCTCTTGATCAAACTTTCGGTGAACCGACCTGGTCGGATTGCTGAGACTAAGTGATGCATGGTTATTTATGGCAAGAGGTTTCTAATACCTATGCAGAATTTACTAAATCTATCCTTGAACGCCTGCAAAGATTCTCGTTTTTCTTGCTTTACATTGAGGAGAGACATGGATGAGGTGTGATGCGGTCGGCTTGTTGCATATTAAGTGGTGAACTTAGTTGTTAAGACTTTAAAGCTTTCCACAGAGTTAATAGGGAGATGGTGAACTAGCCGGGGTGGCCCTGGAATAGAGGTGGGGAAAACCTTACACCATACTACTTTGTTGGTTGTGTAAAGGGTCATATGTGTCTTGAAGACATTTAGGTGCTCGTCTTGATCATTTGAGTCGTCATAGAGTTTAATGGTCAGTCCCTTCCACTTGGAGAGGAGTTGTGTTTTGATTATCTCATCTGTAAAAGGGTATCCTCTCGGGTCTTCATCGTCGTCAAGCAGAAGAGTGTGTTTGGAACTTTGATGAGTCTGTGTTCGAGAGTGTTCTTCTCGTTCGCACCCATCAAGTTGTTGCTTTAGTTCTTTATTTTGCTCCTTAAGAAGGAGTACTACCTCCTCATTCCGACATCAATCCTCTTCATTCCGCAGTTGATCTTAAATGCCTTTTTGTCGTATTTCCTCCATTTATTGGTGTTGTTCCTTGTTGACACCATTATTGATGGTCTATACTCGTTGTTGTAATTGACTACTATCGCAATCTCATGGTGGGCGCCAATTGTACCTGTATAGGCAAATAGGACCTAGATAGTACCTGAGACTGGGCGTGCGATTGTTGACGTGTCGATGATCCTTTACTTCCTTCCTTCAAGTCTCTTTCCACAAATGTTGATGCTCGGTCGGTCGGGGGTGACCTAGAAAAGGTACTCTGACGCTCAAGTAAGTACTCTGCGTAAAGATTGCATATTAGTAATTGGTAAAAACGTACCTTACACCTCCATGGAGAAGTTTATTTATAATGTTTATCATGGACCCTTCTCATAATGGATTTGACCAATCAAGTAACGATTATCAAGCTTATTTGTAGCACAATCCCTGACTTATAGGAAACTATAAACATATTAGAAAATATCAGTTAATCAATATTTGGCTGATTTATCAAAGATATTTTACACATATTTTGGGAAAAGGTATGGCTCATTATCATTGTAATTGTCATTATTGTCATTTATTGTACGTCAATATTCTTTGACTCAGACGGTTGATCACCTAAACTGAGACAGACTTATCGGATAAGATACATTGTTATTGTTAGAAACATTTTAATGATTATAAATATATTGTAAGTGAAATATAATGAAATAGTAAATAGTCTTTAATATAATAAAAATATTTATAATTTTTTAGACATTTAAATATATTAAAATTGAATTACTTTATTTTAAATTGTTTTTTTAAATATTTTTATTTGGATAATGCAATTCAAATTTATTAAATTATATTTTTCTAATTTAATAAAGTATTTGAATTACTACTAAAGGAAAAATATATTTAAATATTAAATAATTTTTAATAATTCAAAAAATATTAATATTAATATTTTTATATATTTTTTAGGAACTTGGTTGATGTTATTTTTCAGTAAAAAATTTCATTTTTTTGTTTAATTGATATTAACAAAGTTTTTCTCAATTAATGTTGACTGGTAATGTTTTCAATTAATTAATGTCAGAAAATAATTATTTAGACTATAAGAATTATTTTGTGACCTTATTGGTTGAAATTATTTTTACTAGAATTTTGATTTTTTCTTAAAAAATTATATTTAAAGTTAGTTGAAAGTTTTTTTATTAACATTAAAAAATAATTATGTAACAAACTATTAAAAAAAATAACATTCATGTCGATGATAAAGAAAACATTACAAACATAAACAACAACAAAAATAATCAATACATTAATAAAAAAATATAGTTCACATGTTAAAAAAGTATAGTCTCATCAACATTAAACTTTATCTAATATAAGCAGAAAATAAAAGTGATTTGCAATCACAACAAAAATAATTCTAACAATTTAAATAAAAATAGTTCTTATCAACATCAATAAAAAAATCCTAACTGATATTAATCGAAAAATATTAATTCTAATAATTTCCGAATCTTAGTAAAAGAGAAGATCATCGGATTAAGATCAAATTAAAAGGAGAATTAAAAAAACATGAATTTAAATATATAAAAAAAATTCTAAATTCTTACTTTTATTTAGTTGAAATTTAAAATACTCTAATTTTAGTAATCTAATTATTTCATAAAATTCTATAATTTGAACTATTAACAAATAATGATATTCATATTGATGATAAAAGTGATTTACAACCACCACAAAATAATTTTAATAAAATATAATTCATATCAACATCAATAAATAATAATAAAACTCTAACTATATTTACTGAAAAGTATTCATTTTAATATTTTTTTAATAAAAAGATAATCCTCAAATTAAGATCGAATTGAAAAGAGAATTAAAAAAAAGACACAAATTTAAACATATAAAAAATTATAAATTCTTACTTTTATTTAGTTGAAATTTAAAATACTCTAATTTTAATAATCTAATTATTTCATAAAATTCTATAATTTCAACTTTTTAAAGGATAAAACTTTCTAGGATAATATCCAAATTTATAAAAAGGTTTAAACTCTTCAGGTTTTTTTTAGGAGATTGATGATTTTTTTTTATAAAAGTTTTCATGTTAGGTATCATTATTCAACTTGACATCTCAGTTTGACTGGCTGACACCTCAAATAACAAAAATTATCTAACATCACATAAAAAAATATTATTAAAAAAAGAAAAAATAAAGAAAATACAAAAATATAGGAGGATTAAACCAAAACTCATATACTAATAAAAATGATACATAAATAGACTATACTTATTCATAAAAAATTCTAACAACGGGCTAGATGAAAGCCTATTAAATGAAATGGTCAGAAAGTGGTGATTTAAACTTCTTCATTTTTAGTAAATTACGTAATATGATTTTATCAACATAATTATACAAAAAAATCATTAAATAGAAACTAACAAAATTTAGAGATCAAAATAATTAGTTACTATCTTAACTAAATTAGAGGTCATTTTATAAACTAAAAAATTATTAGTATCTAAAATATTTTTTATTATTAATAAAAATTTATAAAGTAGTTTCTAAATTGGTATCTAACTATTAGCTACCAAGGTTTTAGGTACTAACTATTAGCTATCAAGTTTTTT
This sequence comes from Phaseolus vulgaris, assembly GCF_000499845.2. Classification (NCBI taxonomy): domain Eukaryota; kingdom Viridiplantae; phylum Streptophyta; class Magnoliopsida; order Fabales; family Fabaceae; genus Phaseolus; species Phaseolus vulgaris. The sequence goes on along the minus strand of NC_023753.2, from coordinate 26,180,513 downwards.
GCTACCAAATTTAGAAATTATTTATCAATAATAGAAACTAACTTATAAACCAATAATTTGTTTTAGTCTTTAAAATGGTTTCTAATTTAGTCACTATTAAATAATTGGTAGTTAAAATCTTGATAGTTAATTATATACCAATTTAAAAACTATTTATCAATAATAGAAACTAATTTACAATATTTTTTGTTAGTCTTTAAAATAGTCTCTAATTTAATCATTATAGCAACTAATTATTTTTTATTTTTAAAATTAATTTTTATTTAATTATTTTCTTGTAATGATCTATTTTCTTTAGCTAACAATTATTTTTAATTTTATCGCTTATACATTTTAGCTAACAATTATTTTAAATTTTATCGCTTATAATTTTTTAGCATATAGATCCTCATTTGTGTCCTATTTAAATTTAAATATATATTAAGTCCATGTCAAAACTTCAATAGGATATAGGCCAAGTCTATCACAAATAACAAGTCAACTTTAAACTTTTAATTTTTTTAAACACATTATTATTATTATATATATATATAAGAAAAATATTGTTGTATTGATTGAAAGAAATAAAGGGGATAAATAAGATAAAACACTAAGTTTTTACCATTAATTTGGAAGAAGTGGAGTCTTAAAAGTTACATAAACTTTACAAAAATGTATATATAAACTATTTATTTATTTCCATTCTCTCTTTTACTTATTCAAACAAATAAGGAGAAATTTATTCACTTGTTTTCATTTTTTTTAATCTTTTCTACTATATACCTTCTTATTTATTTATTTATTTGTTCCCTACTTCTTCCTTTTTTTACCTACGCGTGTGTCCTTTTCCCCCTTTAGTACAAAAAGTGAAAAAGGAAGTACAACTAGCATTTCTCTTATTTATTTGCTGTTGATTCCAATTAAAATGGGTCAAAGTCCAAGAGGCCCAGTCCAATAAATGCAAATATGATGAATATGAAATTGTGAATGGTACCTCCATCATTAGGGAAGGGACCACCAATTAAACTATGTCTAGAGTGAGACATTTCCAAATATATATTCTTCTCAACTAAAATAATTCAAAAATTCTTTTAAATTAATTATAAAACAAAAACGATGAAATGATAAGATATGAATGGAGTATGGACATGATAATCTTTCTAAAATTATTATTTTATTAAATCACAATAGAGATGAAATCAAAATTCATTCTATATGAATTAGATATTGAAAATATAAAAAAATACTAAAAAACCTTAAAAAATAATATTTTTTTCAAATTTTAAGTATTTGACTTACTAGTTTTTCATTAAAATGGATGTGGTATCGATATATTTATAAATAAACTCTCATTAAGATAGACTTTAAACGACTCAAACAATATTAAGAAGTAAATTTTAATCTGATAAAATTAACTCATGCAATAAGGTTTACACCACTTATATACTACAAAATGTCCATATCTCTTATCTCCAACCTAAGTTTCTATCAAAATAATATTATGAGAAAATCCTCATTGTGTAGTTGAAAATTGTGTCATTCGAAAATGATTTACTTTGACTTTTATTTTCAATGGTATATAAGAAACATTTCACTTTAAGAAATTTCTAAGACTACATTAATATTGTAAGAGTTTTGTCTAGTCTTACTCTACATTCAATGATATACTCCGACATTGTTTGAAGAATTTGATAAGGGTCAAACTCATTAACTATTTACTCAACGTGTGTATTTTCTTTGGCATTGAAAACGTATTAAAATTAAATATACATTGTAATTGGCGTAGACTTGGAATGTGCTTTCATTGGCACATGCTTCATGAAACATGGGACAAGAAAAGTTTCAATCTGAAGAATTGTGGCAATTGGACAAAACATAGTGTAGACATTGAAGTGCAGAAAGAAAAATAGTGTGAGCTACATTTGTTTTTATGAGGTTGGTAAGGTCAAACATTGTGGGCAGGGTGAAGATTACAAGTTCAACTCTCCACCAGTCAAAAGAAATGAAAGAAAGTTGAGTTAGAGTCAAAGAATGAGTTTTATAAATAGTTTTATTATTTGACTAAAGATAAAACTTAAGTAATTGGTTATTGTTTATTTATCTAATATATCAATTATAACTTTTTTGAGTTATAATTATTTTATGGTAGTTTATATCTTTTATACTAAAAAGAAAGACTTGTAAAAGTTTATAATATAATGTTTGCTTTAAATATGTATATTATATTAACTTATATTTTTTCTTTAACATTAATAGTGAATCTCTTATATTTTTTACTTATATCTTATTATTGAGAAAGTTTTTTCCTTCAATAAAATCTAAACTTTAGTCTATAAAGTTTAAATATTTCACCACAATTTATTAATTATAAGAGTATTTTTTCTATAAATGCATCTCCCACGGCCATGAGAACACAATTGTATCTATGTGGATGAACCTCATGCAATTTCTATACTAACATGTCTCTCACACCCATATTGTAACAATCATACATTTGTAAGATAACCTTTAATTCAATTTTCTATATCAATACATCTCTCACACAATCTTCCACACTGCTATGATAACAACCACATCTATGCAATTTTTTATATTAGTGCCTCTCACACTCACATTGACTAAACTACACCTTATTAATCAAATATTTGATGTAATTTTCTATACAAGTGTATCATAGTACAACCACACCCAAATTATTTTAAGAGGAACCAAAGCTAGATAAAAGTTAAAAGAAGTTGAGTCATGAATCACCTCATTATTAAGCATTACATGGAATTGACTTGTCTTTAACAACTTGTCATACTCTTCAACATCTCTAACTTGTTAACTTGTTCTCGCATATTGAGTACTTTTTTATTGGCAAGCATGAAAGTATGGTTAGCTCGACTTTAGGTCTAAAACACCTCTAACTCAGCTTTAGAGGTCACTAGTTTGAGCTCTCACCTTAAACATTTTTAGTTCACCCTCATGCCTTAAAAAGGTTATATAAAAAACACAACCAACATTGTCACTAAAAATGAGACATAAGTCAAAAATAAATTATATGATGTAACCATTCAAAACGAGTAACAATTACTTGAAAATTAGTCATAACTAAAAAATGAGATATATCATGTAACTACTCCAAAATGAGTCCTAACTTGAAATGAATCATAACTCAAAAATGGATCATAATAACTCGACAATGAACTACATAATACAATTACTCAAAATTAATATAACTAAAAAATGACTTATATAACACAACTACTAAAAAAATTGTAGCATAACTCAAAATAAGTTGTATAATATATAATAAAACTACTCAAGAATAAGTCATAAGTCAAATATGAGTTATATAATACGGTTATTTAAATATGTTATATAATATAACTATTTGAAAATGAATTATAACGAGTTATATAACGCAACTACACTAAAAAATTACTCATAACTCAAAAATATTATATAAAAAATTACTCATAATAATAAACTTTATGAGGTAACTACTAAAAAAATGAACTATATAATGCAACTAATAAAAAATGAGTCACATGATGAGACTTCTAGAAAATGAGTTGTAACTCAAAAATGAATTATATGATTCATGTACTTGAAAATGAATTATGTAAAAAAAGTATGTCAAAATTACATCTAGAAATAGCATAAGCAACTAACTAGCTATGCACCAAATTATATAAACACGATATAAAATTTACTTCGAAGAAGCATAAGTGATTAGCTATATCTGGAATTATATCTAATGAGCCTTAAACTCACTTACTAAAAGCTCAAACTCTCCACCAAGTTATATTTAATGATCACTTACCTCAGCAACAAAAAGTTTAAGCTCCCCAATGAGTTATATCTGACAAGTCTTGATATCAGTTACCAAAAGCTTGAGTTTTTCACCAAATTATATATAATTATCCTTAAGCTCAATTATTAAAAGTTTATGCTCTTCATTGAGTTAAATGTAAGAGTCCTGATATCAGTTACTAAAAGACTTGAGCTGTGTCAAGTTATATCTAATGTGTATGAAACTTAACTAAAAGTTCGATATTCCCACCGATTTATATCTAGAAAAAAATTTAAAGCTCATCAAAACTCATTCATCTTTGAAAAAAATAAATAAGGGAAGTTTGAACTTAACAAAATTTATCCACCAGCTTACATATATATTTTACTCATATTTCAAGCTTGGAAAATGTATATAACTCAAATTTCTTTTATTTTCTTATCTATTTTCAATAATATTAATCGTAACTCTTTCAAGAAATATATATTATTTTATTTTTTTTAAGTTTATATGATAGCATCTTTGTCACAAAGAGTATCATCTAGATTTATATTCATTCTTTATATTAATTTATTCTTTTAGTAGTTAAAAACTCAGGTTTCACATCGTTGAGTAGTTGCCTAGATACAATCAAATTTCCATAAGAAAACAATTGATTCATAATGGCATCAATTATAAGGGGAAAGGTTAAAAGTTTCGTGCTGGCAAGTAATCCTATTTTTCACATAAATCAATTAAATCTAAAATAACTTCATTTTAAATGATACTTTTATTATTTTTAAAATTTAAATGAACATCTTATAACTTGATTCTTGGTAAACCAATACTGGTAGTTGTAACCTAATCCTAATCTTAGTTTTACTCTTAATAAATGTTTTGAGTAGAGTTTAGAGGTTTAAGATACAGGCACAGTAGTCTCCAAACTCACCATAAACTTCATTAGACTTTTAAGCATATTCAAACTCAAGACAACAAAATGAAGAGGAACAAACCCCTTCACCATCTGAGCCGGGTAATTCAAAATGCAACAATGATTCGTATGGGTCAAATTACAATACTCTTCAAATACCTCTTTAGCTTGTATTACCCACTACTGAAACTTAGCAACCTTTTGCAGCTCTACAATTTTATGGTGATAAGAACATTGTTTGGTCATGACTCATGTTGCATATACAAGTGGCGAAAAGAAATACTGGAGTTCAGACTCGAGAATGTGAAAAATCTATTGATTATGTATCAATGTTAATTTTCCACTATTTACATTCTAAAAAAATGAGTGGAAAGTGAGCTTCAACTCCAAAACAAAATCATAGCAGCTCAGCTTCACTTTCTAAGATTTTTCTGACCAGGACAACAAAAATGGACATACAAGGCAAGCTGGCTAATTCTAAAAAATATCCCTACCCCCTTTTTAATGTGACGACTTTACAATTGAATGCCAACAAAAGAATGAAAAAATAATTTTACATCATGGCCATGGCGATGCAGGGATATGACAAACAAGCTGTAGGATGGTAAACTAAAAACAAATAAAAAATATAGAAAGAAAAAGAATAAAAATAAAAAATGGATTTACAACCTTAGACCAACAGCTGATAAACACCTACTAAGCTTCCCTTGCCTACTCATTTAAAAATTGGAAGGCGGGATTCTCAAGCAGCTCATCAGCTGCTTTCATGTCTGAGAAATCCTTCTCTTGCAGTGATGTAGAGAAGTCCTCTACTGAGAAGGGGATGCTGTAAAAACGAAGTAAAGATCCGTAAACATGTTGTCATTGATCAAAATATGAAATAAAAATCTTCAACGTAGAATTGTACTGAAAGTTGACCAAGAATTGATAGATCACAAATTAAACTGCCTCCACCCGATGTTAAATAAAGAAATTATGTATTAACTTTCTTCTATCGCTTATGATGGCAGATAATAGGCTATCGAAGCACCATTTGAAAGCTTTCCTTATACAAGCAAACTCACCTGGAACTGTCATCCAACAAGAAAGAATCACTCTGAGCATTATTAGAGTCCTCAGCCATAAGCACTCTCATGCTTGAAAGAACCTGAAGGAAGATTTGAGCATGTTATCAAGCATTTTCCCCGCTATCAGAGAAAATAGGGAAGGGAAAGGGGAAAAGGCTTACATCTGGAGATACACTTCGAGTATTGTAGTTAGCATCCCAATAAAGTGTACATATTCTGTAAAGCTGCTGGACACTCATGATCTGATGCAGGAGTGGGGTGCGGACACAAGAGAAAAAGTATGAGAGAGACTAATAGATTCTGAAAAATATTCTTAGGTAGAGAGTGACTGCAAACGTAAGAGATTATGCAGATGTGATCATTCATAGAGAAGGGCCTATTGGATCTGAAAAAATGTTTTGCTTGCATTTTTAACTATTTTCATTATTTCATAGATATGTTTCAAAACAAAATAAGGTAACACTTAATTGAGATTGAAATCAAGAAATGAAAACAATTACTTTTCTCAAACCAAACAGGCCCTAAATTTCCTTAATCTCTTTTCAATCCATCCTTAGTATGGAATACAAACTTAAATTAATATGAATTCCAGTCGTAGAAGTAGCCTCGAACACTTTCCAAGTTTAAGTTAAGGTGATAAAACGAGGCAATTTCCTCAACTGCTACTTGCAGAAACATTTTCATGACGCAAATACAAAGAAACCAAATCTGAACACGTGATCATTTCAAGAACTCATCATAAAAAATCTGCTCTACAACAATTAATTATCTTATCAAAGATATGACATTTTAAATATTAACAAATTAATGGCAATAAGTTGCGTACCCCATATACACACAGAAAGATCGGGATAGATAGATAGATAGATACTTACTGGGCATAAATCATTAATGATTTCATCATAAGAAATCCTATACTTCTGATGAATAACCTGTATATAAAAGAAGACAATAATTAAACCAATATTAGGAAAAATAGATTATTTTTATTCACTTATTCACCATTATAATTATTCTAAATTAAAATTTTCAGTCTTAAAATCAGGTAGAGTACATGCAACCTCACAAAAGCAAGCCTTAAAATCTAATTGATGTGCAATTATTAGCCGATGATTGCTCAAGTTAGTTATATACTTGAAACTAACCACACCCTCACAAGATTGCAATTAAGGCAGCAAATGGCCACAATTAAGGTGTACTTCCAACATTCACAAAAGGTAGCTACCATAACTAACATAGTTCATAGAAAGCCAACATGGATTACAAAACTTAAGAAAAAAGCAAGGATAAATAGTGCTATATTATCAAATAAGACGCTTACCAAGAACCCAACAGCTTGTCTAATGTGCTTAAGCTCATCCCAAGATGAACCTGCATACTGCAAACCCAAGGAATTAGGTTAGACTTTGGAGATCAGTACACACGTTCAAAAAGCCAAAGATCAAGCATAAGTCATCACTGTATTTTGTTACAGCCAAAGCAATAAATGTACTAACTGAAAATCTAACACCCTAATACCATCAACATAACAAATTACCTCATCTTTTGCTTGACAGCACCACAACTCCAATTCTGCTAAACCAGCTTTCACATATTCCCCATTGGTAAACGTGCAACAATCACGACGCAGAAGAAGACTAGAAATAATTTATTCAAAAAATAATGTTAGCCTTTAAGATTGTTAGGAATCATGCAATTATGAACATATTGTGTAGGGAAATATTGTAATTAGGCATTTTATGAGCTGCATAATTATGTAACTATTATCCATTGTATTTGTGGCTCTAACTATAAACAAGAGCCTGTGGTGTTTAGTCAAGACACACGGATACATTCACATCACATGAGCTCTTATTCTTGTTCCTCTCAAAAATACAATGATGTAAAAAAATTCGATTATGTTATTGTAGCATGTACAAAAAACCACTTACCTATTGAAGAGTTGAACATTAATATATGAGAATGTTTGAGTGAAGATCTTTTGGATAAGGACTGGGGGTACCTGAAATCCAAAACATCATATCATACGATGTTTCATTAGATCATTAGATCTATTGATTATTTTGGGTTTCTTGAAGCACCCTACATCATGCCTTACCAAATTTTAAAAAATAGTATGAATTTGGCCAACAGGGAAGTAATTGTCTAACACTAACAAGTTAATATGAAATTTTGTTTCTTACAAAGTTTTCTTTCATGGTACAGAGGAGAGTATTCAGCGATTCTATAATACTCTGCCAGTGACCCATTGGAGAATCTTTACCAAAGGATCGGCCAGATCGTAACACTCCCTTAGATGTTCTTGGGGCCTGTATATAAGCAATAAGATTAGCATGAGGATCAGAACCAAAAACACGAGTGACTAAAATGAGAATAGAACCTCAGAATTCCTTTAGAAATTTCTAGAGAATATCTCCAGAAGGGAGATAGTACATACTATCTAGATCAGGGACTAGCTATGGGAACCTATTCAGGATTTAAGACATTGTATCCAACTTCATCCATTCAGTAATGATAAAACAATTCAACAATAGCCAACCGCATTACAACAAACCTGGATACATAAAGATATCAATGATGCCAATTCTTTCTTCAAGTTATCCCTAAGGATACCATATATTTTCTCCACATAGGCTGTGAGCTGTTGCTTGAAAAGCAAAGCAGGATATTTAGCTTCTACCTTGCGAACAACCTCTGATGGAGGGGAAGAAATGCTGGCAGAAGAAGGAGATGACCGAAAACCCTGCAATTAGGCAATCAAACAAATTACGGTGACTTTTTGTGGAAAAGGGATCAGAATAAAAGATATGCATGGAATATTCAATACCATAGTCATTCTCCCAAAGAGGGACGTTGGATTTGGTGGTTTTTTTACAGGAGTTGCATCAGCTGAACCACCAGATTTCAGACTTTGCTGGAGCAAAAACAATAGTGCAGACATATTTGACAGCCAATAGGCCATAAGATCATTGTCATCTTGATTCTGCAAGGAGTAAAGAAGAAGAAATACAAAAAAGTTACAAATGCTCCCATACTTTTCTTTGAAATACCATAAAAAATAAGATATATATATATATATAAAACATGAAAGTTAGAATCACATCATTTAAGACCACTGAAAGTTAAAAAATTGATTGTTCAACAAATGTTTATGCAAATTGGCTCATAAGCTCTCAAAGAAAAATGGCTGGAGGGATAACTATAACAATTAAACCATGAACTAGCCCAAGGCAAAAGAAAAAAAAACTGAAAATGCATTCATATTACTGCTAACGTATCTCAAATGGAAAACATATTCACGCTTTTGAATTCAAGCTAAGTCTAGCTTAACCCCAAAAGTTATCTCAAGAGGTGAGGATTACCCAAGCCTTTAGTTATACTTGTGCTATACCTATAATTGATGATTGCAGGAATTTATTATTATTATTTATTGCACTAGAAAAGTTGGGAAGCCAAGTAGATTGCACAGGGAAAGCTGCACATCCTTGTAGATTTTGGGACAGCTGAGGGTGGCCCAACATCAAATTTATGATAGGCTTTGGATTCGTCTTGAATTTGAGCTAAACTTTACTCAAGTCTAAAAACTAGTGTAATGAACAGTGTAACTCACTCCCAACTATGATACACTGCTATAAACAGATAGTGAACATTAGATTAACTATTCAATAATTTAGAATGTAGAAAATTAGAATAACCAGCGTAATTATGGCATGCAACATGGCAAGGATAGGTAGAGGCTCTAATAGTCTAAAATAGTATCAAAACTTAAGCTATTATATCAAAAGCTAGAATAACTAGTGTAATGAACAGTGTAATTCACTTCCACTAAAATGCACTGCTATAGACAGATAGTGAACATTACAATACATTAGACTAAAATTAGAACGGCCAGTGTAATTATGGCATTGAACATGGCAAGGATAGGTAGACGTTCTATATCAAAAGCTTAAGCTATTAGGTGAAAGTTCAATCCAATTATTTTGAAGAGAAAAATGTCACCTCAATTGCAGAACCAATCATCTGGATAAGGCGATCAAATACACTTGTTCTTTCAGCCTCAAATGATTTCCAGTGGAGGAGACATTTATAAATGGTAAATGCAGCAACAGGCTTTCCGTGATGGAAACCAATATTTTTCGTAACACAGTTCACAAGTGCATCAACATTCTCCTACAGTGAAAAAGGTGTAAAAAAATTGAACTTACTCACATGAAGAAAGATAAATTAAACGTCAAAATTTTAAGCACACACATGTTGACGTTCAATGAAGGATCTCCTCAATTTGCCATCAGATTCTGTACCAAACTTCTTTACAGGTGTGACACTCTGTGCTTCCTGCATACACGACTCTTTAAATTTCACTAAACACAACAGATGCCTAGTAGTGGAAATGTACATAAAGGGTAGAAAGCAATGTACTCACAGAAGTTTTATGATCTTCACCCACATGGTGACCATTTTCCAATTTCTGCAGAAAAAAATACAAATTCCAAAAAATTTAGACTTATATACAAAGCATGAAGACATACATACATTAGAAAGTAAAATTTACCTCAGATATGTTGGTAGAAAGGTGTTCTAACATTGTTTTTGTCGAAGAGTTTAGCAGAGACTGTTGCCGTAAAACTTGGTTTTCGGATTCCATATCTGAGAATTTCTCTTCGAGCCTATCAATATCAATCAAAACAAAAAAATGGTTATGCTAATGCAGAATCTTGTAATTGCAAATACAGGCTATGGATGACTGCTATTCAAAGACTAGAAATAGTAATAGTTCAAATAAAGATACCAAAGAAGCTTTGATCCCAAAGAATACCTTTGCATAGCTGTCTTCAACTGGATTATTTTTGATTCAGCATCCAAAGTCTGCTTCAACCTTTCTTCACTAATCTTGTTTGCCTCTTCATATCTTTTTTCAGTTTCATCAATTTTCTCTTCCAATGAACTCACCAGGGACTGTAACGAATTCCATGAAGCTCAAAATTAATAGAAAGAAATGGCCACCTATCTTTCCAAAATTCACAGTAGACCCAGATACAAAGAATTTATTTCAGTGAAGAGGAGATATTTATGCCCATAATCAGCTCACCTTGAGTTTCTCATTTTCACTAGTTAGCTTCTCCAACAGAGCATGGTCAACAACAGGAACCTCCTGTATGACAGGTGCTCTCTCAGCTTCTCTTTTTGCAGCCTCTCGCTCCTTTTGAAGTAATAACTTGGTTTCTTTAAACTGGAGTTGCATCTCTTGCAAAGCAGATTGTAATTTTTCATTTTCTTGTGCTTTTGATTCTTCAATGTCAACCTACATTTGTTAATAGAGATTTAACAAGCATAGAAAGGAAAGATACTAAATAGTATGTGCGTGTGTATACAAAAATATCCTTCCATCAATTATACAAATTAGATTCATACCACCATTTAAAATATCTAAAATAAGAATTGTTATAAAATTAATAGATTGTACCGCAATATTTATCCTAAATTAATTGGAGTGCTTGTCATATTGCAAGTTAGAACTGACAAAATAATAATCATTTACCCTCAAGCGTTTTTCTAGCTGCAACCTCAATGTGAGGTCTTCAACTTGCTTTTCAAGCTTATTTTTGGCAGCTTGGAGAGCTCCAGTTTCTCTAGCAGCCTGAAATTAATAAAACAAAATTCAATTGATGAATAACATTACAAAAAAAACATAGCTAGAAATGGTAACATGTAAGACAATAAGAACTATATAAGAACTCCCTTCCTGATCAAAATACTAGCATATCCCTTGATTCTGACCAAACTATATAACAAAGTGAGTCATTCTCAAATCTAGAAAGATAAAGAAGAATTGTGGGTAAATTTTTGTCTCACTATTATTATGTCTAACCTATCTTTTATAGTTGGTGTGGTTAGTCAGTTTATGCAGGTTCTTCGCATTGATCAGTGCAAAGTTTTCCTTCACATTCTCAGATACCTCAAAAAGGCTCCAAGACAAGATCTACTATATGAAGACAAAGAAAGTACCCAAGTATCTGGATATTGTAATGCTGATTGGGCAACGTCTCCTATAGACAAACATTCCACTATTGGACATTGTGTTTTCATTGGAGGGAATATTATTTCTTGGAAAAGCAAGAAAAAAAATGTAGTTGCTCGATCAAGTGTTGAAGTAGAATATAAGGAAACGACATCATTCACTTGTGAATTTGTGTGGATAAAACAACTCTAAGAACTAAGACTTTGTGAAATTCAACAAATGAGGATGTATGATAATCAAGCAATTTTCCATATTGCTTCCAACCCTATGTTCCATGAGAGGATAAAACACAGATATTTACTGTCATCTTGTTAAAGAAAAGTTGTTGTTTAAGGAAATTTGCACTGAGTTTGTTGGCTCTAATAATCAACTTGCAAACATTTTGACGAAATCTTTTAGAGGAGCTCGGATTCAATTTATGTGTTCCAAACTTTGAATATACAATCCGTATTCTCCAACTTGAGGGGGAGTGTTAGAATGGTTTATATTATCTTCTAAGCAGAAGTTGTTGTGATGTATCTATGTTGTAGGTCATTGATCCTTTATATATAAATGAGTCTGAATCAGTAGGGAGATCTAATTTAAGATCATTTAAGCTCTTTTCCTCATCTATACAAACCATTCTTGGATCTCCATGGAAATGATTTAATAAAGTCATGGTTTTATATTTTAGAAACCCAAAACAGAAAAATGCATAAAATACAAATTCCCGTAAGGTTTTTGGATATATAGAGCTTTGAGTTGTCTCTATTAGGTGACAAATTTGACAGCATTTTGTTCCCCACATTATTGTTTGTTGTAGGAAAACTTTTCTGAGGTATCTATTTTAAATAATGGAGATAAAGAAATATCACAGCAAAGCTAGAAAAGTATAATCATAGTACTTGTTCCCAGACAAAATGTTGCCAATGGCAGCCAAGATTTAATGCAGCTAATTAAGTTTAAAGTGCAGATATTCATGCAGTGGTACAATGCATATGGGTAGTTTTTACTTCTGATATTTAATCTTATCTATCAACTTACCACATTAAGATTAAAACATTTAATTGATTGATTCAAGTGTTCTTTCATAAGTGGGGAGGAGGGGAAGTGTTACCATCTTGAGCTTCCGTAATTCTTGTCGAGCAACTTTTCCTCTCCATGAACATTGTGTTGTAATTGCTGCCTTCTTTAGGTTTGTAAAATGATGGAGTGCCAGGTATTTCCTGCAGTGGCTCTGCAATACACAAAATAATCACAGTTGCAAGCATAAATCACCAAGAAACAAAAATATATTACACAATAAAAAACCAAGCTCATCAACAATGATTTTTGTAGAGGATACATGGGCTTTGGAATTGGACAATAACATCGCTAAGATTAATTTAAAACATACTACACCGATGTATTTTAAAAATTCTCTACCTGAATGACAATAGCAGCCCTAGTTTGCTTCCTGAAGCGCAGCTCACTACGAGCAGCCATCCCTCGCATACCAGTCTGAAGAGAAACAGCCGAGCTATTCGATTCTTTATATGCCTTCCTGGCAACATGCATGCGGAAAAATGTCTGAATCATCAGACTGGAAGCCTCCCGCCGCAATCCTTCATAAACTTGCCGAGCAAGTTGTCCTGTAATTAGCATCGAGAAACTCATGAAACTTTCCAAATATAGGTTTTTCTCAGAATTCAACTGGTGAGCTAATGTTTCTAGGAAACAGGTAGATACCTCTGCATGCAGCTTGAATCTTTATTGCAGACAATCGTATCAAGACAAAACTTCGGCAGGCCAAAAAGGTGCGCACTTTCCTCTGAATAATGCTTGCTGCCTTTCCTAAGACCTCACTTCTACGAGTATCTAGATCTGCCATTTGACCAGCTCGAAGAAACACTTTTGTTTTACCAATCTGCAGCAAGAAACAGCAAAATAAACCACAAGAGCTTAATATAATCTCATAAAGATAATCTGCGGTTACCTTGTTGAACAATAAAAATTCTTTGTAGCGAGCACAGATGAACATAAATAGCAATTTGAGTTCATTACACACTTGTCAAAGATATAAAATAGTTATAATTCCCAAACCAAAACCACATTTCCAAGGATATTGTCCACAGAATGGCAGTGAAAGGGTGAAAAAGGAAGAAAAGGAAAGGATATTGCTGGTTCCCAGCAAAAACTCCAAAGCAGTAACAAAATAGACAAAAATTGGGAGGATATAGATCATTAGTTTCCAATAAGTGTAAAAAAATATTAGAGATTGGGAGGATATAGATTAGACAGTTTCGCCGATACTCAGGTCAATGATGATTTCTCAGTACATAGCAATTTTTTTATCCAAGTAAAAATTGTTATTTTCCACTTCAAAAACAAATATATACTAAACTCCAATTGGAGACTAAGTCTCTAAATGAATTAAAGGTCTGAATACATGTAAATAGTTACCTGATAGCCCTTAAGTCCAACCTTCTCCAGAATCCTCTTGCAAACAGTGACCTCATCAGAACTAACAAGTATAACATGAAATAAATCAGGTTTTCGAAATATCAAAACTAATGGGACTAACAATGAAGATTAAAAACATAGATACCTCCCATCCATAGCTTCAGGTGCAAGAAGTCCAAATCGATCTGCAAATTCATCAAATGTTTTCCTAGTCGGATAACCGGCACAACTTATCCTAATTGCCTCCATAACTCCCTACAGATGGATTTACTATGTAATCAATATATACTCACATAGGGACATATTATAACTTCAATAACAATACCAACTACACAGTCCAAAAACAAGCAAGCAAGTCTTACCCCACATCGCAATTGCTGCAAAACATTTTTATGCTCAAAAATTGCTGGCTTAAGAAGATTATTTGGTTTAACACAACGAATGTAGTGCGGCTCAGTGGCACTGAGAGTTTCAAGTAGTGCTTGCAATTGTTGCTGCATGAAATACGAAAGATTTCAAAACTACAGAGGTTAAGGAAGAGATTAACAATGCATCTTTAAACGATGGGGAATAAAAAAACAACCTTAAACCGGGAACCTATTGAAGAAAACTTTGATTGTTTGGATGATTCCTCAGGTGAAGGGGGGAACAACCCAGACACAAAGGGGCATTTGGAAGCATAAAGAAGTGCCTGGTGTTCTGCAACAACATAATCTTTGTTCTTGTCCAGGAACAGTTCAGTTTGATAAGTGACCTAAAATTGACACAGATCACATCAAGCATTCTGGTTACTACATTTGCAGAAGCAGAAGTACAATATTCCAACTTACATCACCCGCATAATGGCAAATTGTGAAGTCACTACGTGACAATTTGGGCTTGCTGAACCTTTTATGATTTTTGAAAGTCTGATACAGCTTTTGGGCAAAAGTTTCATGTGTTGATCTTGGAAACATACTGCAAAACGAATACATATATAAAAGTTATGAATTATGGCAGAATAAATTCAACCAGCAGTATTGAGATATTAAGACCGACAATACCAATTCAAAGGTACAGTACAAAGTATACTTACCAAGCCTCATCAAGAAGAGCAATAATGCCTCCAGGTTTCTGAAATTATACAAAACAAATAATGACAAAATATGGCACAAACACAATTTTGTTATCAGCCAGTAAATAATATGTCAAAATCATTAATATTACATTGACAAAGTACTAATATCGATTTGCCTACACCAAAAATAGAAAATATATTTTCAACTTCCAAGGTATTCATATTTTCCTTTCCCCTTTTACATCAAACTTGTTATTAAAACCTACACCTTAATAGATGTAAACTGACAACTTCAATATTTTTACTTTTAACCATCAAAGAGAAATGAATCTGATCCTTTTATGTTGACCATTTGACTTCAGGTAGATATCAGCAGCTTGAGTATGAATTGATCACATAAATCATATCAACAGCTATTCAAATTATTCCCTCCATTTTGAAGACATATGAGAAGAAGAGAAATTCAAAATCTAGCTTAAGTTTCCTTGTGAAACTAATTTTTGCAACACCCATAAAAGGTATGGAGGAAACACTGAATTACTGTAACTTTGTCGTTATTCCAAATCCCTTGATCCCCACCCATCCTAACAGTTGACATTAAGCATACTTTCTGGAAAGTATCTACATTTAGTTTTCCAGTAAAATGAATCTCAAGATACTTTTTATCCCCTATCTTCTGGCAAAATGTCTGCCTTAAAAATAACAGTTGAATTCTGAAAGGAAACTATAATTATAGTGAGTAGCAATTAAAATTTTATAACTTCATCAAAAATTAAGTTGTTATTGTCAATGTGCATGTGGAATTTTAATATTCATGTTTCCCCATTTTCTTAAAAAAAATCTAATTAGCCCTCTATTTTTAATAATTGAAAAGAAATATTGGCACACTAGTGCATGCCAAGACATAGCTTATAGTGAAAATGAAGCTCCAGAATATAGTTACCATCAAGCAATCAAGGAAAATGTATTTCATGCTACAACATCTCTCTAGCATAAACCAGCATGCAAGCTAGTCACTTTCACGTACAGCCACACATATTACAGTGGGCTTTAGAACCTACCAAATATAACCTTCACCCTTCACATTTAATCCATATTTTTTTCTTAAAAGGGGAACTTTACGCCTAATTCAACCTCACAAAATAGAATTGTAAGATGAGATTTACACCCACTTATATATTATAATTTGGCCATCTTTTTACTCGATATGGGATCTCTAACACAACCCCCTCACAATGAGAACTGAACATCTAAAGCGTAAGACTAAATATTTGTGTGTGGTCCGATAGCAGCTAGTACAATAAGTCCAACAAACCTTGATAGGATAAGTTTTAATTCCATCTTAAAACATAGATTTTAAGGTTTAGGATTTAGGGTTTATCGACTTGTAAAATGATTTTGCACACACTTATATATCCTAATTTGGTTATATCTCTAGTCGATATGAGATCAGTAACATTTTTAAAAGAAAGGAACAACTTACATAAAAGATTTGTATAATACATAAAGCCAATCAACAGAATGATAGTGGAGTGAGAAGGAAAAACCTTTTCAATGAGATCTAGAATATCTTGATTATCAACAAATTCAATGTAACTCCAATCAATCTCCTCTTTTTTGTATTCTTCTTGCTCCATTTTGAAAACATGCTGCAGATCAAGTATTTTGATCATTGCAAGAGCATGTATAAAATGAGTAAAAATAACAAGTATCCTCATCAAATATACAAGCGAGAGATGCAGAGCAATCATCAAGAACATAATCTTTATTTACAAAACAAACCTGATTAAAATGTTGCTGAAGTTTTTCATTGGTCAAATTGATGCAAAATTGCTCAAAACTGCAATGTACAAAGAACAACCAGGAATTATTGAAATATCTGTAAGCTACCACCACTATTGACCAGGTAACAAAATTTCATCAGAATTGAGTTTAATTAGCAATATTCTTAGGATATCTTAAGGTGACAAACTGGACTAATTCATAATATAGTGCTTTGAAATGGAGTGAAGCAATATGATAAAAGAATGCCCTATCCATTCACAACGGTAAATAATGGCATAAAATGGATTAGTATACCCTTTCTTTGATGTTTACTCAAGATCAACCCAAGTTAATTACAGAGCAAAAGGAGTACCAGTAATGCACCTGTTAGTCTTGAAACTCTCAAAACCATAAATATCCAGCACGCCAATTAAGGATGTCGAATCAGGGTCTTGTCCAATTGAACTATTAATTTTATCCACCAGCCTGCAAAAGATGACAGAAATTTACTGAAGTGGGAAGTACAAGCAAATTGACTAACCACTCAGACCTATCTTAGGGCTCAAACATCATCTTCAAGCAATCCACTCAGACCTACCAATCAAACAGCCTCGTGTACACAATCTTAGCCAAAGCGTCTCGGCTGAGTGCAGCAGATTCTGGATCTAGCCATTTTGTAATAGTTTCATCACGAGTAACAATTACACGCTTGCAAAGAGAATCTTCAAGTGCCTTTGCATCACACCTGAAAAAAGTTATAAGCCAAGGATGTCACATGGAAAGGATACAAAATGAAAGTCTACTAAGAGATTATATTTTAACAAATGCAAGCTTGCAAAGATGGCTCACATGAAGAGTTCAGCAGCAGTATGTAGATGGAACCAAGATTTTTCATCTTTGGGCACACTTGAGTCCATTTCTTTCCCTTTTGTAAATTCAATGTTGCCAAGATGCAAAATTGCAGCAACCACTTGAAATATTGCATCCTGCACAGCAATGGAGAGGAAAACAAAAAAATCAAGCAATGAAACACGTTATATTTTAAGAATCTATTCACAAACTTGCAGAAACTCCCAATGAAATACCTGCTCCTCAGAACTTATTCCAACAACGTCCATTGCTCTTCTCGTATCCCGATATTCTTTTAACTCATCAAGCCCTTCCAACTCAAAGCAATTTGTTTGATTCAGATAATGAAATTCTCTAGGATTTCCTAATTTGAACTTCTCAATATCCTGCAGAAGTAAATAAAGAAGGTCAAGAAAATATAACCCAAAGAAGCCAAGCACAGACTTAATATTAACAGGCAACACCAACATCATTTCATAACTAAACCAAAAAGGACACATCATACAAAAGAGCTTAAAAAATATACAACAGAAGACAAAAAGGAAGGTTGCTCATTTATAATTAAATCCTGAAAACAAATTTATTGTAGGCATAAGGTCTATATATTATAAATGTAGTATAAATTGATTTTTCAAATCTTTCAGTCAATCTAATCTTGACTCTACACAACAGGCATCTAATTACCTCCGGAGGTGCAGCACAGAGCATATAGAAACAGTGGTAGTTCCTCTCTGGATCTGACAGCTGGCAAACACGTGATCTTTCCAGCAGATAAGTTCTGATTGCGGCCCCAGAAATTCTTCCCCTCTGATCAAATTGAATCTCCACAAACTTACCAAAACGACTGTAGAAGTCACAAGTAAAAAAATAGCACAAATAAGACATGAGCAAAATTTTGCAACACAACTAATGGAGGGAAGAAAATTTACTGTAATTCTACCTTGAATTATTGTTTCTAACAGTCTTTGCATTGCCAAAGGCTTCTAGAACAGGATTGGACTGTCAAGAGAAAAGGGGGTAAATAGGCCAGCTAAGTGAATATAAAGATAAGGTTTTAGCAAATTTAAACACTGTCAAAGGTAAGAAACCACATAAAAAACTTACGGTACCCAACCAAATAGCCAGAAAACAAATCTACAAAGGGATTGATCCCTTACCTCCAGAACTTTCTGCTCAACTGTTCTACCTTCGGCAGCACTATTGGTTCTCCCTCCCATGTAAGCAAGATAGCGCATGAGTAACTTAGTGCTTTCTGTTTTCCCAGCCCCACTTTCACCACTAACCAATATTGACTGGCTGATCCCCTCATTAATCATAAGTCTAAATCCATAATAATTTATATGGTCAGACTTGCAATTTAATAAACTGTGGGCACAAAAAGAGTGAAATTACCTATAAGCTGCATCTGCAACCGCAAAAGGATGTGGACTTAGCTCACCAAAACCTGCTCCTTTATATTGTGCCATCATATGGCTATCATATAAATGAGGAAGCCTTATGAAAGGATTCACAGCAATCAATATATTCCCAGTGTAAGTCTGGAAGCAAAATTTCAAATGCGTTAATGTCAAGTAAATATAAAAACATTAAGATACAAGGGAGACTATTTGGAGGGTTGGAATCTGAATTACACACATAAATTTCATTGATATCATATCTTGATCTCAGATTATCCAGGACACCAGGTTCATGTAGATAAGCAAGTTTTGTCATATCATCCACTCCACATGGTGGGGCTTCAGTATCTTTGTGGTAAACACTAGAAGGTTTAACAACAACCTGCCAATTTCAAGACAGAGGCATGATTCACAATGTTAGAACATCAGAATGTTCCAAGTTTTAACTTCTGACTTCAAAAACTTATGCCTAGTATACACCCAATGACCTACAGGATACTGCAAGAACTAAGCTACCTTATCTTTTTTCTGCTTCTCTTAAATATTCCCACTAGTCATTTATGTTTAAAGCACTTAAAGCAATGCTAATAAATTTACAGGACAAGAAAATGGTGAAGAATAGGATTGAATTTAATAAATATTAAAGCATTCTTACCGTCTTCCCTGAAGTGCAAAGGACTTTGATTTCTCCCCCTTTAACCTCCAAGACCTCACCATCTATCCAGGCTACTTCAGAATCCTCCACCCAAACATGGGAACCTACAACAGGATTGGCGGTGGCAGCCTACAAAACAAAGAGTGTCAACTTAAATAAACAGGCTTGGTGGTGGAGCCCACAGAATTCATTCCCTCTCTAATAAAATGCATGCATAATCAAGCAACAAAAGAGAAAATAATAAACAAAAAGAAAATGGTAAAATAAAGTTCTGAGTCCCACAAACGAAATTGAAATGTCTCCTATAGTTGGTTGTACAGAAAAAGGTATTTTAGTGCTAAGAGTAAGTTTACCTCCTCACATAAGCACACTATAAAGCAATGAATTATAAATGCTTATTTTTGGCAGATGAAAAGTACTTTACTTTAAATAACCTAACAAGATTTGTTCAGATAGCAAAGCAAGTCCCACAATTTACACATGCTTGAAGCATCAACAGCCAGCCCATAATCAGGAAATGGTTCATTCTGACGGAAATTTAAAAAGACAGTTTGAATTCTCTTTCTTCTATCTTAATTTCCATAGCTCAAGCACTCCTAAAATCAACACATATTTCGTACTCATACTGAGTATGCATTGCTATGGAAATGGTTCATTGCTGTCAAAACTCGAAAAGACAATTGGAATTCTAGTTCTTTTACCTTAACTTCCAAAGTTCAAGTACTCCTAAAATCAACATATATTGAGTACGTACCAATACCGAATATGCATTAGGCACTCATGGCGACAACTAAAGTCAAGTGCCTAAGAAGAGTTTGGACAACTTGATTCCTTACAAGATAGATAGATGGAACTAAAAATCAAAGAAATGGTGGGTTATGTATGGTGCTGCAATTCCCAATCTTCAATCCATTGCATTGAAACTCCATTCAGCTTCATCCTCCTCTTCTTGTTCAAGAATTGAATCTCCTTTTATGCTATATGTTATGCTTATTTGTGTTCTTTTATCATTTATTCAATTTACCATTGCTTATATAAAATCCTATTTTTTTATTTTGTATACTTTTTATGTTACATTAATGTATATGTATCCTAGATTTTTATAAAATTCTATTTGTCTTTATATGATTATAATTTATTCATATTAATGTATCAATTTCCTAGATTTTTCAATTTCCTGTATCCCATACCCCTGTGTTTGTACCCGATGACATATCCATGTCAGTGCAACATAGATCTTCACTCATTTGGACGTTATACATTTCCTATTGAAAAATGGCATTTGTTGAAAATAATAATTACAAATCTTTTTCACATAAAATAATCAATTCCATGAAGGATAAACTCAAAGTCCCCCAATTTAATTTTTCTTAGCTTACAGGTATGGAATGAAAAGCTGTTGACAAAAAGAATTAGAAGACAACATATGAGAACATCTAGTACCTAAGTCCACTTTGGTAACTATAATGTAAGAGAAGAAATAAGTAAAATAGAATCCACACAAGTTAACAATTCATAGACTAGTTAAGCTTCACAGAATATAATGGAGGCAACATCGAAAATAAAAAAAAATAAAAAAAAAATAAAAATATATATATATATATAGAGAGAGAGAGAGGGCAATTGTCCAATACTCTATTTGAGTCTCCAAAGATATAGATGACAACCGAAAACATCAAATTGGTATTGAATGCCATTGGTTGTGTCTTTCAAAAACAATTTGATGCCCCTTTAAGGACCAATTTGATGTATTTATAAATGAAGAGACTTTTACTCTACATTATAGTAAATAGAACAAGACAACAGCATAGAAAAACCCTAAACATATAACCAATGGAAATAAGCAAAGACTACTATCATCAGTTATTATTTTAAAAAAGATAGATCTCTTAGATAAACCCGACCATGAAGATATAACTGAGCAATTAAGTGCCATATAGTCACAAGCATAGGAAAGAAGGATTACGTCTGTTCTCCTCAACCATAAAAAAATCACACACACCCATTAAGTTAGTTGGAGTTAATCACTTGCATTTTCAAGAATGTGACACAAGTCGTCTGACCATTTTAATTGAGCTTTTCTTTTAGAGGTCGGGGGCCGGGATCACATATTGTTCCTTTATAATTCGAAATCAAATTCAAATGCCAAATAAAATGTTCTTTGCTTTGAAAATTCATCTAAAAAATCAGTGATACAACAACACAGCCGCAAAAAATTTATGAAATGGAAATTAGCGGTCCAGAGCCTAAGGCTCCCGTTTCAAAAAAACAGACTTATAGATTTGTATCTAGCTCAATCACATGCACCCTTAAAGATTATCCAAAAAAAAAAAAGGTAAATTGATAGTAGTAATCTTCTGAAACGATGTGGCGAAAATTGGAACCCCCTGTTTTTTCTAACAGCTTAGTCTAATAGCAAAAAACACCATCCACTATAATAGGACCCCTACAATGTCGCTAGGAAATTAAAATAAAAAACAGGTGTACATTATAGAAACAGAGATATAAAAAAAATCGCATAAACAGAAAAAAAAAAAATCTCAATTCTGCTTCCATGTAATAACAGATCAGCTCCCAAAACAATAAAAAAAATCTAAAAAAAGGTAAATTATCTCCACACAGAGATATTTCAATAATGGAACACAACACATGACTTCGAATTGACTCGACGGTGACCAAAAACAATCAGAAGAGCGAGAAATTGATACCATTTGCTGTAGATTGATCGGATCGATAATCTTGCGGCCGTTCTGGATCTAGCTCGCTGCGCTACTGCTCCAGTATAAAACTCGAAAGATCTTCGAATTTGAGAACGATGAAACGAAGGTAGGAATTGAGACGGTCTATGTACCGAGTGAAAAAACTATGATGATGTTTTATTATTA
Source organism: Phaseolus vulgaris (assembly GCF_000499845.2). NCBI lineage: Eukaryota > Viridiplantae > Streptophyta > Magnoliopsida > Fabales > Fabaceae > Phaseolus > Phaseolus vulgaris. The sequence goes on along the minus strand of NC_023753.2, from coordinate 26,157,732 downwards.
TAAGTATATATAATACATAATATATACTGATGAAATTGAATTGAATGGAATGGAATTGAATTGAATTTGAAAGCTTAAACCCTTCAACAACACCAAAACTTTTGAAGAAGAGGTTAAGCCCTCTGTGTTCTTCCTCTCTTTTCTTCTTCTTTTCTTCTCTCTCTTTCTTCCACCATCTTTTTCTTCTGCTATAAGTTTATTTCCTTATTATTATTATTGTTGTGAATATAAATTATTAATATGATTATTACTGTTAGATTAAGGTAATTTATCCCATTATAAACTTATTTAACTTATGTAAAAATAAATTTGTCAAATATACTGAATAACAGGTATATTTTTATTACACTATGAAATCCCCTTTTGCCTCTATGAATTGCCGGTAATTACTGGTATGCCATTGGGGTTTTGTTTTTGTAATACTGGATTTAAGACACTGTTAGGAATGAGATTCTTTGTTTAGAAGTCTTTGTCGGCTAAATTAATTAGTTAGCCTTCACTATCATTATCTATTATTATTTATTTATAGTTTTTCACATTATTTGATATTTTTAATGATAAATATACTTATAAATAATTAAATATATTGCTGAAGAAATTATAAAAAAACAAAATAAAAAAGACAAAGGGAAGTATGTAAGAAAATTGTAAACAAAATATTGCAGCAGCACGAAGTATTTAGTGTAGTTGAGACTGGGAATTTTTTTGAGAAAGAATTTCGAATTTTAAAAAAATTGAAAATATTATATATTAAATTATTTAATTAGATATAAAATTAAGAAAAAAAATATGCGAATTTCATAACATTTTTTAAAGAAAAATACAATTCTTTTTTTTTCCTATTACTTGTCTAGTGCTGTTTCGTAGCAAACCAAAATCTTCGTTTTTTTATTATTTAGTCGGTTATATAACACATCTTAGAACGTTTTTAATACACCGTAGAACGTTTAATATAAGAAAAGAATTTGTTTTTTGAAAATTAAAAATATATAATTGTTATGTTTGGCTTTTTTTCTAAATAACTTTTTCTGAAAATAATAATTTTGCAAAAACCATCACAAAATGTTTCTAACGTTTCTTAATTGAAAGAAAAGTTGTAAGACATAAAATATTACTTATATTGTATCATTTAATATAATAAATAATTAAAAAATCTACTACAAATAATACATTACTTTTTTAAATTTTCAATGAAAATTATAAAATATTTTCACAAAAATATTTGTTTACCAATTACTATGATTTTAGTCATTCTAAATCATTATTTTCAAGATTTGTGATAACCACGTGGTTTCTAGATATGAAAAAAAAATGTTTTCATTAATGATAATAAATACTCAATTCTGTTAAATAAAAATAAATTATATAAACAATAAAAAAAATCAGGATGCAACATCTTTGTTGACATAGTATATTAAAAATTGAAAATTAAACTGATTAAATTATTAAATTATTAAAAAATTTATATATTTTAACAACAAAAAAAAGAGATCATCTAGAATTGATAGCATGTGTTGATTTTTCTTTTTACATGAGTTTTCATCACATTTATTTTACAGCAGCTATAAAATATATATTTCTTTTTTTTCCTTTTGTACTCTTCTCAGATGATTTAACATTTTACGATAAATTTAAAAGATATAACGCAAAAATGATATCAAACAAATATTATTGTATATTGCATGTATGTGAATGTTTATGAATTTAATTATGAATAACTTAGTTCATATTAATTAAGAAAAAATCATTAAGTTCATCTTAAAATAAAAGAAAAATTCAAAAATATTTTTGCACAAAATTAAAAATTTAGGTGATAAATAATTAAATACATGTAAAATAGTGATGAGGATATAAACAACAACGTGAATAGAAGTGATGAACTCCGTTTATTGAAATCATTAAAGTACCTTTTTTTGCCTATTTTTATAAACAATTATAATTACATAAAACCAAAGTTGTAAATAAAATAAAAATTACTCCTTCAATTTCACTTTATATATCGTTTACGCTTTCACATCATTTTTAAAAATTAATTATCGTCTACTTTTTTTTTCAATACACTAATTTAAATTCTTTCATTAGCATAAATCAAATATGCATACATAATATAGATCATCATTCATTACAAATTACAAACTAACTAGTTGGTGTAATAGGTTGTACAAGCATATGCAAGCTTTGTTGATGGTTAATTGATATTTTTTACACTAATCAACATTCATAAAAAGTTCATTTAATTTTAAACTAATAATAACTTTAAAAATTTAAAAGTTATTTTAGTTTTTTAGTTGTGAATAGAAATGATATAGGCTCCGATATATCCTTATTTATATTAGCACAAGAAGTATATATCATACAAATCATTCATGAGATGGATCAAGGCTCTTATATAAAATATATTTATAGTATATTTAACACTACAAAATATATCTAACACTCTTTCTTGAGTTTGAGCATGTAAATCATATGTATCAAACATGTTACATATATGTAATCAATCATTGAACATGCAATTGTGATCACTACTTGTAAAAATAATGTTGTCAACATACATTATTAGATGGATACACCCTCTAAATGAATAATGATGAAACACATCATGATCAAGTTCAATTTAAGTCATACCAAATCACTCTATTGAAACTACCAAATCATGACCTGTGATATTGTTTAAGATCATACAAAGATTTGTGAAAACTATATACCAAGTTGAAAAAACTCACAATAGGAACAAACCTAGGTAATTGTTTTATATATTTTGTCTGTCAAATCACCATGTTAAAAGGCTTCTAGCCTGTGGCCTCAACCTAATTTATAAAATAATACTTTCATTAAAAAAAAGTATTTTTTTTAAAAAGGCATGTATTTATCATAATTTATATTGATTTATATATAAAACCATTATATCTAAAATTGAAATTAAAATTTCATTACTATGACTTCAATATTTTGAAATACATCTATTTTTTTATTTAATTTGGATTTTTTTTATATAAAATGGGCTTAAATAGTCTTATGGCTAACATAGGATCGAATCAGACCAAAAAAATTGTAGCCTGTTTAGAAAATAGAGTGAATCACACCGATACAGTTTTTTCTAAGTGATCATTATCTTGGGTCAAGTCGAGCGAACACATTTAATAACTCTAGTTGTTACTTTGACACATGCCTTTAACATTTATGTTACTTGGTTTAGGCATCTAGTCGGGCAAATATCATACCTATATGAATATTTTTATTTATGGTATTACATTTGACACACACATACATATTTATATATTCGTTAATATCAAATTATAACTTATATGCATACAAAAACACAAATTATTATTGAAAATTGCAGGTAAGCAAAAGCATAAACCCATGATAGTGTATTGGTTTGGTGATACGCAAATGTACTTTGTATCTTGTTAATTATGTTGTATATTGTACAATGAAAACACAAATAGAAGCATAAGCAAATGTATTATAATGAGAATTTAAATTAAATGTAACATAATTTATACTCACTATGTAAAAAATAAAAATAAATAAATAAATAAAAATTATAACTTATGTGCAACAAAATGTTAGAGACGGATTCAAACCCAAGAGAATAAACTTTTATATATCAAATATCATATGGTTGCATTGTTGGATGTTGTTCTGATCATAGTACAAATCTTATGGAGGTGTCATGGGATGGATTGCTTTTGGTAGGGATAATGAAGTTTTATTGTATACACACATATGTTTGATTTATTAAAAATTACACGAATTAACTAAGAGTTGAACATTGTGTAATTATGGATGATGTAAGTCATTTAAAAGGTTAATTATATTTTAAATTATTATGTGATATTTTTAGATATGTGTACCGATTATGCCTATAAAAAAAATGAGATCTATGGATTCTCGGATCTTCATCTCATTCACTAACTGAATAATAAGAAAGTTAAAAACACAACCTATATCAGTAATTATTTTATGATATGTGACAAATATTTATTCTTCTTTATATATTCATGAATAAGTGCATGATAAACAAGTTATATTTAATTACTTAATTTTTTTAAATAATATTTTTTTAATTCATGCATTGAGAACTATTTATTATGTATTTACGGGATCACATCATTACTTACTTGCTTAGTTCATTGTAAAAAAAATATAATTAGTCCCCCACATACTTAAAATAAATAGTACATTGGTTGGATTTTTTTTTTTTTTTTACGTTTATTACATTAAGCTTATATGATTATATCTTATCCAATTACTTTTATTTTTATAAGTATCTACTCTGTTTATAACATTTTGAAGAGTATACCAAGTATGCAAAATTAAAAAAATTAACATGAAAACATCTCAATATATTTAATTTAATTAAATACACATTATTTTACTATTTCTATATCTCAATTAATTAAGTTAATTATGTTAATATTTAACTATAATATTATAAATAATTTGAGGCTATTGCATAATGGAAGGACGACTAATGAACACACTGGAATTGAAAAAAGTTAGGTAAGTAAATTTTCTCCCACATATGAAAAACAAGGTTACTCATACACAACACACAATCAAAACATATACCTTAAAAAGAGTCCCCTCAAATCCATTTAATTATACAAATAACTATATTTATTATTTCTCAACATACAAACAATGCATATATTCAAAAATATAAATATTCAACATATCAAAATTAATTCAATCAAAATTCCCATAGTTAAACAATTTTAAATAGTAAATGTTCAAAAATATTTTTAATTTATTTCGAAATTTTTTTAAACAAATATAAATTTGCTTTTAAATTTTTTTAAATATTACTTTTATGGATATTTATGCCATAAAAATATCGAGACAAATTAGATTTTTTTTTGCGAGATAATATTTTATTACTGAATTTTTAATAAATCAAAATAAGTAATAAATATTTTTATTCGATCTGTTGTAATTTAACAATAAAAATTTACCAGATACGTCGATTGAGCTTACACTCCAAAAATACTTTTTTATAACCAAGTATCTATGTAGGGTAGAGTTGTTTTGAACGTGTCTGCCACGAGTAATTATTTTAATATACGTGAACGTAATCACTATAATTATAACTTTATATTCATAACTTTACGTAATCACTATTATATTAAAAGAATAATTTTTCAGAAAAATCAATAATTTTGAAAAAATAATTATAAAAAATATATATATATATATAATAGTTATTTTTTAAAATAAAAATTACTTTAATGTTGAAAAATAAATTTATCTAACTAAAAATAAATAAATAAATAAAATTTAAAAAATATATTTTTTTATTTATTTAATTTTTCGCATTAGGAGGCTCACTTCACGTGGGTTATGTGAGCTTGGCATAATTTGTAATTAGTATGAACTGGGAGGGCATGGAGGAAGACCACATGTAACTAACTTAAGCAATTGATCAATTACTTAACGTAAGGATTATTGTAAAAAGAACGATAATCAAACCTCATGAAATGAAAAGACAAAGAGACAACCCAACCAAAATGCGCCACGTGTAAAGAGTATGTTTCATAGATCATCCTAAACTGTTTTGGTGTTTTAATGGGACCCACACTCATTATCTGGGACCCACAGAACACTGGACAGCTCCTTAAACACGGTTTCGCAAGCTGCCTCCAAACGAAACACATAATAGATTTTTTTATTTTATTTTTTTTTTAAATTGTTTTAATTTCAACTTTGCTTAATGCAGGACTTGAAAGTATCTTCTGGTGAGATTCTTGTATTACTTAGTATATAATGTCAGAGAATAAATTGAAATAAACAAAAGTAAATAATATTATTAGAAAAATGTAAAAATTAAAGTCATAAATGAGTGTGTATTATAAAAAAAAATGAAAGTTGCATAGTAGGGCATGGAAAAAATAATGGAAATGCACTTTTGCCCTACAAAGGGAGTGATTATCGGACTGAAGTGTGGCTTTTTGGGAGAGTTTGCCAAAACCACGGCGGAAGGTGCACCGCCTTGATAGACGGAACCCTAATTAGGTCATTTTGTAATTCTAATTTGGGGCCATAACGGTCCTCACCCTACCCTACAAAACGTAAAAGCTGAAAGGTCCCTTCCCACATCAATGTGGGGTGCCTTATGGAAAGAGACATAACACATGTTTCATTTTTGGTATGCAAGAGTTTGCATCACTATGGTACCAGAGAATATGCAGTTTGCAACAAATGTTCTTATATGTTCCCTTTGGATTTCTAATGTCTTTCAATGGATAATTTATTTTTTAAAAGATCCAATTTTTTTTTTAATTCTTACAAAAATATAAAAAATACTTTTTAATATTATAATTAAGATTTGCATGCACACAAGCACATAATCAATCGGCATCGCAATAACATCGTCTCACATCTCATATCTCATAGATTAATATTATCATTAAACATAAATTACACGATAATCTCATTCATGATTGGCAGTAGACTCGTTCAAAATTATACCAATAAATAAAGAATCACTCATAAAAAATAAAATAATAAAATTTTTATTATAAAACCTTTGAAACTTTTATTCTTAAAATTGACTTAAGCATAAAAGTTTCTTGCAAATATTCTTGCCTTAAAAATCGTGAAGACAATGAAATTGAAGATTGAAAACGAAAAGTTAAAGAGTAAAAACAATAGCAAATGAACATTCCGTCTCTAAAATAATTCTTTATAAGAAAAAATATTAAAGCAATTCTTAATTTAATACAAAATTATTTATTAGAGTTAAATTTAGATGATAAAAATGGTCACATAAAACTAAATAGCAAGACAAAATCGTAGGCATGTTTTTCATTTAAAAAAAAAATATTAATAACGCTTTATATATTTAAAAATCAAATTGATTAGTTATCCGTTTTATAATTTTAGTCCAAACAATGTAGGAAATAGGTATGATCAATAAGGTTTTAACTTTACTAACATTATCAAAATTTTATTCCAACAATAAGATGTTTTTCTTAGAATATGTCGGGTATAATATTCTAATGTCTTTAAATAAGTGTGCATTTAATGGTATCAGAGAAAAAGCTAAATTATCTGGTTTTAAAACACTATGATTTCTCAGTGCTATGCTACCTGTGAGAATACTTATGTCCAAATTTAGTTGTAAACTTAGTAATTTTTTTCATCTATACTTTATATATTTTAAACCATTTTTACTGTTATTTTTATTTTATCTTTTAGTAAAAACATATTTTTTTCAATTACTTTAGTTGTGCATAAATATGATTGTCTAATTTGACTACTGAAAATAATATATTAATTTGAAACATTTTTAATATTATATATTTTAAAATTATATTATTTTGATTAAAAAATAAGAAAACATAATTACGGGAACACATGTGTTTCCAATAGTACTATTGATGAAAGTGTAGGTAGAATAGTTAAATGTATTTAATAACTCATTAATGTTAGAAACACAAGTTCCAATAATTTGCTATTAATTGGCTAAGATGTAGGTATGTTTGAAAAGGATCACTGTGGGATATTTATTTTGAATATGTGGAGAAAAAACTTAGTAGTTTAGAATGTTATTTATTACTAAAAGGTTATAATTATGATTGTTATTTAATTTTAATGTGATAATGTGTGATCAAGACTTCTTTTTACTTTGTATATATTTTTAAAACATGTTGTTTCATGATAATATATTATAAATATGACGGGGTCAATTCCCAAAAGAAACAAATAAAATATAAAAATAAAACGAATGATGTTAATTTAAAAATAACTATTTTATTAACCCATCATGAAAAGTTAAATAAATAAATATAAAAATAAGAATTTGTTAAATATAATTTTATATTCCATGATGAGGATAGTGAGTGTTAAATTTATCCTTGAAATTAAAGTAGGTGAAAAGAAGGATAGTAATAAACTCATTCTCATTCCAACTAGTGATTTTGTTAAATCTTACACACAAATTGAAAATTAGTGCAACTAGTTCTTAAGTGAAGTGTGAACTTGAACAAAATACTATTATTTTTAACACCTAACATCATTTGACATGCTCTACCAAATGTGAATATAACAAATCAATCAAAAGGAATTGCTTTTGAAGTGTTCAATAAACACAAAGAAAAAATTTCACACCAATATTAGAGACACATTGGACTCAGTCTTTGGACTTTTACTTCATTTCAGTTCTACTTGCTCATAAAATACACTTAACTTCACTTTTATTGTCCATTTAGATTTGCATCACTTCGATTCTGAGTCAACATTGACGTGCAAGTAATATCAATTTCTTGTCACCAATTTGCAAATTTCATTTTTTTTTTCTTTCATGCATAATCTGCAGAAACAAGATGGGCTTAGGATTAGATTTAGGGTGTTTCTTCCTGCACCCCAACAAATTATTTTCTGCACCCCATAAATTTTTGAAAAAGACTGGATTATCTTTTTCGAAATGTTTCCACAACATAATTTATAGAATTCATATATATTTTTGGAAAATGTTTTTCAGAACAGAATTTCTGAATTAAGTTTTATAGTATGATACGTTCTAAAATGATTTTTCTAAAACATGTTTTTCGTAACACATAAAATGTGTTTTTAGAACAAAATTTTCAAAACGAATTTTTGAGTACATAAATAATAGCTTCTAAAATGAATTTTTTTTAGGAACTTATTTTTAGAATGAGCTCTCTCTGTTCTTCTTCTTTCTCTCATTGGAATGGAGAACGGAAATGAACAGTGACACAACAATAACATGATGCGTTGAAGGAAAATATTTTAATCTTTTTCTATTAGTTTAGGGTGCTGTTAGTAATAATGGACGTGAAGGAAGAAAAAATCCAGAATGAGATGGGTCAAATCACTATGACTCGGGACTATAGACAGCTTCTTCCTGCATCTCCATAATTTCTTCGGCACCTTCATAAACTTTAAAATACCAAAATTGTCATTGGGTAAAAAAGATAAAAATGAAAGTTTTGTTTTACATTTTGTCCACAAGTGAAAAAGAATGTGCTTGTTGTGGTGATCGGGTGCAGTGTCACGGTTGTGGTGCTTGAGGTGGTAGCTGTGTGTTGTAGTGATGGTGGTAACTATCGTACATAATATAAAATATTAAAAACATAAAAATCAAAACTAACACTACGAATTATTCAATCTAGAGCACAATAAATGCAACTTTTGGATTATGCAATGCAAAACTTAATTGGATAAACTTACCGGATTACGTAATTCAGAACCTTAACTAAAATAATGGTAATACCAAATTACGTAACCCAGAACTTATTAAACACTAAACTTTACCGAATTACGTAATTCATAACTGGTTGAAAACCTAATACCTACCGGATTAGGTAATCTGCAACCTAACTAAAAACTTACCAGATTACGTAATCTGGAACCTAACTAAAAACCAACCGGAATATGTAATCCAAAACCTAACTTAAAACCTACCAGATTACGTAATCCAATACCTATTTGTGCAAATGGTTATCAGACTACACTTATCTTCCGCCACATTTCACTTCAAAATTAAAACCAATGAAATTACTTATCTGTAAAAGCTGTAAATGAAGATGACAATGGAAAAAGGAAAGCTTTAGAAGGAATGAAAGCTTTGAGAGAAGGAGAAAGGTTGAAGGAGGTGGGAGATGAATGGGGGTGAGTTACGTTGAGAGTGAAGGAGAAAGGGAGAGAAAGTGAAAGTAGGTTAAATTAAATCAGATTAAAATATATATTTTTTTAATTTTTTTTTACTATAGGATATAATAGTAAATGTGTATTTAGTATGGGTTCTAGAAAAAACCATAATGGAGGTGCATGAAGAAGCTGTTTTATTAAATTCAGCTTTATCACTCGGATTTCATCTTACATTTCTCCATAATAAGGTAAATCACCCGTTTAGTTCTTGTTCTCGAACTAGTTTGGGGATCGGGAGAACTATTCACTCGGTCGGTCGTGTCTCACGTTCCTCCTTCTATCTTCCTCGCCAAACGGCTCCTCAGACTGGTGGGGTACCTGCAGATGACACTCCAACGCTCAAGTCAGTGGGGTATCGTATTCGACTGGTTAGAATACTGTAGATAATGACGTACCTTCTTCCTTGGAATGTGTGATATTTATATTACCTTGATGGGCCCTTGCTGTTGGGCCGGATTAGGGGGTTGTTTAGCGATTAGGGTTGGATTAGGTCGTTTCCTAACCATGGGTTAGCCTTTGCTAATCGGGTCAACCTTTGACTTGAGCACCTTATATCGGTCGGCCACATATGACACGCGGTCGACCTCGTACCTTAAAGTAGGGTCTTGATACGTGGGTTGACCGAGTCCATAGACCGGTCGGTCATCCCAGTACAATTCTTAAAATTTTAGTAATATAATAAAATAGTATTTGAAATCAGTAAAATAGGAAAGTATTTCTTAAATTAAAAATTCTGAATTAATTTACTCTTTCAAATTATGTTGGAGAATCAAACTGATCATTAAAATAAAGGAAATGAAAAAAAAGCCTTTAAAGTTGTAAATTATCAAATTAAATTACAACACAAAGACAAATTCTAATGGTAAAGGTTTATTTACTCTTTTTATCCCTAAATTTATATTTTTATTAAAGAACTAAAATGGATTAAGTGCAGTTAAATCTTTATAATTATAAACCAATTTCTCATATTGCAATTTTAAATTGATAGTTTATAATTTAATTATAATTTTACATTTTATTTACTTCACATATCGATTAGATTATCCACTAATAGAAAAATGACATTTTATGACGGTTAAAACATACTTTTTTATGACGATTTTAGACCTGTTATAGATGCAGGTAACATAGAAAGTCTTTATTTTTTATGTCATATTTAAAAGAGCCATCATATGTCTCATTAAATAATACCCACACTCATAGTTTCCTGATTGATATGAGCACTACAAGTTTAATACAAATAAAATAATATAATAATTTATACATTGCAATTTCATACTAGTAAGATGAATGACTTACATTTGGTGCAATGTATTGTAGCTTCTTTTTAGCAATATGTGGAAGTCCTTGCAACCTTAAATGAGCTTTCATAGCTCTACAAATAGTTACATACATTAAATTTTATATTATTTATAAAATCATATAACATAACAAAATAATTGAAAACTTATAATTGTCAGACTATTAATTTTCTTGTGCAATGAACACAAGAGAACAACAAGAGATTGTCGATGAATAATTACTAACAATTGCCAATGGCCCCTACAAGATGAAATAATATAAGTAACAATTGAATTTTACATAGATGTGCATTAATTTATAAATGTATACTTATTGATGCAAGTAAGGTGCTAAGTACACCTCTTTGTTCCCATTTTGAAATGTCTCTATGAAATACATCTGCACCTCACTAGCTTTATTCCCAACACTTTGAATGGCAACATGGTTGAATATGAAGATGAATATTGAGAGGTCATGCTCAAGGTGGTTGGTTGCCGTGATGGTTCTTTTCTTGGGAAGACACTCATATTAATTGCTCAAAGGATAACAAAAAGGGATAAGATCAAACTATAAAACTATAGCAAATGTGGTATTTAAAGTTATTTCTTGCTTGTCAATTTCCCAACCTACATATCACTATTTCAATGTTTGCTATTACAAAATAAGTGTCTCAATACTCCAAGCTTCCCATGTGTTCTTGTCTTAAACAACCTACACTATACACAAAATTTGTAACCTATATCAAATGCATATCATATTTTATTGTTCTAACTCCTTCGTTTTTGTTTCTTTTTATCACTTTCCTTCGTTTCTTTGATCTCTCATCCACCCTTTGTTTTTCTTAATGCCAAATAACAATGATAATTTTATGATCTCAAACCACTTTATAGGACAAATTCTAATTTCCTTTAAACTTGGTTTGTTCAAAAATTAAAACCAATACAAAATATACCCAAATTAAATATAATATAATATTTAGATATTAGACTTTCAAGTTATTCATATATATATAGTATAATATTTAAAGATTATATTGTAATTGATTAAATAAAAGGTAGTAATATTATTATTAAAAAAATCCTATGTGTGGTCAATGAAATAATTAAATAAAAAATATGCATTTCTTATTTATATAAACTCATTTTAAATTCTAGAAAATTTTCAAATTTTCAAAATCTCATCATTTAGGTTGTTTAAGTTATTACTATTGATACATTAAAAAAAAATTGTGAAAAAATTATTTTGTCTCAAAGTTGTTTGGAATAGACAAAAGAAAAAGTGAAAAAAATGAAAAATTGTAAAAAGTGAATAAGTAGAAAAGTAAATGCGTGAATCCATACATCTTTGAAAAAAAAAATCATCTCTACGAACCATGCCTATTGAACCTCCGCGCTCTCCTATTCTCATCTATGCGCACTCATGCTAATGCACATTGCTCTCATTCACTCCTTCTCCTAAATCTTCCATTCCATTATCCTTTTCCCCAACTTCAAATTTATTACATACTAAAAGTTTCTAATAGAATAATATTTTTCAACTAAAAATACATGTTGAGCACAATGGAAAACACAAAAAGAAGAAATGGAACGAGATTTGCAGTGAAGAAATGAAAAGATACTTGTTGAACGCAATGGAAACACAAGCAGAAAAATTTTGACGACACAAACTCGCAAATTTCAGAGAGATGTGTAGACCTTCAATGTCTCTAACACTTTAGAAATCTATTTGAGACATCCACAAACAAAGCACACATGAGAAATTATGAGAAATTAGGGTGAAATTGAAATTAGGAAAAGAGAGAGATTCTAGAACCTGAACTTACGTAGAGAGGCAAAAAGAGTAGGAAGATGTGAGCAAAAAAGCATAAGCATGAATATTTGCTGAATACGGAGACAATGTTAGTGGAGGAATGTAGAGATGAGCTAGTAAAAAGGTAAAACTCTAAAAAATTTACTATGACAGGTGTCATAGTAAAAGATATAAAATATATTTATTATGATGGTTCCTTATTAAAAGATATAAAATATATTTATTATAATATTTTTTGATAAATGATATAATAAATTCTTTTATAATTACCATTGTGCCACCGCTTCACTTATTATGACATGTAAAATATAACCGTCATAATAAGTCGTCATTAAATGTATCTTTTGTATTAGTGATCCATCAAAAATTTAAAAGGCTAAATTAATTGATAGTATATAATATCGTTATTTTTTAATTTTAAAAGCAAATTTACTATTTTTAAAAATAAATTTCAAAAACAATTTTCTTATTTAAACTTAAGAATAAATTTACTATTTATTAAATGAAAAATAAAAGGGCTTTTAAATAGTGTGGAATTGAAAAATAATTCACTCTATAATTTTCAAATATTATGTTAATAAGTAAGTCTATAAATCATGACTAAATTAAAAAAGTTGTGGTCATACAATATTTTATACAAACATGTAATTTAGTCAATCAAATATCTTGATATATTTCAATTTGTCTAATAATTGGTAAGAATATTTGTCACTTGATATTTGACAATTCTAGAATATTTTTATCAAACTTTTCCTTTATGAAAAAACTATTAACCCAAACTTGCTTCATACGATCATGTTGAACGGGTTGTAAACAATGTCATGTGTAACTTTATTATTACAATACAATTGAATATGATGTATATGTGCATACCCTAAATCCCAGAGAAAAAGTTTGAGTCACAAACATGCAAAAAGTCCAAGAACTATTCCTCTACATTCAACTTCTGCACTGAATCTAGTTACAAGTTTCTGCTTCTTGCTTTTTCATGTGACAAGATTATCTCCTACAAATATGAAGTATCCATAGGTTGATATCACCTGCCTAATCTGCATCAATATAAACCACCACATCCATATGTTTCTTAGGTGGATTATGCATGAACTAAATAATCACACTAAGAACATAAGCTAATTTGGTCTGATGTGTGAGAGAGATACATCAATCTTCATACAAGTCTATGATATTTCTCCTTGTTAGTTGGAGTTTGATGTTCTTAAATAAACAACTTCAATCCCCCTTCAATTGGATAATTTGTTGGTTTGCATGTTGTCATCCCAATTTTTTTTTCTCAATAAATTGAATGCATACTTTTGTTGAAAAAGATAAATACCTGATTTTGATATTGAAACCTCACTTCCAAGAAAGTACTTCAAAGGACCAGGTTCCTTCCTCTAAAATTCATTTGCCAAGTACTATTTTCAATTCCTTACATCTATCTAAATCATCTCTCGTAAGTATCATGTCATCAACATAGATAATAAGAATTATAATATTTTATTTATTTTTCTTTAAAAACAAAGTATGACCTTGGTTGCTGTGTTGATATCCAAAAGCAAGCATTGACTTGGTGAATCTACAAACCATGCTTTTGACAATCGCTTTAGTTTATACAATGATTTTTTTAACTTGCATACATTTTTGTTATGTGTATCCAAGATTCCACATTCTTTCGATAGCTCCATATAAACTTTTTAGACAATTCCACGTGTAAGAAGACATTTTTCATGTAAATTTTTTGTTAGGACCAATCAAGATTTACGACTAGAGATAACAATACTCAAACTATGCTAACTTTGGCTACATGATTAAATGTTCCACTATAATTTATTCCATATGCTTGCATGCATCCATTTTCCACTAATCTAGCTTTGAATCTTTCAATTGTACCATATACATTAAATTCCACAATATACACCCAACAAAATCCTATTGGTTTCTTCATAATTGAACAATCAACCAATTCCCACTTTTAATTCATTCCTTTTCAAAATCTTATCTCCCTATTCATGACATCATTTCACTTAGAGTCATCTAATCTTCCTACACACTGTTAAAAATAGATACAATAGACAATTGACTTATAATGATATATTTGAGTTTGACAAATTTTGGTGAAGTCATAATCATAGGTAGACTTAGGGATATCTCTGGTCACGATCATGTAAATTTTTTTTCTAAATTAGGTTCTTGAGGGGATGATTGTTTTTTGTATTATGTTCTTGAGGAGACAACTGATGTGATACATCATTAGCATTAATGGGCAAATCTTCGATCTTGACGTGATCAAATCTTCCTCATTATGTGGTTGTTGATAATTAGATTATTGCACACCCTCATTGTCTCCTAATATAAATTTATTGCTTTCTTTCTCAAATTTGAACTCAGTATCAACTTCGTGGAACAAGTATTTGAATAAGATCTACAATGAAATTTTTTTTTGGCTACTTTATCATGATGATCCAATTCACTACAAATATCAACCAACACTCCATAACATTCAGTTAAGTTTCTATTCTTTTGTTTTGTGGTGAATGTCCTTTGATTCACGCCGAAACCCATAGTTCATCACTTCCATCGTAAACATATTTTTGACAAAGCATTCCAAATATCAAGCACAGTTATTAAATAGGTATACCTTTTAATAATTTTTGACTTCATGTACATTAGCAACAATTTTTCACTTTTTGGTTTTCAACGTACTATTTTTTATATCCCTTGTCTTCTTTTATTAGAAGCTTCACCTTTCCACCTATGTAGGACATTTTTGTTCCTTTCTATGATATATGATATGTATCTCCATTAGTTGTGATCATACATTATACATTATAGTTAGATTATTTTAGGACAATGTATACCTTAAACACACCTTCACACTAAACTAACATTGAAATTGACAACTAAGTTCTCCAATAATTTAGAGAAAAAGAAAAAGAAAATTCAAACTCTGATACTAAATTAAAAATAATTCACTTTATAATTTTCATACACTATATTTGTATATAAATAGATTTCTGGTAGTATTTTACTCCTACGAATAAAAATTATAAATCAAGATAAGATATGTAACTTTTTAATTCTATTTCTTTAACTTATTTAATTTTAAGATTTTATTGCCAAAATTATTTTTTTAAAATGAGACCTGAACGTTTATTTTGATAACACCCATTATATTGTTAAAAAAATTATCAATAAAAAAGAAAATAGTGAAACAATAGTGAATCATTATTCCTAAAATTACTTAATTCAAGCATGAAATTTCAAGTAAAGTATGATTTTTTTTAAATCACATATTTGTGTACATTTATAATTCATTAAAAATATTTTAATTAACTAACACATACACATAATGTTAAAAGAGTGTGATATCAAAACCTTTGATTTTACTCGACGTTATCTAAGAAGAATAAATATAAAACAAGTGCAATGAGAAGAAAACAAAAATAATATATTCTTTAACTATGTATGTTAATTTCTACCATATTTAATCCACATACAAGATATTTTAAAGAGATTTCTACAATACTATGAATTAATTTTAAAATGAATCTGCATTTCATAATATATTATAAGGAGACCTAGTTATTATAGATCTTAAATTTTTTTTATGGCTAGTTATTTTTAGTTTTTTTATTGTCTCTTAGTGAATTAATATCTTCAAATCACATTTTCTTTTGATTTGTGAGACTATTACATATATTTGATCATGGTTATATATATTGGTGTAAATAGTTGACCATATGATTTATTGATTGTTATGACAAATGAAACAATCATAGAAAATTATCTTCAATTAAGTTTAAATTGTTATAGATATTAAGATGGAGACATAGACATTTTAAGAATATAGATAATGTTTCCAATTATGTTTTTAGACATGATTTTTTACTCATGTTTGTACCAACCTTCCATGGCACAATCTTCTTAATGATTTATATTCCTTAATAGTGTTATTAAATTATCAAAAAACAACTTTGCAAAATATTTTTTTAAAAACTATATTTATATGTTTCTATAAATAAAAAATTAGAATAAACCTTTCAAATATTATAAATATTGAATCATTATTAAATTAAAATTTAAAAACCAACGGTTTGAAGAATGATTTTAATTTCTTGAAAACGAAAAACTTATTTATTTTTAAACTATTGGAAAAACGTATTTATTATCTATTGTTTATGATAAAGGAGTAAAGAATATATGCCGAACCTTTGCAACACAGATAGAAAAAACATGAAAATAATATTTTAAAAAATAAAATCAACCTATTAAAATAATAAAGTAATAACTGCAAATATTTTTTGAATGTTAATTTATAAGAAAAAATTCATGATAATATATTTTTTAAATTCACAATAAATAAATATTTGTATACATGAATTATATTTATTTTTTATAACAAATAATTTACATATTATGATATAAGATTTTTTAAAATTGAAACATTTTATATTAAATGTAGAACTGTTTAGTATTCATATTAAAATTGTAATTTTAAATATATTCAATTTTAATTAAGTAATATATTAAAATATATATTATTTTTACGAATTAAAAGTTAGAATAAAATATCTTGATGTTCATATGATATTTAACCACTTGACAAAATAATATAAATAATACATGATCACTATGGATTTAGAAAATTTAAAAACCAAACACTTTTAAGAGTAATTTAAAAATATTATTTATTTTCTTGATCGCAAAAACATATTCATACATTTAAAAAGATAATGTTAGAGAGTTAATTATTATTGTACCTAGTATATTTGTTAATTTCTACAACACTATTAAAAATCATCACTTTGATGTGATGGACAAAATATTATAAATAGTAATTATTAAATTAAAAAAATTAAAAGCAAGCAATTTTTCTGGACAACAAAAACTTGTTTATTGTTATATAAATATTTAAAAAATATTAATAAAAGCTTATTTATAAATAATTAAAATATTTAAAAATATTGATGTGTCTTTCTTTTATATGTGTAAATGCAATGTAGATTAATGCACAAAGCATACCCTAGCTGCCCCTTGCTTCTTCCCTTCCAAACCCTCATCGCACTCTCCACTCCCCCGACGACCACCTCCTTGCCGCCGCGCTCCGCCTGAAACCTCCAGGCGCAGGTACGGTTTTCTTGTGTTAACCTGTTTGCAGTTTCCGCTCCAATCCTAACAAAATTATGGTTTTCAATTCCTAAATAAGTTTATGTTTGGGGTTTCGTTGTTCGTTCTCTCTCTTTTTAAACTTTAAGGGTGTGTTTGGATTGGGGAGGGGATTTGAGGGAGTGGATGTGCGGGGATTTGAGAGGATGTGTAAGTTGTTTTGATTGAGTGATGTTATAATGGATCTGAGACTATGGTTTATTGAAGTTTGTGAGTGAGGTGATAGTTTGAAAGGAATTTGCATTTATTTAGTTTCTGCTTATCTTTATCTTTTTACTTGGAATAATCTGCAACCTTCTGCAAATCTGTGGTTGACAACTATTTTCCAGAAGTCGTTGAACATTGATTTACATAAGTTTTGTGGTATACTGGATGTGATAAACATTAAATCATTTAATCTGGATTAAGAAGATTGTGGTTCTTCTCTGTCATGATTCGTGAATTGTTTTATTTATATGTATTATGCAGTGTTTTTTATACCACCATTGGGTACTCTAATATCCAATTTATGGTCCAGGCAGGTGCTTGATATGAAGGTGATGAAGAAGAAGAAATCAGACGCGGAAAGCCAGCATGACGACTACAATGAATTTAAGAGCGATGAAGATAAAGATGATACTCAATACAAAAAGGAGAAGAAGGAGAGGAGGAAGAAAAAAATGAGTGAAGAAGGCAAAAGTAAGGAGTATAATGAATTTGAAAGCAATGAAGGTGAAGATGATGCCCAAAGTAAGAAGAGGAAGAAGAAAAAACTGAGTACAGAAAGCAAAAGTAAGGAGTATAAAGTCCTTGAAAGGAATGAAGGTGAAGGTGATGTAGAAGGTAAGAAGGGGAAGTTGAAAAAACTGAGTGAAGAAGGCAAAAGTAAGAAGTATAATGAATTTGAAAGCAATGAAGGTGAAGATGATGCCCTAGGTAAGAAGAGGAAGAAGAAAAATCTGAGTACTGAAAGCAAAAGTAAGGAGTTTAAAGTCCTTGAAAGGAATGAAGGTGAAGGTGAAGGTGAAGGTGATGTAGAAGGTAAGAAGAGGAAGTTGGAAAAACTGAGTGAAGAAGGCAAAAGTAAGGAGTGTAACGAGTTTGAAAACAATGATGGTGAAGATGATGCCCAGGGTAGGAAGAGGAAGAAGAAAAAATTTAAAGAAAGCAAAAGTGAGGAGTATAATGTCTTTGAAAGAAACGAAGGGGAAGGTGATGTCAAAGGTAAGAAGACGAAGAAAAAAAAACTAAGTGAAGAAGGCAAAAGTAAGGAGTATAATGAATTTGAAAACAATGAAGTTGAAGATGATGCCCAAGGTAAGAAGAAAAAATTGAGTAAAGAAAGCACAAGTGAGGAGTATAATGTCTTTGAAAGGAATGGAGGTGAAGATTATATCGAAGGTAAGAAGAGGAAGAAGAAAAAACCGAGTGAAGAAGGCAAAAGTATGGAGTATAATGAGTTTCAAAACAACGAAGGTGAAGATGATGCCAAAGGTAAGAAAACGAAGAAAAAAAAACCAGGTGAAGAAGGCAAAAGCAAGGAGTATAATGAATTTGAAAAGAATGAAGTTGAAGATGATGCCCAAGGTAAGAAGAAAAAATTGAGTAAAGAAAGCACAAGTGAGAAGTATAATGTCTTTGAAAGGAATGAAGGTGAAGATGATGTTGAAGGTAAGAAGAGTAAGAAGAAAAAAAAGAGTGACGACAGCAAAAGCAAGGACAAAAAGATGATGGCAAGGAAGAAAGCCAAGGCAGGTAATGATGGCTCTCTTAATCCTTCACCCAGTGGATTATCCAAACGCAAACGGGTAACTTTTTCTGATGAAGTGGAGGTTTGTTGTGATGGTTTAGTCCGTGGGAAACGGTTTACACTCGAAGAAGATGAGATGATTAAACAGTCTGTTTTTAATTATATAGAGTCTCATGATCTGGGAGATGAAGGCCTAGATATGGTTCTCCATTGTGGCATTCATCCGGAAGTTAGAGGTTGTTGGAAGGAAATTGCAGCAGCCTTACCTCACAGGCCACTTGCTAGTGTGTATACTCGTGCTCATATTTTGTTTGAAAGGGCTGAGCAGCGAAAGTGGAAACCTGAAGAGTTTGAATTTTTATTGAAAGTCCAGGAACAACATGGGGCTAACTGGAGACAAGTAGCTGACGCATTGGGCAAAAACCGAATTCATGTAAAGGATGCATGGCGTAGAGTGAGACAAAGGAAATTAACTAAAGGACACTGGACCCAAGAAGAGTATCAAAGTTTATTCGATTTAGTGAACCTGGACCTACGTGTGAGGGCTTCACAGGGTTATAGAAAATCAAAACATGGTATGTTGCGAGAGAATATTGGTTGGGAGGCAATTTCTAGGAAGTTGACCTCTAGAACCGTCGTTAGCTGCTGCACAAAGTGGTATAAAAATTTAACATCACCTATGGTTGCTAGTGGTGGATGGAGTGATACTGATGACTATCGCCTGGTCGATGCTTTATTTAATTTGGATGCGTGCTGCATGGAGGAGGTGGATTGGGACAATCTTCTTGAGCATAGGTCTGGTGATCTATGTAGAAAACGGTGGAGCGAAATTGTGCGATATGTTGGAGAGCATGGAGGGAAGTCATTTGCTGAGCAGGTTGAACTTCTTACAAAAAGATTTTGCCCCGATTTATTGGAAGTAAGAGAGGCCTTTGATGCAAAACCTTTGATTTGTTGAGATTATTATTTTTAAACTCAATGTATTTCTTTATGATTATGATGCTCTTGTGGGATCATCCAACATATCACAAACTAGGTTTTCTCTATACACTTCGAGGATGGTTTTTAGTTGTGTTTTCTTATATGGAATGTTACCTTGCTAGTTGTTTGAGAATGTTTTTAATTAAATTATTGTAAGAGAAAGTTGATGCTACTTATTGCTGGTTGTTGGATTTTGATCTATTATTAGTCTTTCTAATTCCATTGTGAACTTCGTTTGGTGAGAAACAAAATCTTTAGGGGGCATATTCGGTGGTTCAAATAAAGGTTATCCTTATACATGATTGAGGATGAACATGTTCCTGGCTAATTAATTGTGCGCAATGTGTATATGACTGCATTCTTGGCTGAACAAGCGTGGAACATTTGCTTATTCAAATGGGCATTTTCATGCTCAATATTGATATCATATTAAAAAAATATACTATGTTGTGTATTTTGTTCTGAACCATTTCAAAAGAAGAATGAGCCTTTTTGCGTTGTAATGGGGAAATTTTATGCGAATAATCAAATGTTCCAATTCTTTGATTTTTATGCCCGTTATTTACTATATGCATTATTTAGTTTATTTCATCATAAATTGTATTTATTTTATAGAACACTCTTGTTTTTTTAATGCATTTTCCTGCAACTCCATACCTTTTTCTGCCCCCTTCATAAGTTTTTATATTCCAAAATATCATTTTTTTAATATTTTGGATTTCTGAAAGTTTTTTTCTATATTCGTAATTAGTTTTTGGATTATGTAATCCGGAAGTATTTTGTGATTAGCGCTTTGATCAGATAATCAAGAAGTCTTCTCTATACATAAGATTAACTTTTGAATTAAGAATTATGTAATTTGAAAGTCATTTTTTCAGATACGGGATTAGCTTCCGATTTAAAGTCTTTACTAATATAAGATCTTCCAAATTATGAAATTCATAAGTCTTTTTTAGATATGAGATTAATTTTCGAATTATGAAATTCAGAATATATTCGAATTATATAATTATAGACTTATTTCAAATTTAAAAAAACTTATGAATTTTATAAATCTAAAACGTTTTTTATATTTAGTATGTTGTGGTACAAGCAGTTATGTAGGTGCAGGAAGAAGCAGTCCTTGTTATTTTTGTTGTTTCATGTTTAGAACCAGAAATTATGGTTTGGAAGAAATATGAAGTACAAACATTAGAGTTATAAGAAACCAAAATAACACGGGAGAGAAGAGATTTTTGGTTGTGAATAATTGTACATAATAGAAAGACTGGAAGTTAATTTTATACATCCAATTGTTTAACTAATATTGAATTTTATGTTTTACATTATGCGTAACATTCTCTAGTTAGAGAATTGACGTAGTTTCCTGAATTATAAGTTTTATATCTTTTGTGTGTTAATTTATTATAATTATCCTGATGTTTTATCTCTCTTATACTTGTTTATTTATCTATAAACAATCTCATACTCCGAAATTAGAGACTGTTTACAATTAGAGATAGAACAAATTAAATTATCATAATTAAAAAATTGAATGCAATTAATTAGTTTTCATTTGAGATAATTATTTTTCTTAATAATTTTATCGAATTATATTACTTAATGAATCGAGGATTTAGGTTCAATATACTCCTAAAAAATTACGAATAAATAACTCTACAACTCTTAATTAGCTCAAAATGCTTACAATGTTTCCATCAATCGAAAAGAATAAAAACATATAAGAAATAATACAAAATCAATTACTCGTTGTTATTATAATTTTTGGATATCTCAAATTTAATGTTTATGGCAAACTAATATTTAACCATTTCAATTCCTGCAAACAATATTTTTACTAGTATATTTGTCAACGGTACAACAAGTGTTCCAACGGTTGATTATTATGTTCGCTTAGACTTGAAGTGGAATACATTTTGTTTGGCATTTTAACTCTAATGTATATGATAGAGTGGAATACATTTTCAATTGTTTTTTTTTCAGTAAAATTCTTATTTGAATGAAGTAAACAAAATATCTTCACTTAGAAAATTCCTTAGATAATAAAATTAGGGCTATGCAACGAATATCCCAACGAGGACATCTCATCTGAAATGAAAGATTACAAGCTATTTATACTTGAAACTATTGCATAACTAAGGGAAAACCTAGCTTTGGAAACAGAATAAGGTCTCTATTATAACATGTTAAGATGAACTACCCAATTTCTCCAATATAAAGGATTCCAAGCGTGGATCTGCACGGTAAGGAAGACCACTCCGTGCTCCTAGATCCCTGCACTTGGCACCTGCCTGAAGTGGCAATAAAATGAATAAGCTCTTGTACCTAACCCATTCCCTCAATGCTAAGGATTCAGTTTCGAGTGATTTGTGAGCAAAAAATTATCCAATCGAGTTATAAAAAAAATGCTTTAGTTCAATAGATTCAATCCATTTGCATTTTCCTAATTAAAGTACAAAATAAGCCATGCATATAACACATTGTATTTGTATAAGACCACATACCACATTAGCAGCAAAGGATAGCATTGTCTCTGGTGTAAACTTGGCACAGATAGCTGAAAATAATAAGCACAGAACAGATCTCATGGTGTATTCAGAGAAGTTAAATACGGTTGTGAGGAAGTATAAACATATAAGACGTGGAAGTTTATACGCAAGTCGCACATTCTGATATAATGGCCTTGCCAAAGACTATAAGGAAAAGATTCAGCAAAGCTGTAGAACTTACCATAGATTACAGCCCCAATAAAAGCATCCCCAGCACCAGTGGTATCAACGAGCTCTGATGGTGGAATACTTTCGGCTGTTCCAACATATAACTTCCCACTAACTGTTCCTATCCCCTCTGCCTTCAATTTTGCCACTGACTGGGTGAATTAAAGGGAAAAAAGTATGACTAAAAAGTTGAACAAAATCCCAATAAGCACGTGAGTTTTTAAAGTTACAATCCCTGTTCCTAGAACCTCAACGATCCAAGTCACTTGGTTTTACTTTGAATGACTGTAGTATACTTTTATTTATCTGTAACACTCAAGTTATCAATTTACAATTAACTCTGAAAATAAAGAAATAAGAATGTAGAAGAGGTTAAGTAGAACACCGCAATTCCAAGACTAAAACAAAGAGTGACAGGGCTAAACGCAAGTTGCTCAAACTTGTTTCAGAGTCTTGCATGTCAAAGATTGGCAAATGAATGTAGGGTTATTAAATTTGGTCATCTATGCGAAGGTTTTCTGGCACCCCCCTATGCTTTATTAATATTTCTAGAAATAAAAAAATGAGTTTTAGAGGCTATCATCAGAACGGTTTGCAAAAAATGTCTAGCTCATGTCAGACAACATATTCACCTTAATGAATGTCTAAAGAACATGCACCAATGCTTGGTTTAAGCATTATAAAACTGGTGTTAATTGTGCACACAACAATTCACTTCAGTGATTTGAAATTGGCTCAATGGAAGATAATCCAAATAAGAGCTAGAGAAAGACCTCATATAGTATAAACACACCATTTAGTGCTGTGTCTGCAAGTTGGACTCAGACACATCGACACACAGCTCAGACACAATATTTAAAATCTTTTAACAAAAAAATTGTACTTGTTCATAGCCAGTTAAACTATTGACAAGTTCATTTAGGAAATTCTTAAGAAAATGTCAATAGAAAGGATTCTCCATGTCCTTATGGTACAAATTTTAGAATTTAGTCTGCCCCTAAGTCTGTGTTATTGTCCAAGCTTTGCATCTAAGAGAAATTTGAAGCCCTTACAAAATACATTAGTACATTACTGTAAATAGTTTTACAAAAAAGAGAAGTGCTAGCAACACTCTCAGTAGTATTAGTTAAAATTAATTGAAAAGGAGTGAACCCTACAAATTTGTGATTTTCAATAAACTTCAGCCAATAACAAGTGTGTTGCTAACATTTCTCTTACTAAAAGCTGGGTGTTTGATATAGCCCAACAACATCATTTGTTCCAAGTAGCCTACCCTACGCCATACAGTGGCACAAAGCTTGGGGTTAGATTTCATTAAAACCAAAATAGAGGAAAAAGAATTCTGGGTTTTGTTGACATTACTGATGATATGCAGGTTGGAGTGGATACACTCTTATTCCTTTTTAACTCCAATGATTCCAATAAGCTGTCCACATTCACTTCTTCCGTAGAAGGTCCTGCTGCCAGAAAAGGCCCAGTAAATAAAACTCTGTTTACATGAAAAATGAATAAAACATGCTGACTAATATGCCCATTATCATCTATACGTACCATCAACCCTTCTATCCAGCATTATGCAGCCATCTTTTCCCAAAGTGACAATCACAAATTTTATGTTGGGCAACATTAAAAGCATAGAAACAAGTGCTTGTGGAACAGTAGATGCCTCTGTCCATGCCTGTCAGCAGAAAAGAGTACATGTTTATTTAATAATTCAACCACAGAATAGAGTAAAAATAAGGTTTCAGTAAAATAAAGGAAATATATGTGTATGAAAAAAAAGAGTTAAAGCGACCAGAAAAGGAAAATGATATTTACCATTGGTATCAGGAAAGCAATGTCCCTTTACCATCACAAAAAGAATAGCTTACAGATTAGATAACTGAAATGACATTCGTGCTAATGTCCGATATTACAATATCAGCATGCCACACACACAAAAGAAGGGAATAGTTTTTTCTTTTCTTATGAGATAAGACATCACATATTTTACAAAATAAATAATACATTAATTCAACATTTCTGAACATGAAAACATATTGATGAGAGAAAATCTAGTATTATACATTTGTCAGTAAAAAAACACACTTACTTTTGGAAACTTCGCTGAGCATACAACATAATCAGCTAGTTTTAGGAGATCGTCCAACCCTTCCCTTGGCCTTTCTGCATCAATTAAGATGGGTATATTCTTTCTAACTGCCTGCACTGAAAAAATATGAAATTTTGTTTGCTTCTCTTCAGATGAAGCTCTCTTTGTCCATCCCCAACTTCCTTTACAAGCAGGGGAAAACAAATGAAAAAGAGAGAAATGTGTAAAAGAATACCATGGGAAATTACATAAAAATTACTTGCAGTATTCACAAAACTAGTAAAACTATACACATAAAAAGCTCCCCCTAAGGTTGGTTGGTTCCACCCACCTCCCCCTTAAATTCTCCCTTTTTGGATTCAACAAGTGCATGCTTCTTTGAAATTTTGCATGCTTAAAGCCTTTAACTTCTATTTTCCTCTTTGTTGCTTCAACTATGAAATATGACTAGGCCTTATAGTTTGCATCAGAGTTGCAAATAAATTGTAAAGATGATAACCTCTTGGGCAACAACTAGAGAACTATTCACGAAACTAGTAAAACTATACACATAAAAAGCTCTCCCTAAGGTTGGTTGGTTGGTTCCACCCGCCTCCCCCTTAAATTCTCCCTTTTTGGATTCAACAAGTGCATGCTTCTTTGAAATTTTGCATGCTTAAAGCCTTTAACTTCTATTTTCCTTATTGTTGCTTCAACTATGAAATATGACTAGGCCTTATAGTTTGCATCAGAGTTGCAAATAAATTGTAAAGATGATAACCTCTTGGGCAACAACTAGAGCAGTATTCACAAAACTAGTAAAACTATACACATAAAAAGCTCTCCCTAAGGTTGGTTGGTTCCACCCGCCTCCCCCTTAAATTCTCCCTTTTTGGATTCAACAAGTGTATGCTTCTTTGAAATTTTGCATGCTTCAAGCCTTTAGCTTCTATTTTCCTTATTGTTGCTTCAACTATGAAATGTGACTAGGCCTTATAGTTTGCATCAGAGTTGCAAATAAATTGTACAGATGATAACCTCTTGGGCAACAACTAGAGCAGTGTCCGGCAACCTGCCGTCAAAATAAGCAATTTTAGCTCCATCCAATGCAGATAACAAACTTGATTTTGACAGGTTGTCTGGTATCATTGGAGGATATCCTGGGGTATGTATACAAGTACGGGTCTTTCTGAAAAATCACACTTTAAATGAGTCAAATTACAATTAAAATTATCAAAATCTCACTAGAAGAAATGATTAAAGATCTCAATTTATATTGAATAATGATAGCAAATAGTTTTTTCTGTACTCTTACAACTAATGGACAATTTCTTTCTCATTCAAGTAGTGAAGGTTCGTCAAAACAAGTGTAGGGTATTGTCAAGTGTCCAAATATGGATAAACACAAGATAATGGAGACATGCAAGTTATAGTCGATAGACATGTAGAACTGAAAAGTTTGCAGCTTCTGTTCATTTCCTTCTATTTTTATTCTTCAATGCAAATAGAAGTACAACAGTATGTCCACTATTTTATGTTAAAAACATTCAGATGACAGTGACCCAGATCTTGACTAGATCTACCCAAATCATAGTCTATCCCCCAACCTCTTCGAATTTAGATCATGAATATACTCAGTAAAGTCAAGATATGTAACACATGCATAAGCCAATGACGATTACGTTTGGTTGTCGACAATAATATATGTAAATGGTGATGTTCCCTCCTTAGACACCTGCAAATAACAGGGAATACATCCACTGAAAAAGTATTAAAAAACTATAGTTAGGGCAGATGCCCTCTCAATTGTCTATTCTCACCCTTCACTAACTGCTTTTAATTTCAAAATCCAGAATATACACTGGAGGAAATTACAATAAGTAGTTAGTGAGGAGTGTAAAGAGAACAGTGAGAGTATCAATAGCATTGAAATTAAATAAATGTATGCATACATATACATACACAACCTGGTGAAGAGTTAAAAGAAGATAATAACCATCACCATGGAATCATAATATTGCTCATATCCAATGACATTGACAAGGATTACAAATTACAAACAGAAGTCTTAAAAATTACCACTATAAAGGATGTATCTACACCATCAGCTTGTAGCTCGTCTATTATACCCCTGCCTTGACTGTCATCAGCAACCTAATGATTGTCCAACCGTGTGTGTATCAGTATCAAATTGAAACCACTAAATATTATTGATTCCTTTCTTTACAAAAAAAAAAAAAACTGAGAGGGTCATGAGTAAATAGTGCATTATCCCATTGATCATTTAAAGGCTTTTACACTTTCATCAAATGACAAACTAAAACGTATATTAAATCTGTTGACTAATACAAAAACTACCTTAAAATTCATAGCCACAATGATTCTGATTGATTAAAGGTGTATTTTCTATTTTATTTTAATAGTGCATAAACATTAAAATTTTAGTTTATTTAAATAAATAAACGATAAATAAAAGCAACCTTGGAAATAAGCCTTGGGTTTAGGCCCAAGCGAGCAAGGCAGGTCAAGGCATTTCCAGCATTGCCACCTCCTTGAACCTGAGAAAAACCACCACCAAATGTTAGCACAACACAAAAGTATTCATGATAAGTGAAAGAAGAAGGTACCTTCAAATTGGTGGTTCTGATTTTGTCATCTGGCTTAGGGTAAGCGGCCACGGTGGCCAAGAAATCGATAGACACCCCTCCACATCCCACCTGCACACACAACACAAACACAAACACAAACACATATGTAGAGATTAAAGAAATAAACTCTCTAATTTTGACGGCAATGCTTCAAATGGAATGAGAGAGAGAGAGAGAGAGAGAGAGAGAGAGAGAGAGGGAGCTCACAACGACGGCGTTTTGAGGATGGGAGGACATGGTGACCCTGCAGCGAGACCTTCTCCTTCTCTTTGGCCCAAACAAAGTAATTGAAACAAAAAGCGGAAATTAGGAAGAAACAGTTAGAGAATTAGAGAAGAGAGAGAGAGTGAGTTACATTGAAGAAGTTGAGAAGTGGGTGAGGTTGATCGCTGAATGTGAAGGTTGAAGAAGCATTTGAAACAACAGTGCAGAGGTTCCACATCTTCTGGTTTGCGAGTGAGTGAGCGAGTGAGTGGTGGTGGCGCCAGATTCAACGAACTTCATCAACTTTGCTTCTATTTCAACCTACCATTTTCTTTTTCCTTTGCTTCATATTTTGCCTTAAATAAATATTTCATTTCTTTATTTATGTTTCATATTTCTATTATGCCATTTTATTTATTTCAAAAATTATCTTTTGAAAGTAAAACTCTTTGGAACAAGTTTTTTGTAAAATAAATTAAATCTGTATAATTTCTTCATTTTATAATATGATTTTTTATCACTTAGGTATGTTGTTCATCGATTCTGGTGTATTTTTTTTTTCTAAAACATACACTATATTAAATAAAAATTAATTATAGAGACCAAAATATTAATTATTATTTAATTAAATTAAAGATTAAAAAATTATTAATATCTAAAATAATTTTTATTTACAATAAAAATTTATAAAATATTTTTTTTAAATTAATATCTAAATAAACTAATTTTAGTAAATTCTAAATTAGTATCTAAATAAAAATAATTTTAAATATAAAATATTAGTATCTAAAATTTTCATAATTAATTTCATATAATTTTTTAATTTCTAAAATAATATCTAATTTTCTTAATATAATAATTATTTATATTTTATTTTTAAATTTAGTTACTATTTAATAATTTTGTTATCCGTTT
This sequence comes from Phaseolus vulgaris, assembly GCF_000499845.2. Taxonomy (NCBI): domain Eukaryota; kingdom Viridiplantae; phylum Streptophyta; class Magnoliopsida; order Fabales; family Fabaceae; genus Phaseolus; species Phaseolus vulgaris. Next base: position 26,128,536 of record NC_023753.2, on the reverse strand, counting down.
TAGTTTCACTTTTCATTTTATAAGAAGAATCTCTTTAAAGATAAACTTTAATTATATTTTTTAGTTTTTGACAATCAATTATATAAATAATTTTCAATTGTTCAAAAATCAGGAGGTGTTTCACATTATTAAAGTATTCAAAGTGCATCCTTAATTGTGTGTCTCATATTAAAAGTTTTATGGACAAAATTTTGTTAGTAAAATAATCTATATCCTCGATAAAAGGTTCATAAGAAGCCAATCTAGGTTAGAACAACCTAAGTTCTTAAGAGAGGTGTTTCTACAAACATCCATGTTGCGTTCTTAAGGAACCAACCAATTACTTGTTGAGTTTTTGTAGGGTTCATACAAGATTTATAGAGTTCTTGTTGAGTTTTTAGATTTAGACAGAAGAGCACTTATTCCCAGATTCTTTAAGTAATTTTGCACTAGAGAAGTAAGTGGCTGTTAGTTTCTTCTATCTTGCAAAAGGACATATTATATTGCTTATTTCTTTCAAAATTTTCATGTCATTGATATTTACAAAAAATATCATTTGAAATAAATTTATCTCATTCATTTATGCACTATCGAGTTGCCAAATAGGTCACGAGTCTTTAATAAATGTATCGGTACTTCACATATCGACATTTTTCTATAATTATTTTCACTGGTAACACAGTGATTAACAACATCATCATTAGGAATTACCACACAATAAACACACACAAATCATGATTAAGAAACAATTGGACTCTATTGGTCCCAGTTTAACTACCCGTACAACTAAAGATCCAACAATATCGTTGTCTAAGATTAAAGGTAATATGTAACTCTGATCCTAATACTTGCATTCTTAATTCGAACCCCTACTTACTTGAATGTTATAATTGAAGGTACATTTGTCGACACTGAGAAGATATTGGAAGGCAAAGACCTGCAAACTCGAGAAGTTGAAGGTCGAGAAGAAGACGTGTAAGAAACATCCGACCTTGAAAGAACAACTACTTCTAAATTTTGTACGAGTGACTGAATTGATAAAGTCGAACACATTACATTTATGATTTTAGAAATTAAGAATCAATTGAATTTTTATTTGATGATTAAATACAAATTATATTGAATGATATTTTGATTTGATTTGTATATTTGTTTCAATGAAATTTCTTTGACTTAATTAATTAATTTAACTAGTTAATTGTTCGAATATGAATATGAATATTCAGATAACTATGATAAGAAGAATGGTTTGAATCTTGAATCTATGATTTACCTTTTGTTTTCAATTAAATTTTAATTTTTAATGTTTGGAGGATTGAATTAATTAATTGAATTGGTTAATTGTTTAAATATGGATATAAATATTTAGAGATTTATGATAAGAATAATTGTATCAATCTTGAATATGTGAACAAACTTTTGTTTTCAATTTTATTCAATTGTTAACCTTTGTTTGTGTTTCAATTCTAAAAACCTCCACCTTCAAATTAATCTGTTTAGAAAGAATATTAATTATTGAATACAATAAATACGCGTCATCGACAATCAACTTAGGTTATGCTCTATATCAAAAAATTAAACGTTACCTAAACCACTTGATGTCATTTTTCTTAAATCAAAATAAAATTGAGAACTCTAACAAGAAAAAAAACCCTTATACCCTAAACAACAAAAAGAAGTAAGAACTCTCGTGGATTTTCTTCGTTTTTTAATGCAATGGGAACCCTAGAGAAAAAGGGTGATGAGTGTTGAGTCTTGTTTTTAGGTTGGATCAGGTCATTTAGTCAATGGCAGATTCTCCCTGCACCATATCAATTAAGACTGCACCCAATAATATTATTTGAAAAGACTTATTTGCCCTTAATGATATAAAACTCTACTTTTATTGAGGCACCCAACAACACTGCATTTGCACCCAACCCATACGCATTGAAGAACACTGTATGAACCACTGAGCTGGAGGAAAAGTTCCAGTGAGCACCATTGCCACTGTTGCAAAAAAAAAATCACTACACCATTATCACTATTGCAACTCACTACACCACCACCACTTCCATTCAAAACACACACCACAGTAACACAACACTCCTCTGTAGTATTTCAAAAAAGATAAAGGCTTCAAAACGCACACCACAGTAACACAACACTCCTCTGTAGCATTTAAAAAAAGATAAGAGCTTCAAAACGCACACCACAGTAACACAACACTCATTTGTAGCATTTCAAAAAAGATAAGGACAATTTTGGGTTTTAAAATTTATGTTGGATACATGTTTTAAATGATATGGTGCAGGAATAAACAACCTTAGTCAATAATGGGTCATCTAACCCTAGTTGCACAAGATCATAAGGATTGAAGTGACACACAATCCCATGATTCAATGAGTTTCAGAGTGATCTTGTAACAATGGTTGTTTCTTCCTGCACCTCCATAAAAGACCATTTTGTCTTTAAAAAATACATTATGAATTCTACAATGTAAAAATATTTTTTTTTCTATTTACATCTTCTGAATTGTATAATTTGAAATTCGAAAATATCTTCTGATTATATGATCCAAAATATTTTTTCTTAAAAAAAGTGCATTTTTGATTACAAAATCCATAAGGTATTTCCGAATTTGAAAATACTTTTCAGATTTTGTAATCTAAAAACACCTTTTAGATCCTATATATAATTAGGAATGTACTTTTTTTAAAGAAACTCCTTCTGGATTATAGAATCCATAAAATATTTCCAATCTAGAAATATCTCCTGAATTCTATAATTCGAAGTTTTTCTAAATCACCTATTCTGAAATGAAAAACACCAATACAATACAAATTATTTTTAGTATTTTAAAAAGTATGGGATGTTAAAAAAGTTATGGAAGTGTAGAAAGAAACAACCATAACAATTCACACCTCCCTCGATCCAATGTTTACTCACGATTTTAACAAAATTGATTAATATTCATCCAATGATCTATCTGGATTATTATTATTATTTTTTTCATAATAATCTTATGATTAAGAACAATTTAGATTATAATTATAAAAGACTTAATTCTCATTATCATAATCTCTAATAAGATAACAAATATTAAATTATAACAAATGATTTTATCAAAACAATTATTATATCAAACCAGATAAATATGATAAAGAAAAATACTTTATTGTAAAAAACAAAACTGAGTAATTAGAATTTGACACACATTTTTACCAACATCTATACAATTTGTTACAATTAGCTACCAAAGACACGAAAACACACATTTGAGCTAAAAGATTAATTATAAACTGGAATGCAGCAGAAAAATTTCTATCCTGAAGCCTTGTTGTAACATGATTAATCTAGGATTTAGATGGATTTTCTAGCACTCTATACTCAGTAAAGGATGTCAGGTATGGATTGGTGCCGTATGGAAGACCAGCTCGAGCTCCAAGGGCTCTACATTTGGCAGCTGCCTGTAATTAGCATCAAAAGCAACCTTGATTATCTCCAAATTTCCAATTCAGTTGATTATAGAAAAGTATAAAGAAACAATAGAAGTGTGTTTCTTTAATGTTGTGTATTTCTGTAACAACTTTTTGTATGTGCTAACATCGATTGCATTGCAATCCAAAATTAAGCCATCCTGTTTCTTGCTTACCACATAAGAAGCAAATGGCAACATTTTCTCTGGAGGTAAGTTGGCACAGATTGCTGCAGATAAAATAACAACTACGTAAATTCTGAAATTGTAGCATCAAAGGAGCAAAACTGAAAAGCCATTGAATAGTAACATGATCAAAATTTAGAGAAGGTTGAAGTGATGGATACAATATAATTATGGTGAACAATGTAATTCTATCTGTGAAATTGGGTTGAGGATCTGCACAGAGGAAAAATCAGAAAATTCAAGCTAGCATGTGTAAAGATAATATGAAGAGGTTGCAAGTACCATATAAAACAGCTCCTGTAAATGCATCCCCGGCACCTGTTGTATCAATAAGCTCTGATGGTGGAATCTTTTCAGCTGTCCCATAATACAACCTCCCACAAACAGATCCTATCCCTTCGGCTCTTAATTTTGTAACTGACTGGGAGGATTAAGCAAAAAGATCAATCCAGGTGGATTTTTACATGAATATAATGCAACCAAACATTGTTTAGCCAACATTTACCCTAAATCAGAATTATGAAAAATGGTCTTATAAGTATAGAAATTTTTAACCTCAATTAATAGAATGCTAAAATATTTGAAGTTCCATGACATTTGAATCAAAGTGTCTTTGCAAAAAAAGTATCCCATCTCATACTTTTAGGTTGCCCATGATTTGATCAATATGTAAAGAAGTTTTGATCTATACTTGTCTTGATTGGCAAAGGATCAACTCTCTTTCCACAATCAAGATAAGTTGTGCGCAATCACATTAAAAAAATACCATCTATCCATGGCAAAAGTCTCACAGTTTTTTTTGCAGTGTTCTGTTAACCAATGTTATCTTGTCCCAGGAATACTAACTTAAATTAAATTTCTCCCATGTCGGGCATTTACAATGTGACTCTTTTTTGTCTGGACAATGTGACTCTTTACCTAAAAAATGTATATATTACAAGCCATATCTACCAGTTGGACAAGCTCCTGGGCCATTTGATAAAAGGGACTAATCTTGTGTAAGTGATGACTTTGTACTAGTACTAGTAGTGTTTCATATGACAGATTATTAGAAGCAGTTCAGTCCATGTCCCTAAAGGGTCCAATGGTGGGTAATAAATATGGAAGATCATATCTTAGAAGAAATAAGATAAGACATTGCACAATCAGAGCCCACTCTAGAATTATAACAATAAATAGCAGGTTATCACCGAGGCTATGCAGGTTGGCATGGCTATGCTATCATCCTTTCTCTTTGTTAATGATGTCAAACAGCTGTCAGCATCCATTTCTTCTATATGAGAACTCTCTGCCAGAAAGTAATTGCAATTGCAACTTATGTTATGTTAGAAATTAAATGTAAAAAATAAAAAGATGATTTATCCACATGCTACACTTTCTTCCTATTTTTGCATATGAATTCAACTTGATAAGGCCCAAACAAGAAGGAAACAAGTATTTTTACCATCATCTACACATTTCTCAAGCATTATGCAGCCATCTTTTCCCAAAGTTACAATTGCAAATTTAAGTCTTGGCAATCTTAAAATAATTGAAACTAGTGCTCTTGGAATAGATGATGCCTCTGTCCAGGCCTGTCAAATTGTTACTCACAAATCATAAATGGAATTCATGTTGAAAGAAATATCACACAAACAGTTCAACCAAGTAGAAGAGAGAACCATATATGAAATAAAATAATGCTCAAACATTCAACCTTAAAATTGAAAAGAATGAATTAGGAAAAAATTCCTGAAAATAATGAAAGCCGATTTCACGGTTTCTTGTATAAATCTTTGAACTTAGGAAACAAAAGGTGAAAGTTTTGTAATTAAAAGTAAAAACAGAAAAATGGAAATATAAAGCATTCTCTCAAAGCAAACAAGCCCCTAAAATGGTCACATTCACATGTTAGACTTGGAAGGAAATGGTTAGTGACAAGTTGTTCACTCACACAGCTGGTCAACCATTGTCAAGTTACATGCCCTGATTCATTAGTTATTTCTTATTTGAACTGATTTACCAGTTTTCCTTTACCTGCTCCTTTTGAACATCTTAGGTGGACCTGATCTTTAGGAATTTTCACTAAATTTATGCACCTGTTCTGAAAGATGTCAAGGCACATTCCTAATTGTAGATCCACCATGGGACAGTCTGGTGGATGCCTTTAGGAAGAGGGTGGGGGGATGCATACACTATGCATGTTACATAATCCTCTTATTTTATGCTTTATGATGCAATGAATTATGATGTGTCCTAAAGCAAGTCCCCAGTTCCACTCTACAAGGATGTCCATTCACATGTTAGATGGGAACAAATTCATATTTCCATTTTATTTTAAGATGTAAATTCTTTTCCTAGGTCATTCTTCTGACTAAAAGACAGAGCCTCAATTTTGAATTTGCAAAAGAAAATCCATGATCTAATGATGAGATGGTTGGAATCTAAGAATCATACAACATATCTGCAAGCCAAAAAAGGACTCGCAGGTCCCGAGTATTTATGATATTCTAGGATTCTACTTCATGATAGTATACTATGAGTTACTTGCCTTTGGAAAATTTTCCGAACATACAACATAATCAGCCAATGCAAGGAGGTCGTTCAACCCTTCTCTAGGCCTTTCAGCATCAATTAAGATAGATATATTCTGGCGAAATGCCTGAAAGGGAAAAATATAATTAAATTTAGCTTATGTTTCACCACAATGCTTTCTCTTCAAATATCAAATGCAATCACATAAAGGACAACATTTGTGAGTCTAGGAATGATTCATTTACAGACAGATAAATAGGTGTATTTTCACAATACTTTATATAAAAAAGGGATTTGAAGTTTTCTATCCTAATTACGAGGCTTAGGATCTGTTATTTTCAATCACTGCTGGCATTTGAATTAGTAACCTCTCTAAGAGTAAGTATTGATAGCAGTCACAACTTTGACCGAAGCACGAATCTGATGAGAATAATTCTATACGGAAGTTCGCATTACCCAAACTAGGTAGCAACTAAGATGTAATTACCTCTTGAGCAATGACAAGAGCACTGTCAGACATCCTTGCATCAAAATAGACCACTCTTGCACCATCCAGTGCTGACAACAAATTTGCCTGGTGAAGATCATCTGGGACCATTGGAGGATATCCTGGAGTGAATATACATGTCCTTGTTTTCCTGAATGTTCAAATTTCTAGGATTAATCATTTTGCACACCTGAACAATTCAGGTACAAGGAGTCATTTAAATCATTTAAGTTACGCATCCATGACAATATATCAGGCAAGAAACTTTCATATGAAGATAGATCACATGAATAGCATTCATTCTACAGTATTTCCATCATGATCTTGCAAATGTCCTCTGTAAAGTATGAGATTAACTTGCACATATAAACAAACAAGAATGTTGAGTCACTGTTAACCTCTCAACTTCAATCTAGTTTTATCATTATTTCGAAAGATATTTAGTTGAAAGAACAAAACTTTAAGGCAATTTTTTAAAATACTCTTAGTGTTGTTATCCAATCAAAATTAACTCAAAAATTTGAATTTTACCTGATCCATGTATGATGTTTTGGAGGGAAAAAAATATTATGCTGATTAAAGTGAAACTTTAATTCTGATAAAGAACAACATGTACAATAGTTAAAAAATTGCATTGAAGTTTTGTGCTTACATAAATGCCATTGTCAACACTTTCATTTTTCAAAGCCCATCAAGTGAGAAATTGTATAGACTTAGCCAAGATAAGCATAAATCTTGTTTAAAAATTGTTTAAGCATGTCACATACGTTTGGCTGTCAACAATGATGTAGCTAAATGGTGAAGTCCCTTCCTTCGAGACCTGGAAACAAATGGAAAAATCAAAGATCACCCCAAAATAGAGATTGGGTTGAGCACTGCTTTGCTTCCCACAGCCAAGTTCAAATGACAAAAGGATAAAGTGGCATTTAAAACTTTTTTCATGAATTTATTCATACTTCTATTATAGACCAAGTAGCAAGTTATGCAACCAAAAATAAGAGTATTTTATTATAACTCAACAACTACATATATAAAGCATTAGAAGAGTCAATCTTTATTGCACATTCAAAATCGATGGACAAAGACTAGATTTAACTAAAATTACTTCTCACAAGACATGCTTTATATATATATAATATACAAGGTTTAATTGTTTTTACTAAAAAAGCTGTTACTTTTTTTTCCTTTTTCCTTTTGTAGGACGAAGAATATCCAAGTGCTTGTAACTCTATGCTCTTCAGACTAACAAAAAAAACATTGACATATATACATACCACCAAAAAAGAGGTATCCACCCCTTCAGCCTCTAGTTCCTCCAGCATAGCCTTACCCGGAGCATCATCTGAAATCTAGAGATTTCAAATGGCATAACACAAGAAATTAACCACAATCATGATGTTAAGTACTGTACACTGTCATAAACTAACATCAAGCAAACAAGAAACCTTAGAAATTATTCTTGGCTTTAGGCCCAAACGAGCAGCACATGTCATAGTATTTCCAGTGTTTCCACCACCTTGGACCTGCCAAACCAAAAATCACAAACAAACATTACTCATCCTTGTCATCACATTACTACAGTTAGGAAGTGATCATTCTGGAGAAGTAATTTAAAAAAATAAAAAATAACAGTTTCCCATGTTTAAAAAATAAAAGAAAAAAGATATCCACAGGGATTTTTCCTGAGTTATAACAGAAAAATTCTGAAAAATATATAGAAGGGGTGCTACTCAAGTAAACAGCAACAATTAAATTAAAATTAGCCCCACTTTATAATTAAAGGTGAGAACAGGATCACATTACTATGAATAAACAAAGGCAAATTATTTAATCTATTTGAGTTGTAAAAGGAAAAAATAGTGGTCCACTCTACCGAAAGTGAGTGGTTAGAGTTGGTTAATTAGTTTAGTTTAATGTTAAAGTCAACATCAAAAAGTTTCTGGACCCAGAAACTAAAACCACATCATTTCAATTTTAAATCGTGATGCTCGGTCTGATGTGCTCAAAGTTATCACAAATCTGAGATGTTGGAAAGGCAGAATAGTAACAGACTAACAGTGATAGCATCAATAATAGTAATAACCATAATAGTAATAAGAACAATAATAGAAGAAAGAGGAAAGAAAAGAGTGTGAATGAAAGCTAGAGAAGGAAAAACCTTGAATTCAGTGGTTCTGATCTTGGCATCAGGGCTAGGAAAAAATGGCACTACTGCCAGAAAATCCACACCAACGCCACCAAAACCCACCTGCCAAATACACATAACACACTCATAAACTGACTTGAGAGGAATAATTATGAGAATGGCAGTAATCATGCTCACAATGATGGGAGTTTCCAGGAGAGGAATAACAGAATCAGAAGACATTATTTGGGTTCCAAAGTTTAGTTTCTGTTCTTCAGCATGGGAAAAGTTAGCAATCATATCAGATATCATAGTACCCTGTATATTATATTTATAAGAACAAGAAAGTGAGATGAGAAATGAGTGTATGTCAATTTATCAGACTAACCTTTTGATGATGGTAGCACAAAAGTGGCAAGTGGTGAGAAAAGTGGAAGAAGGTGTGTGTGAAGATTAGGAGAGCAATAAGTGAAAACAAGAGGAAAAGGGTTTTAAGTTTTGAGTGGGAAATCTTAGTCACCACTAAGAGGTTTTGGTTTGTAATAGATCCTGCTAAGCTTGACTTCTGAAAAATCAATGTTGCTGTTCTCATGGGTTACTATCTTCTGAATTTCATCCCTTTGATTTTTCTTTTCAAATCCTGCAATTCATGGCTCTACTAATAATATTATTGACTCAGTTTTTCTTACTTAATGCAGCTCAAACTAAATAAATGCTAAACTTAGGAAATAAATAATTAAGTCTTGTATTTTTAATTTGTTATGTGAGACTTTTTTTAGTGGGAAATAAAATTAACTGAAAGTGTGCCAAATATTTGTATCAGTCTTATTGTTTTAATATTAAATTATAAACTTTATAATTAATAGTGCATATATTTTACTATTACTTATATATAGTATATATTACCGTAAATATATACTTGTATAAGAATAAAAAAAGTAAGTATTATACATGATTCACATAAACTTATGCATTCGACTTTATAGGAAGTATTTTCATTAAACTTTCTTTTAAATACGAAACATAAATTTACTTTAAACTATAAAAAAAAAACTTAAGTATCTGTAAAGAAAATTACTTTAAAAAAATATTTAATTATAAAATTATTTGATATTTACGGTTCCCATTGATTATATGTTAGGATATATTAAACTGTTTGATGTTTGTGGTTTTTATTAGTCACATATTATAACATATTTATTAGGGTCATACTTAAATGTTATAAGCTTAAAGTCTGACTTTTATAATTTTTTTATTAAAGCTTGTATCATTAAAATAAATAAAATAACATTATTAAAATATGATTATTATAAGTTAGTATTAACAGAAAAGTTATGAAATTTAAAAATTGACGTAACATAAAATAAAAATAAATGAAGATTTGATGAAATATTTAATAAAACAAGAGTTCATGTAGAGACAGTAATTTTTTGGATGAGGTGGTGATTGATTGCAACGTTCCATCCACCATTTCTACATCTTTCTTCTTTAATATTTCATCTTAATTTCATTAGAGATTCTCAACAAATAAGTAATAATTTTAATTTTAATTTCAAAGAGAATGTGTTTATTTATTCTGACCCAAAAGAATACAGAAAGCACACAACACCTGACTTTGGGGACACTACTTTTCCACCTTATCATAGACTTACTTTCTTTTTTGGGTATTCAATTTTTATTGTTTATTTAAAATTTTGATTTGAATGACACCATTTTCCAAGTCAATTTTTATCTCTTAATTACGTTAAGTCAATTTAATGAGAAAGATCAAATTGAATCACTCTAACAAAATTACATTGAATAATTATAAAAAAAATATTAGGACCAAAAGTGATATTGTTTTTTAATATTTCTTACAAATGTTGGATAGATTTATATTAAAATATACTAGATTGTGGGTAAACTCAAAATCAATTAAATACTTAATGTTTTATTATAATTTCATTTTTAAATAAATAATTAAAATAATAAATAAAATATATTTTTTATTTTTTAAATTTTATAATGATTTTTTTTATATTTTAAAAAAAATTGTTTACATTAAATTATTTTAAAATTTTATTTTACAATTTTTAAAATATATAATATTTAAATCAATTAGTACCTGGGTAGAACTTCTCTTTATATGCAATATTTACCCATTTCATGAGTTGTATTTACATGTAAATGTTTTTCTTCATAGACATCATAAATTCAATGGTTGAAGTTTTTGTGCGTTTTTTCTTAACCTGATTCAAGTATTTGTATTTGTGTTAATATTTCCTTAGAATATATTTGACTTTAAGCCGACATTTTTTGTCATACTAAAAGTATGACAGAAAGGACAATAATTTTTTTGGTTACTTCTTGATATTCTTACAATACCAATTTGAGTATACAAACTCAAATGATAGGTGCACTATTTCTGAAACATTTGCGGGATGTCTTCTTAAGAAAAAAATAGATGTCTCACAATTTGCAATGTGCCTTGTGTTGAACATGTGCATAATACATCTAAGGTTTAGAACATCTTACGTCTTCTGAGTCTTCAACTTGATTGCGTCTTATGTCTTCTTCTAAGACTTCATGTAGACAACGTCCTATTATTGTCTTTGTCTTGCATCTCATATGTTTTCATTTTATAAAGATGAGCATCTAACGGTTTAAGCAAATTGAGTCTTTGTTATGCACTTCGTCTTGCTTGGAGACTTCATCTACTCTTGATATGCTTCTATTATTTTTGTCCAATCTTCAAAGTCATCATATTCATAATATATTCACGCATCTTACACTAGGTAAGACTTTGTCTAATTCCTATTCCACACTCAAGTAAATTGTTAAATACTTTAAAACATGTTATTATTTGTTATCATCAAAACGTGGATATGTTTTGCATGGCATACATGTTAAGACTTAAGTCTTATCATAAAAAATTGTTTATGGCTTAACATAAACGACAAGAACAAGTGAGTGAAGTAGACAAAGTTAACATATGATTTTCACAAGATGTAATTTGAATTGCTACTTCATGAATGTTGACTCACGCATCCCAAAGATGATAGTGACACAATATACCAACCTTGAGTTTGCATGCTCTTTTTTGGTGATGTTAGTACTACAAAGGGACTTACAAGGAGAAGGCTATTTTGTGTCTTAAATGTTGAGTACTATAAATAAAATGTGTCAATGTAAATTAAACTATGCTCTAAAAAGCACTAGCAAAAGGATACAAAAATAAGCATACAAGCTTCACTATTTAATTAGACATTTATAAGTAGAAGTTATTCAATGCATAAAATATTAATACCCCAAGTGTGATTTTGTGAATTAAATTCATTCCATGAAAAAAAAAAAACTTCTAAGCATTAAATTATGAGATCGTTTATTAGATGAATTTAAGAAAGAAAACTTTTTTGGTAAATCCTTCATTGATGTTAGTCTTTTATACATAGGTGGGAGTTTCTTTGTAATCTTTAAGCAACTTTTATTGTATTGTTAGAAGTGACTTTGTGTACTTAGCCAATAGTGATATGATGTACTCATGTTTTATCTCAGGTGGAGATAAAAAGATAATAGCCAAAAGTGACCTTGTATTTTCGAGTGAGTCAGAAGTGACAATGTATAAATACTTGTAATCAATTTGATTAGTAGAATCCTTTATAATTTATAAAGAAAAACTAGATGTAACCTAGATTGTGGTGTACTAGTATAAAAACATAAAGTGTTACATTAATAATTCTATCATGCAAGTTCTTATTAAATTTTCATAAATGTTATGTGAAAACATTTAATTTTGGTAAAAGAAATTTCAAACTATTAGACTACTCATTTTAGCTATACGAGACTAATTATTGCAAAAAGTAATTTAAGAAATCAAAATAGTTTTTATGATAAGTTCTTTAAAGTTATCTTTATATGTAACTTATAAAATATTAAATATGTGTATTAATGTTGTATTTATTAAAAAAGTTTTTCAAAACAATGTTAAACTTGTTTTTACAAAGTCAATACGATCTTTATAGGACTACATATTTCTTATTGATTAATCTTTATATCTAGAAGTTTTTCAGTTTACAATTGCTTCTTAATGATAACAGAGGTGAGGGTTACTTGCAAAGATACTTTGACACTCAAGTTAGTATGTGCGAGTACAATTAATGCAATCATAGGATAAATAATAGTATTTGTGTTTGATACCTTCGGAGGAACGGTCTATTTATATTATTCTTAGTGAGCTTTTATCTAAATGAACCTTGAAGGTGGACCCATGTCATTCTTAATATTTTATTCGTTGTTTAGTCATGATAATTGATTTTAGATGCTTATTATCGTTTGATTGTTTACATAAATATTTTGATTGTGTTGAGGTGTTTTCGGTTTTTCCTAGTAGTTCTCGGTCTTGCTTGGTACTTCTAAGTCTTTTTTTTTTATCAATAAAAAATAAAATAAATTAAGAAAGACATTTCAGGGATGTTCCAACCCTTATAGAAGAGTGATTCAACACATGTTGTAAACCACATGTAGTTTAAGCCAACCAAACCAGATAAAAGGAAGACAGCACAAAGAACCCCTACATGAATGGGTTGCCAAAAACAGTTGCAAAGAGAGCTACAGAAAAAGAAATTAAAAGCAGGGAACTTATCCCAGCAAACTGTACCGCATGAGCTGCATAGCACACCAAATGGATGCTACCCCGTGATTGCAAAATCACTGTTGCTACCCCGGACCACCCACTAAGAGCTGCTCCAACTTCAGGCTCAAACTTCTTCACGGTTTTGCATAATTCTGGGGCGTAGGAGGAGTCAAGCCACATCCCAGTTATAGCAAACAACACTCCCCTATGTATCACCAGCACAGAGTCTGGAGTACAAGAGTCCACATCCAGGAGCAAATGGCCATGCACATGGTTTATTACTAGCATAAAAAAAGATAAACCCCAAAAACCAGCAACTCCTAAGCACCTTCTAAGACTCCAACTAAACTAAAGAGATTAGATGTCCAAACACCCTTCCAAGGGCTGCTTCAGCTTCATACCCGAACTTCTTTGTTCTGCATCCGCTCTACTCCAGCATAACAAGAACCACCCTGGTCTAGGTAAATCAACTTGTTGCTTTTATCACTAAAGAGACTTTACCACTCCGTCTACCATAGTGGTTACTCCATTCCTTGAGCTCCCTCTGTAGTCTCCAGGACTCCCCTTTACAGCACCACAACACCACAGCACCACACCATTTAGCTCCAGAACAAAGAGTTTCGCATCAAAGATGCCTTAGAACAGCCTGCAGGGACCAGAATCCATGTTTGCTGGAAAAACGCCTTTACCAACACAAAACATCATATATGTATTACAGCTGGGAGGGCAAAGGAATTAAATACTACGGGATTAAACATATGCATAACTCAAATAGGAGACTAGTGTAAAGGCAAAGGATCAATGCGGTACATGAAGATACTTCTACGTCTTACTTGGTACTTCTTGACAAGATTGATATTTCTTAGCCCTTAATTGGTGCTTCTCGACAAGACTGATACATACTTGTAAGTCATACTAAGTACTCTCGGCAAAACTTATATTTCTCAGTCTGGCCTGATTCTTCTCAACAAGATTGATATTTCTTGTTCTTGCTTGGTACTTCTCGTTCTTGTCTAGTACTTCTCAACAAGACTAATATATTTTAAATTTATTGGTTCATTTAGTGTTTAGTTTAAATTTTTACAGTTTGAGTAGTGTAGTACACTGTCTCTAGACTCAAATGTATTACAATGAGTTTTTAAAGAAAAAATCATTTTTTACGGGATAAAAACTTATATTTAAGATGGATTATGTCTCGGGATAAAATAAATAATCTTATTTTAACTTTTTAGTAATTTTTTAAATGATTGATTCTGAAAATTTAATGATTTAAAATAAATATGGGAAGAATTTTTAAATGATTAGAGAAGTATCAATTTCTCATACCTCAAACCCGTTTCTCCACTTTAAGGTTCTATAAGGAATTTACTTTACAAACGCAAAAACTGATTACTCAAAAAAAAAAAAATCCAGCATAGTTTCCTTTATCAATAAGAATTTACAAAGAGACAGCTGTAAATTGTTTTAGAGAGTGTGCTGCTTAATACGTGCAATGGTTTGATTGAGTGAAAGGAAATTGTTGAGGGTGAAGGAAAAACAACACGAGATTCAATTCTGACAAAGGAATGGATGAATAAATTCATGCAAGTCCCACCTGAGTTAATGATTTGCCCATTTTGGAACCAAAGAAAAGACGGAAAGGTTTTTTTCCTCAAAAGACTAGATACCCTCCTTATATCACATCCATAACCACTTATGTAGTTTATATGGATTTCTATAACAGTATTTTCACAACATGAAGTACAGTGAAGAATGAAAAAAGAAATATAAAAATAAGTGAGAAAATGAGATTAAAAAAATGAGAAATGTAACAAGTAACATGATAATAAAGGATAATTTAAAAAATATAAATAAAATATATATGCAAAACAATCATAGTTACATGGTTGTAAAACATATACATTCTATGCTTGTTTTATGAGTTGAAATTGAAACTAAAATAAAGTTTAAATAATGTGCCTTTTGTTTTTTTTCCAAGGAAAAAGTTCAACTGTAGAAATTGAAGTTTCCTAATTGAAAGGCCACCTTACAAAATCCGACTTGTATAATAATAAATCAGTACTACTGTAATTGAGGATTATAACAACACAAAATGTAGGAATTTGAGGGCTGAACCTACAGAATTCAGTAACTGTAAATCAGCCCCTTTTGGCGCTTGTTTGAAACTGTACATTTCTGAAACGCAAGAATTGTCAAAGCTGAACCCATTAACCATTGATAAATATTATGAAAACTTAAAGCCAGTAACCATCAATTCATCATCCCAAACATGCTTGAAAGGATACCACATGATCACTCCGACTTCGAGTGAGCTTACTAAAGGATGGCTTACCCCGGGCTGTTCTTAAGGGGCCTGATCTGTTCCCGTGCCTGATGGGCAAAGATGTCTCATCTGCATTCAAGCTTGATGATCCCTTTTCCATTTCAAGTCGACCAGAACTGTACTCCATAGTGATGAGGGAAGATTCTTGTCCATAAGTTAATCTCGGGGTTACCCCTTCACCATCCAACCAACTGCTATCAGAAAACGCAAGGTCACCTCCAAAATCCGATTCATGCCAAAAGGACTCCTTCTCACTCTCATTGGTGTCGTTGTAGATCAACTTAAGAGCCTGCACAACTTCACCCATAAAAGGCCTTTGAGTGACCTCCGGGTGTACGCACATGGAAGCAATAGCAGCCACCTTTGCCATGTCATCAAACTCATACTTTCCAGCCAAAAATGGATCCACCAGCTTTTCTAAACCTTCTTTGAATCTCAACAGTGGTCGAGCCCACGTTACAAGATTCTCCTCTCCATGAGGTTGAGACATGTCCACTGGTTTTCTGCCTGTTATGAGCTCAAGCAGGAAAACACCATAACTATAGACATCACTTTTAACCAGTAAATGGCCTGTCATAGCATATTCTGGAGCGACATACCTGCCAAATTGAATAGATAGAAATGGCAAGTTGAAGGCTAGGAATTTACAATGTCTTAAAAATATAACGTCAATCTAGAGTTAAACATTATACAAGAAAAAATAAATCAGAAATCACATTTTTTATACAATCCCATTACAACTCTCAATACTATTATTTTAATATTTTTTCATATTATTTAATTCCAAATTTATCTATTTATTTCTAAACTCATCACATACAATTCTAAGGTTCGTTAAACTATCATTTTCCATAACTTTATGAAGATGATTGATGATGTTATCTAATGTTAAAGAAATAGAAAAACCATACAGCATGAGTGTACCAGACACACGCAAGACCACCCCCACATGCTATGCCAGTTAGGTTCAAACCCAAGCCCTTAAGTGGAACTCACAAAAAAATGCTATATCCAATCCCACAGACAAAGTCTTAGAACTTACCCAAAAGTACCCATGACCCTTGTAGAAATATGATCATTTCCTTCACCCGCTTCTCTTGCTAACCCAAAATCAGAAACCTTAGGGGTAAAGTCATCTTCTAACAACACGTTGCTAGCTTTAAAGTCTCGGTGAATTACACGAGGATTGGAATCCTCATGTAGATAGGCCAAACCTCTTGCCGATCCAAGGGCAATTTTTTTCCGTGCTTCCCAATCTAGAGGGCTTCTTTTCTTGTCATCACCTGCATGATCATTAACAAGAATTAAATTTTATTGATATAGCAAGGCATTATAAATTGAACAAGTGGCACACCCCCAGAACTAAAGAAAACAAGTAAATAATTACCATGCAAATGAGACTCAACACTGCCATTGTAAATAAGCTCATACACCAAGCAACGCTTTCTCCCTTCTATGCATATACCAAAGAGTTTCACAAGATTACGATGATGCAAACGGCTTAGCATCTCAACTTCAGCAATAAATTCACGGTCTCCATTCTGATCATCCCTTTTTAGCAGCTTAACTGCAACTTCATTTCCATCATCCAATGTCCCAGAATAAACACGTCCAAATCCTCCTTCTCCTAATACTCTCTGAGAACTGAATCTATCTGTTGCTTTCTCAAGCTCGGAAAAGGAAAATGTTTTAACAGAGAGAATAGAAGCAGCAATAGTGGACACAAGGGACATAGATCTTGAGCTCATAATTCTGCCTGACAACATAGATTCCAAGCCTGCATAATCCATCCATTTATCACGTCAACTATGTTACAGTTTACATAACGAATCAAGAGGACTCAAGAGTCCACGACAACATAAAGTGGAATTCATTGCCTTGAATGTGAAAAACTAATTACTTAATGAGCAAGGCAAACCTTCAAAACCCAGTGTAAAACAAAAGTATATTTTACATGTACTTTTCAAAGAAATAGAAATGACTAGACTAATCTTTGGCACATAGTAAGGAAAACTTAGTGAACTGATAAAATAATGTTGCAAAAGGAACTGTACTCAACCTAACAAAGGATAATTTAGGCAACAAATCAGTTTAGTATAATTTACAATAAATCGCTAGGAAATCAAACAGTAAATTCTTCCGATTCTATACAAGCATCTAAAAATCAGTTTATGAAAAAATATAAACATACACAGTAAAGTTAAAAGTTATACCAGATCTCTTGTTTAGATATGATGTGAGAGAAGGGCCGATAGCACTTGATGAGCTCCTAATTTTCCACCATTTCAGCAAAATGAAAAATGCTCCAACCAAAACCAACAAGAGTACAGCAGAACATAGAGCAATAATGAGTATGGTTCTAAGAGTCAATTTCTCATGCTCACTCATGAAGGAGGCAGAGAATGGGAGAAAACCAACGGTATCACCGGGCAGGGGACTACTCCCAATTATATATCCAGGTGGCCGTGATGATGGAATACCTGGATACCAACTGCATTAGTCTCACGCAGTAACTTGATAATGATAAAGTAAAATGTCATTAACAAAAATGAAACTACTACCTGGATAAGCAATGTACAAAGTTGCATAATGACCAAAAAGGCTCCTATTTAGAGGAACTTTGTTGTGCGAAAACCTCTCATACAGCAGAAGTGCAGTGGTATTGTCAAATTTTTCCCCAAGTGGAACCAAGTCAATATCAACTATGGTTCTCCACTGATTTCGATTGTCAGCACTGACACCTATTATCCTCACTTGGCTCTGCTTCAAATATGTTCCAGATGCAACTTCGATCTCTAACTCAGTAATGACTGGAAAAACAAGCAAAGGAGCTATACCCAGTACTAGTCTGACTTTCATGGGAAATATACAACCACAAGGTGAACCAAAAGGAGTTGCAGTGAATGGATCACTACAGATTTGCCTACAAGCTGCCAGAAATTATTTTGTAAAGTGGGTGTATGGCGTTATGGTATAGTCATGTTAGATAACAAAGAGGTGGGTAATGCTATTTCACAAAATTCTGTGCAATTTAATAAGAAAAGGATAGAACTCGTCACTAATGACAACTGAAACTTCGAATTTTCCATTATAGAATATTTAGTTTCACTCCAGTGTATTAAATATTTACAAAACCTTTCAGGCCAACCATACCTTAACACAGCAGACTATGAGAACCCGAAGGCATCTTGAAATAACATTGAGAAACTAATACAGCCCAAATTTTTCTTTTACCACATTACACTTTTACCTTTATAGTCAAATATAGTGAATGTATTAATTTTCAAAGAAAGTACCCAAGCATCAAACAAATTAGATTCCAAACATTCTTCCAAATAATCCAAGTTTTGACATCATGCCTATTTACACTATCTTACCATGTTTGACAGTACCATACATTAAAAGACTCAATTTTTGATTCCCTTCACCAACATACATTACCAAATACAGATGTAGAGAATTGTATCAAAGAAAAAAGGACTATAACTGCAGTATTTCATGAGCAGAAAAGCCATTGAGATTTTATAAAGAGTCCTGACCCTGGTAAAAGTAGCAGCAGCAGAAGAGTGTATAACATTCAGGAAATACCTGGGTCTTTATAAGGAGCCACAGGATAAGGTTTCCAACTGTGGTGATGACGGTCATGATGAGGAAGTTTTGGTCTTGGAGTCACAATAGGACCTACATAAGAAAACATTAATTCTTAGTCTCATAGTAAACATGAAGTATAATGACTTGTAGAAAAATATGACAATATACCTTGAGATGGAGATTGCCCAGAAGGTTGAAGTAACAATGTTTTAGCTCGTTCAGATGAAGCAATTGGCACATTCATAGAAACTGAGATCACTGCAGGAAAATAACCTATCACTGTGTTATAGTTAGCAACATAGTTAAATTTGCAGAGAAAACCTCAAAAGGAATCTCTTAAAATCATTTAAAAATATATGCATTAGTCACACTCCTTTTCATGTAGCCAACTCTGCCTAGTAGGCAAAATATATGAACTGGAGCTCAAGAACATAAAAGTAGTGCATAGGATTCAATTAGAAAAACTATCCAATATTGGAAGGGTTTTATACAACCATCTTATTTAATTTAATCTGGCTTCCAATATTGTTTTATGATCAAGAGCCTATACATTATGGCATATCCTCTAATATCCTTTTCAATGCTTTAATGGAAATATAATCAAGTATAAATCTCCAACTGTCAGTCACACAACCCAACAAGATGGTAACTGATCACAAAACATACCTATGAAAGGAAATTGGATAAATAACTGGAAGATCAAGGTGGTCTTCTCCAAGAAAATTGAATAAAACATGAGAGTATGAGAATAATTGCCACCCAATTTTAAGAAACTTGAGAAAGAATATGAATACAAGAAGAAAATTAGAAAGTTCGTTCATAGGCAAATCTAATAATTTCAAATATATTATGTTGAACAGCCACTGAGAAAAATATCTGTTTGTAGTGGGGCCTTCAATCATTAAATACTCCAAAAGATAAAGCACTAAAACAAACATTGTCAAAAGATTAACAAAAGACTCTACATTTGCAAGGAGTAGTGTTATTGAATACCAAGATATAAAACAATAGATTTCCTACATTAATTCCCATTTAAATTTCAAGGATGCCAATGCTAAGTAAAACAATAGATTTCCTACATTAGTTCCCGAGTGCATTGTTCAACTAATACTTCTTTGACTGACAAAGGTTGGTATAGGTACATACATAACAGGAGAAGGAGGAAACTGAATGTTGACAAAGAGAAATGAGCCGAAATACAATGTGTCCTAGGCTTCACTAAAAGCTAGCAGACACTATCTCATGTTCAACTGTACAGCAAATTCTGACACATCAACACAGACTTACAAGGCAAATGTACACAACAGATCTTACATGTACAAGTCTTCTCCTAAAATTCCCAAACGAAAAAAAGAAAAAGGTGAACGCATGCTCATTATAATAAAATACCATCTCAATATGTTTTAGGCCAAATTTGAATTCAAATGGAATCCCTGCCCCAGAATGTAATGAAAAATACATTCACATCAATTTTCTCTAGAGAGAATGCCAAAGTTGCAAATGCAAGCATTGAATCTGGAAATAAATTTATTTGACTAAATATATAATGCAGCAACATCAAACTGGTTTCAACTAGGTGCAGTCAGCTACATTATCCCCCAAACCATAATGTTCCATTGTTAATCATGCCCGCCTATGGACAAAACATTGTCCTTCCAATCATTCTTAATGGTTTAACCTACAATTTTTTTCGGTCTTCTTCTACCTCTAGCAATAAGTAATTAGGGATACTCTCCATCTAATATACTCTCCTAACTTGGCTTTACTTGTATTATGCACACGCACCCAATGATCCAAACCACCTAAGCTGAGATGCTACCATTTTTCAGCAACAGATGTATAATCCAATCTCATGTCCACTCTTCCAACTTAACATCTCATGGCTACTACATTGTAGGATTTGTACTGCCCAAGAATCAATTCCATGTAACATTGCAAGTCCATAACTGTGCAGTAAAACATGAAAAAATCAATTCCAAGTCTCTGTCCTACTATTACTAAAACAGATACTGAATATATATAACTAATAAACAAATAGAATCAAATGAGTAGGCATAAACAGTGATTTCATTTTAACATAGTCTCTGAGAACCATGCTAGAAATGCTTCGTGACAAATTCTCAGATTAGTAGATGAGAGATGAAAAGTGAGCAGTAGTAGGACCAGATAGATAAATTCAAGTGTAGTGGAAGCAGTCATAGGACTAAAATACTCAATAATGTCTACATGCAAGCTGTTCCACACAGACCAAACTACTCCATTTACAAACATAGGGAAGATTCAATATACCTAGCAAAGCCTCACGAAAGAATTAGTTTTCGTATATGAGGAGCAAGTACAAGTATTATCTAGAACTAAGGAATAATTAAATTGTACACCCGCACATCCAGTCTAACAAAACTATATGTAAGAAACAGTAAAAAGCTGCTCAAGATGCAATAATCAAGCAGAAAAAAATAGACTAAAATTGAAGAAACCAGCTAATTGTTAAACACATCATGAACTCCCAACATAATCGGTAGTCAGAATAACTTTCTACAACAGTTTAGCTACTGTCAACATCAGCACACAAACAAGAGTTCAATGACCATCGCCCTATAGTGAAGATGCACTGGGTAACGTACAGTTACAATTCACCAATTTCATCGTCTGCTACATCTTAGCCTGTGTGCTAAATGTTAGCTTCACAAATTAATTAATTAATATATCTGCCTGGAATAACCATTCAAAGACCCTGCACAATTGAACCTTTCTCCGAGCAATCACACGTGGCATAAAAAGACAAAAGGCCAGTGAAATCGTTGTTCATCATTCATGAGAGGAAAACAGTAGCAGAATTCGAATTGATTAAACAGAACAGGAAGGAAACGACGCGATCGATACCTTGGAAAGAGAGAAGCAGCGAATGAAGGAGAGCAAGGATGAAGAGGCACGAGGTTGACATCATGATCATCGTCAGAAATGGAACTCCTAAAAAGTCGCTAACGTGCAGCAGTTACGGTGTATGCAGCAGCGGCATTGGAGTGCGTAGCGCGAGGATGAAGAGTGGAGCATGAGCATGTGAATTGGAAAACCTAGGGAAGAGAGAGAAGAACGTAGAAGACGACGGTTAATGTGAAGCTTCTAGATCACGGAAATGCAGGAAAAGAGAAGACGAACCACATCGATAACACGCAGCATGCATGAAGAAGAAGATTGTTGAGGAAGATATGTATAGAGAGAAATTACAGAGAAAGAGAAGAGAATTTTGTTGAAATGGTGAATGAGTGAGTGAGTGAGTGAATTTATGCAATTGAAGAGAGTTGATGGAGTAGCATGAGTTTTGTGAGTGAGTGAGTGTTGCAGTGATACACTATGTTGGGGCGCGTGAGGAGAATGAGTTCACCAAAAGACAAATAGAGTCAATTCATGGCGTCATTCAAAACGGAAACAGTTCTACTTCTACTTGTTCTTTTCTTACACAATTCCCTAGAGGGGAGTGATCCAATGAGACGCAGCATCATGGAAGAAGGTGAGCCTTTTTTTTTTCTTACGTTTTTTATTCTCGTTTTAAATATATTTTCAGATAACATTAATTACTCTTTATAGCTGTTGTCTTTATTCTTCCATCTTTTATATTTGTTTTATAATAATTGTTTAAGGTTTTTTCTCACTAAAATCATTTAATTTTTAATGCATTATTAATGGAATTCTCTATTGTCATTTTTTTTTAGTTTTTTTTATTTTAATTATTTTTTCTCTCTGCTATTATGACTATTTTCTCTCTCCTTACATTTAAAAAATTATATCATTTTCACAGTTAAAAAATATAAATAAAAAAAACGGTTTATTAATAAAACCGACTATTATCAAGATACAGATCAAAGAACTAATTTCTATGTGTGCCTTTATTATTATGTTAAAATAATAATAATAATAATAATTAAAAACTAAAAAAATATTAAAAGAAAAAATTATTATATTTATTTAAAACTAAATTTAAATAAAACTTAAAAAAATAATGAATATTATTATTGTTTATTACTTGTATTAAGCTATAATACAAATTATTTATCAGCGGTACTAACTACACTCCTAAATTCTAGAGCTTTAACTACACTTCTAAAATTAGATCAGAGAAAATGGGTAATTACTTAAAAAAAATATCTTTAAGTACTTTAAAAAAAAAGTTAATTTTCTTTGCATTCCCACTTTATTTCCTTTATATTTTTTAATAATTTTTCAAATTGTTTGTATTTAACTATTTTTTCAAGGCAATAAATGGTTACATTAATATAAATTATTTGATTATGGATCACAAATCCATTACGTGGAAAATATTATTCAATTATCATTTGAGTATTGTCACTAAACCAAGTAAAAGAACAACTATTTTATTTTATGTGTTCATAAAAATATGTATAATCAAATGTGTTTGCAGAAAGAATGTAATAACTGGTTATTTAAATGTGCAATAATTAAGAATAAATAAATAAGAGTGTAAAGACTTTTTAGTACAAATTTTTTATTCATTAATCTGTTTGTTGATTTTTAGTATATTTTTTTGTCTTAATAAGTGTAAGAAAATCTTAACAAACAAGTTACAATATATAAAAGTTGTCATTTGACCAAAAAATTCTCACCCTTTTTTCTATTTATTTTTTTCTAAAACCGCCCTAAAAAAAAACATATTTGTCATGAGTTTAATAAAATAAAACTATAAGGGTGTTATTAATTATCGGAAAAGTGATTTTTTTATGTTTTACCTATTATTTCCTTGTGACAATTTTAAGAAGCTAGTTTGTAATTCAATTATTAACATTTGATTTTATTCTTCTTCTTTTATTAATCTTATACCATAATAATTACATAAAATTAAATAATGATAAATAATAATAATAATAATAATAAGTTGACTTATGAACCAAATAAAATTGAAAAAATAATAATACATAAGTTCTTTAGCAGGTTAAAAAAAAGACAAAAGTAACATCTCATTGATAACAAAATTAAATGATAGAAAATTTTGATGAAAAAATAAATATTAAATTAAAATATTAAAATTTATAAAATAATTAAAACTTAATAAGTTTAAAAATACTATAAATTCTTATGGGGCTGATGATACATATTTGTGATTAAGCCAATTTATATTTAGGAGAGAGGGGTTTAAGAATTACCAAAATAATGTGTTTTGTAGATGAAATACTGAATTTACAAGAATGTGTGTTGTGTTTAAGCTGTTGTAATATTATAAGGTGAAATCTTTACGTGAAAAAAGGTAATTATTATAATTAACATTAATTATATTTATATATTGCAATAGCCCAATAATATTTCCCAAAGAAATTGAGAAACAAATTTATGTTTGATATCTAAAACATTAATAAACTTAATTTATAGATAATAAAATTAGATTGAAGGAGAAAATAAGAACTTAAAGATGTCAAATTAAAAAGTTGTGGGTAGATTTGAATAAGTATTAAATGTAGTATGAAAGTTAAGTGTAATAGTTAATTTTAACTTATAAAGAAATCATTGTTTTTTTTTTTTCATTGTCTCTTCTTATTTCTTTAAAGAAACTTTTCATATGTGTTTATAGCCTTCCATAATGTTAAGAATCAATGTGTTTTAGAATTTTATCTAAACGTTTTATGTAAAGGTCTTCATTCAATATTTAATGTATTTTATTAAGAGGTGATTTAGTTCTTGTTTTAGAATACATGGCTTTTACTATAGTAACAATTTTACATATTTTCACTTCTTATTTAGAATATATTTTCATGGATAATAAATATTTTTTTCATTATTGCATGTATGTGATATTCCAATGTTTCTTTCTAAACTTATATTATTCCTTAACTAGTAGAAAAGCACTTAATAATAGAATAATATATATGAATCACACTTAGTCACATGAAGTAATACATGAATTAAAAAACATAACAATAAATGAAACTTTCATCCTAGGTTAGCATAGAATGAAACGATGTCATAACATTACCTTTATTAAATATCAAAACTAATAGTTATGAGATTTCATATTTTTCTTTTTTACATAAAAATAAGTTCATAAATAAATAAATTAAAGATTAATTAAAAAGTAAGGGTATTATTAATTTAAAAAATTGTTAGTCTCTTAATTTTTTAAAATAGATAAATAAAAAAGCTTTAAAAATTGAAAATTAAAATGGAAAGGTGAGAATAAATGAAAAGTAATGATAAGTCCTCTCATTTAATTATTAACGAATGTTAATAAAACAAACTTAAATATTTTTGTGTGCATTATAAATTATAAATGAGGAATTTCGTTTTGCAATTATGTTTTTTTCATCCATCTTTATGAATGTATTAAAGATAAAGTTGCTTCCCTTATTTTCATTCCATATAGTCACTATTTCTTTGATCACTATTTTGTTGTCGTTGTCATCCTTTGTTCATTTATTGTGTTGTAAACTTATCAAAAAAATATTTGGATTTTACTTTAACAACGTGCTTCAAATTATGTAATCTGGAAGTACCTTTCCGATTTCACAATCAAGAAGTTTTTGTATGTGTAAAAGATGATTTATAGATAGTATAATCCACAAGTCACTTCTAAATTTGGAAGTCTATTCTAAATTATGCATTTTGAAAGTCGATTTTTCATTAAAAAAAAAGTTTATAGATTCTATAATTTATAATGCGATATTAACTTTCTAAAAGTTGAAATTGAATTCCAAATTATTATTCTATATTGATTAATTCAGAATACTTTTTTTTTAAATTTTAGACGGTACAACTAAAAAAAACTTAAAAAAAAAGTAAAATTTTTAATATTTATGGAAGTGTAAAAGAAAAAATGTGAAAAAAAAAATCCTATATAAAAGTCTAGGCAGTTTCTTCCTACACCCCCACACTCTTATGCAAAGACAAAATTACCTTTATTAATTTTTAAAATCCCAAAATTACCCTTAACCTAATAAAACCCTAAAAAGTGTAGATGAGTGTCGTTCGTGCGTGTAGGCAGCGTCTTCGTTTGGTTCTTAGCAGCAAGGCGCGTCACTTTCATTCAAAAGCTCATTCTCCTTCTAAATCTCAAACATCTCTATTGTGATTTAGAGTGTTGTTGACAAAGGTAAGTAAAGTTTCATATTTTTGGATTTGTGCATCCGTTTTCTTTATGGATTTTTGTTTCCGTAAATCCTTTTTCACATTCCATATTATAGAATCTGGTAGAATTTTGGCTTTTGAAATCCGGTAAAATTTTGGATGTATGCTTCTGAGAGTGTTCTGGAATTGTGGATCTGGGAGTGTTTTGGATTTATGGTTCTGGAATACTAATTTGCTATTTTATGTTTGTGTTGGCTCAAATTAGTAAAGTAGAATTATATTGAGTTGAACTAGAGGAGTTGTGGGGTTGGGTTAGTATGCTCTCATTCATTAGTTTGTAATTTGGTTTAACTTGAATGGTGTAATTGAACAAAAATGGTGAAGACTAGGGGAGGAGGTTCACAAGGTTATCGTCTACGTCCCACAACCTCTATTAGAAGAAGAAGAAGACATGCTAATGAAGATGAAGAACATGTTGAACTTGAAGAAGTTGAACCCCAAATGGAGGTGGAGGATGAAGGCGCACCTGAAGTAGAAGGTGAAGGTTATCCCGGAGGTCCACTGGATGAGACACTATTGACAGGTTATAAAGACCATGTGGCCATGCAATTATGGAATGGTGTGGTAAGTAAATATGTTGTAATATGATACTTGTTCATTGTTAATTTGATATGATTTTCGTTGATTAAATTATATATTTTATATGATTTTGGTTGGTTAAATTAGGATCGAGGAGAGTTAAAATTGGTGTCTCATGGTCGAAAAATGAATAAGATGGGTGCTCCTCATCTTGGGATACTACCTGCAGTGGAGTTTTCAGGTTTAGTTGGGCTTGTTGGGGCAAGCTATGACACGATAGAAAAATGATTGGGCAATTTCTCCCTGCACCATATCAATTCCAACATGCACCCAATCAGTTCTTTAAAATAACAAAAATACCCCTCTTAAATGACAAAAATAACCTAACACAAAAATGGGTTAAATAAAAATTATTTTTGAAACTTTTTATTTGAAAATGTTTTGGATTTCAATTTCCATAACATATTTTTGAATTCTGGAAATTTTTATCCATAATTTATTTTTAGTTTTGTGTTCCAATTTTTTTTTAGCATGTATTTTTTTATTTCTGAATTATAATTATTATTCTGGATTTTTAAATTTGAAATAAGGGTAATTTTGAAAATTTTAAAAATTGATATGGTGGAGGTTAAAATTGATATGGTGCAGGAAGAATTTGCCAAATGATTATTGTGCCCCTTTGTAGAAAGGTGGCACGCAGAGACAAATTCCTTTCATCTGTCTGTAGGTGAGTTGACCATCATTTTAGTTATTGCTATGTTTTGTAATTTCGTGACGAAACACTTAGTTTACAATTACTTTTGAATTTGATGAAGGAACACTTTGGTTATGAAGTTAGAGAATTCTTCTTCTACATTTATAATAGTCAGAATGTTAACATATTCATTTATCAATGCAATTACAACTATAAATATCGCCTAATGGACATAATTTGTGTAAAAATTTGCATCCAGCTAGTATAATATGAAGACCAAGTTTTGGCAATTGGATAACAATGAGTAGACCATAAAATATTTGTTGGTGGAATCGGACAACCTTCTTGCAACTGAACCTATTAAAAATTGTAAGCAATGTCATTAATTATGTTTTTCAATAATTCGTAAAATTCATTAAGAATGAAGTTCAACAAACCTGAACAAAATGATTTCCATGAATATGTCCAATACAGATGATGCAGTGATGATTAAAATCTGTTGGAGGTTGAGATCTTAATGGGAAAAATAGTTAATGATTGTTTAAGAGATAAACACACAACAATCACATTATGTTGATTCGCAATAACGTATCCCATATCCGGAATTGTCATCCACTTATCTGTACTTATCTGCCAACAGAAGAAAATTTAACAAGTTAATCAAACTCATACACCATTTTACAATTAATAACATCATTCAGAATGAATACAATTACCATATGTGGTCAACTAGAAGTGAATTTTTCAAATATTCATATCGTTCATCCCTGCCAAACAAATCAATATATTCTTGACGCCATTGACAAAATTATTTATGTAAGTTCATGCGTACAATAGCCCATGACTCCTCTCCCATACCCAACAATGCACCAACCGCACGATAGCCACAATGACCGCTAGCCTTAACATCAATATTATCAACAATGTAAGGATTGCTATTGATTTGGTCGGAGGAGTCTCCGAAATAAATCCCTTGCTACATTTCAAAGTAGATGAACTATCATGTTGTGAAAGAATGGCATCAACATGCTCAAAGTAAGAAGGAATTCACTTTGTTGATCTACCAAATTTACTCTGATGCACTTTTTGTGCACCTTTTGTTTTCACTTTCTCCCTTGGTGGACACAAAGATGTCTTATCTGGATAGGCAATCTCACGCAGTTTCGCTTTGATATTAATCTTACCAGCCATGTCAACCTCATTGAACCGATTCATGATGGCAACCCACTCTGGTTTGATAGACAACTCTGTTGAAGTATCACCACTTGAAATATCTAAAAAGCTTAATCGTGTCCAAATGAAATGCACTGACTGCAATGGTATGCTACCCACACTAAAGGAAGTCAATTCACAAGCACAAGGAAGGCCATGAGTAGATATAATGGTGCACCCACAACGAGATTTATCTAAACCAACATATTCAATTCGATCACTCTCTTCTACAATATATTGCAAGGCATATTTCAATACAAAGCCAACCAACTTTTTATATCTTGTTACATTAAAGACATAACTCACCACATGCAAATGAAGATTTAATTGCATTGTGTTGCAAGATGATCATCTTATTCATGGAATCCCAACAAAAGCATAAGTCCCCCATTGACGTCTCAAGGATCCTCTTTAAACTCCAATGTACAGCCTCAACCTTGTTACTTGTCGTGTTGCCTAAGTGCATGACCTTATCTGTCCAAGCCTTAACAAACTTTTCTTTATGTGGATTTAACCAATAACTAATCACATACTTAGTAAATATAAGCCATGGTGAACAAACATTAAATGCCTCCACATGATGTTCATAGGACTCTACATTTTCACACTCAACAATAGCTCCCCAAGATTCCATCACTTGATCTCATGCCTCTTTTGGATGAATAGTCATTTTACATTTTGCTTTAACATTTTTATCAATGTGAAAATGACATAACAAATTAGCAACTTCGGGAAACACAACATTTATTGCATTCATTAAAGCAATATCTCTATCAACAACCACAACCTTTGGGTATGAATCAACTCTAAAAAACAAACCTTTTAGTTTCTCAAGGGCCCATACAATGTTATGATGATGTTCTGATGCGAGTAACATAAATGCAACACTGAAGGTCAATCCCGTTGACGTAACACCAACAACTTCAAACAAGGGCATCTTATACCTATTAGTTTTGTACGTATATTGTCCATCATCAATACAGTGTTAAAGGCATTTAATAACTTCACTGAATTAAGGTGTGTCCAAAATAAATCTTGCACAACATTCACTCAAGTAACATCATCAATTGTTGCATTTCAGTTCTATCACCTCGTACTAATCTTTTGTACAAATATCGTGCATTATAGACTTGCTTTATTGTGGTCCCATTTTTCTCATTATACTTTTTCATTGTTAGCAAAATATTTCTAGGCTTCACC
Organism: Phaseolus vulgaris; assembly: GCF_000499845.2. Classification (NCBI taxonomy): domain Eukaryota; kingdom Viridiplantae; phylum Streptophyta; class Magnoliopsida; order Fabales; family Fabaceae; genus Phaseolus; species Phaseolus vulgaris. The sequence goes on along the minus strand of NC_023753.2, from coordinate 26,098,506 downwards.
GAACTGTATGTCATGTCCATAAGCATTGACTTCTCATTACATGTGAACCTACCAGCATATGGATGACCAACCAATGTATTTGCTAACTCATGATTATGAGACCCACAAATTAATTTCAGTATCCATCCTTCACCACTCTTTACTGGATACCCTCGTAATCTGAAAGGACAACCACATTTCCTAGTTTTACTCTCAGTAACCTGTAAATCCTTCTTATATCGTCTATATTTACCTCCTCTCTCACAACCTAATAATACAAATGTCTTCCTTCCTTGTTGGCCAGTTGAAGTATCCGATCTCAATATCACAATAACAAAACCAAAGTGAAACGCAACTTTTCTAACCCACTTTAGGAGCTCATCCCGAGTACGAAATACCTACAAAAGTTATCATAACAAATTATTTCATTTACTAATTAACAAACAACTTAAACATACTTTACAAACTTAACTTTACCTCATTTGTAGTAAACACATTTGTACATTCATATCCCTTCGATTTACATAATGACTTCTCAATATCATCATCATCCCACACATCAACCCCATCATATAATTCTTGTTCAAATCCTTCACTACTGTCCATGCTTCTACAAATAAAAAAAAAAGTGAAACTAAATCATTGCATTCCAGATCCATAAATCCATAAGTCAATAAAATCATTCCGGATCCAACAATCCATAATTCAAAAAGACCATTCCGGATTCAGGAATCCATAACAAAAAAAAAAAAAATCCAGATCCAGAAATTCATAATGCAAGTTACGCATTCCGGATTCAGGAATCCATAACACAAAAAAATAATTCCAGATTCACCAATCTGTAATACAATTTAAGCTTCTGGATTCAACAATCCAGAAAACAACAATTTATGTAAAGTTAACTTCCAGAACACCCCCTCGTCTGGAAAACACAATTTAATAAATTCCAGATTCATGAATCTGTAATACATTACTGGATCCCGATATCCGGTCACCCCGAAATCTCCATAACCATCATGCTCCTAAAAAAAACTTAACTCTTACCTCTACAACCCAAACAACACTTCGACAACGTTGCATACTCCTCCACCTTGCTCCAAAAAATTACAAAGACCCTCCACCAGCAGTTGATATTCAATACAAAGGAAGTCTAGCACGGTGCCCCTTTTCAAATTATAGGTCAAAGCTAATTTTGGGATATTTAAAATTATGGGGGGTGCAGGAAGAAAAAAGTGAGGATGCAGGAAGAAGAAGCCAAAACACTTTTCAACTAAGGCCCAATTTTGGGCCTTATGATTATGAAAGAAAAAAAAAGACAAATTCTTTTTGTACCTCCATACTTTTCCATGCACCTCCATATAGTATGTGAAATAACCATTATACCCTTAATGAAAAAATTTAAGTAACCCTACACCCCTTTCATCCTTTATAAAAAATTATTTTCTGGATATTTGTAAGAATAATAGCTTTCAAATAATTATTTCTAAAAAAGAATTTAGAAGATATTTTTTGGATCCAGTAATACCTTCCAAATTCAACAATCCATAATATATTTTTTTAGGGTTAAATGATTTTTTCACATTACCTATGAGATTGACCGAAGAAACTATGGAATGAAGGAAGAAACACCCAAAAATCAATACATTTTTGTACCAACAAAAAATTTCACTGGTTTTTTTTTTACTTTAGAATGTGTATTTTAGATTGTAAAATATAAATTGGAAAATTCTTCCTCCTACGCCTTCATATTAATTATGAAAAAGTCAGTTTTAACCTTTTTAAAAGTTTTAATAACTCTAAATAAAACATAACTTCACATGTTTAAACAACCTTAGTTGTACCTCTATACATTTCTTCCCGTCGCATACCTCCATTCTAATCACAACATTTTCATTCTTCTCCAGACGTAGTATTTAAGAAAGCATTTTCATCATTTGAACGTGTGTGAGAGAGTTGACAAGAAATTTTATTGTACTTTACGTTCCCCAGTGTGAAGATAATTTTATTTTTAATTTTTGTACTACATTTTTCTAGATTTTGTTGCTTCCAAAAAATTACTATAAATTTTAAAAAATAAGGTGTTGCTTTTATTCAAACTAATAATAAAAGTAAACAAATTTTTTAAACATCTTTATATTTTATTTGATTCAATATTTTCATTATTTTAAGAGAAATAATTTAATCACCGCCGTTAACTTATATTTTCATAACAGAAATCAGCTCAAATAACTTAATACTATTCTTTAATTTTTTTTAATATTTAAAAATAAACAACATCAAATAATTTTTTTAAAATAAAAAGAAATCAATTTGAACCTGACATTTGAGACATTTTATATTTTTTTTATTAAAAGAAAGTTAATATAAATTAAACATTTTGTTAGTTTTAATTTGTGCTTTAATTAAATACTTAGAATTAAAAAGCAAGAGCAGGTAGGGATGTGGAGGGATAATTTGCCATATAAATTTTACATTTCAAAATACAAATACTCGTTAAAAAATAAATAAAAAATATGAGGTTTATATAAGATACAAAAATTGGGATGAGAAAAAAATCTCATGGACAGATGGATGAGTCAAAGAAACATTAAAAGCTGTATCCATCAAATATCTAACTCTTTAAAGATATACCTTTGACTGATTGGTTCTTCCTTTGACTAAAACCACAGATTCCCAGCACAACCAAACAACCCCATTTGTCTTCCACAAAATACTAAACAATTAAACTGTAAAAGAATTAGAACAAATAATAGGGCTAATCAAACTAACTAATCACAATATACAATGTTGATTGATGAGTGATCCAAAGCATGCACTAAGAAGAAGATGATGCTGTTGATTCAAATTTGTAGTACTTGTCCACAGCAACTGAGACATCCCAGGTGCAATGGAGTCCCTTTGGGATGGTCACAAGGTCTCCAACACCAAATTCTACAAACTCTGATGACCCTTTTGGGTATACCTTCACCTTCCCTTTCAACAGATAGCATGTCTCTTCTGCATCAAACTTTAATTGGTACTTCCCAGGAGAGCAACCCCATCTTTCATTTTTCATTTTTTTTAACCCCATCAAAAGAAAAGAAAAGAAAGACCATAAATAAGTATACATGGATGTTATGGATCTAAGTGGAGACAGAAGAAATAAAGAAAAGGAAGATCATAACAAAGAGAGATGCAAAAAAGAAAAGAGCATGCATGCATACTTGGGCCAACACTTGATATTCAATTCAGCTAGACGTGACTCGGGAGGATTGCTTTCAATGGTGATTCTAAGATTTGAACTGGAGTCGGAAGCCATGGAAGAATTGGAAGGGGTTGATGAAGAGAATAAATATTATATAAAGAACAAAGTTGACCACAAGAACACTGAGAAAAACATGGTTTGTGTTGGGTGGTGTTTGGTTACATGACTTGGATTTTGAAGAGAAAAATAGAAAATTTGGGATCAGAGAGAGGTTGAATTATTATGATAAGTGGAAGTTGGGTATCCTTATTTAACAACTACCAATCAAATTATGCCAAATTGTTTTTTTCAACGAAATCATTTAATGCACTTTTGCCTCAATCGGAATGGATTATCCAACCAGGGAGGTTTTGATTTGTTCAAACAAGCAAAAATAAAGCACGATAAAATAAAAATACTTGTAGAGTACAAATATTTCAAATTTCTTAGCAAATAAAAAAAAGATTCCGGCATTCTTAAGTCAAACAAAATTACGAATAATCAAAATAAAATTACAGAAAAAAATTGGGTACTAATATTGCAGATTTGATCAAATGTAAGAATTAAAATAATATTTTTAAATAAAGTGTCTAAGGAACTCGTTGATAAAACATAAGTGGAAATTTTTTAACTTTCATAGGATTAAAACTTCATTCTTTTATTATAAATTTTATTCAAGTTTTTAACAAAATTTGGAATTGGATCCTACATTTTATGAATGTTCAATCAACAACGTTGCGTTCCAAATAGTCGAGCTAATAGCATTCAAAAACTATTTTGCAAAGGTACTAGAAGCATCAAAATGTACATGACAACATGAACTCCAAGTACATGCACACTTCCAAGAACTTTAGGCCATTAAACTCTCCTCAGCATGAACAATCAGCTCGTCAACTAATGCCAATGGAATGAGATGTAACTAATCAGTCCGAACCAGTATGAGCAAAAAGTAGGGACGCATTTGTGCCTCCGAAACCAAAAGAGTTTGACATGGCTACTCTAATTGGCATTTCTTCTGAAGCAGACAATGGCATGAAACCATCATCGAACACAGGATCTGGCTTAGTTAAATTAAGAGTTAATGGAGCAATTCCCTGTCATAAGAACATCATAGAAACAGTTAATTGATTAACAGGGTCTGGCTCTAGATTATGCGCAAAAGCAACAGTACGTGCAAAAATCCTTCCCCGCAACTTCTTGATACAAGTGCATAAAACAGATGCTTACATGTCGTATTGCTAAAACTGCAAAAATCGCTTCCACAGCTCCAGCGGCACCTAGGAGATGACCAATAGCCCCCTGAAAAAATTGCCTCAACTAATCATTGATATCCCCATCAAAATAAAATAAAAACTAAATTGCATCTGGCATAGGTGAGAGCTCGCATCTATAAGAAGCAACCAACACTTAGATTATACAGTCAATATAAGTATATAATTTGTTGCTTTACCTTTGTGGAGGAGAAGGCTAAAGCAGATGAGCTTGTTCGGTCAGAGAACATGGTTTTGATTGCATTACCTTCTATTGTATCACCTATATAAAAAGATTCTGGTGAGAAAACTTACGACAAAAGCACAAACACACAAAGATGGAGTATTAAAAAATAATAATATTCAAGCTTAAATTGCTGGAATCAGTATAGGTTCACTTCACTTGCCCAAAGGTGTAGATGTAGCATGTGCATTTATGTAATCCACTTCAGAAGGATGGAAACCTGACTGCATTCATGAAAATCGTTTAAAATGAGTATATCTAGACATGTCTAAGCCTCACAAAGCAAACCAAAATACAATATGTCAAAAGAATAATTCATAATCATTAAGACTCAAGTTCTGCTAAATGGGCATGCAGATCGCACTCAAATAATAAATGCTAAAAGCACCGAAGTATATAACCTACACTTATCATTGTGACATAACAGAATCTTCACTTACATAAATTTGATTGATCTTACAGTTAAGAATGACAATATGAAGGTCAGGATTGGGTTTGGGTAAGTGTACTATGATAATCATCCTCACACTTATGTTTCATGGGTGGCTCCTAGTACTTGAATATCACTCCTACCCATTGTGGGTAATTTTGATGGATACACCTATTTGACTGTCATCCCTACCCAGTGTCAAGAAGTGAAACAGGGAGTATACCTTCCCATTTATATGTCAATATAATGTAAAAAAACAAGGGAAAGAACAGACAAAGAATAGCAGGTCACACACATCAGGACAGGTATACATGACAAGTTGGCAGCTCAGCCAACAGAAAACCTCTAATGATGAATAACAATACAGGAAGATAAAGGATACCTGTCTTAAAGCACGAGTCATGGCCAAAATGGCACCTCTCCCATCACTAGGAGGTTGAGTAATATGGTATGCATCACCTAGTTAAATTCCACATGAAATAAGTCAACCAAATATAAAATTAAGGCTAGAAGAAAATCCTATATCCTGCAACAAACTACCTGACATCCCATAGCCACGAACCTCTGCATAGACTTTGGCTCCTCGATTTTTTGCATGCTCAAATTCCTTAAAGATAGGACAACAAATACTTAAGAAAGGTCAAATATCATAAATAAAATATGATACACAATATATTTCTTAACCAACCTCCAAGACCAAGACTCCAGAACCTTCACCTATCCTGAGTAAAAGTATAACTTCGATATAAGCAGCAAGGCAAACAAACCATACAAACCAATCCTTTGTATAGTCAGACAACAAACATGATTATAATCAGAAACAAATGTTGTCAATAATATACTTACACAAACCCATCTCGTCCACAATCAAATGGTCGTGATGCTTCCAGTGGGCTTGAATTATATTTTGTTGTCAAAGCCCGAGACCTGCAAGTCTCCATAATCAGATTTAAAATATCAGGGAAAAAGGACAAATGATTACTAAAGTTGTCAACAATAACCGAGGACACAGGGCATTGATCATAATTTACCTGCAGAATCCTGCAATTGATAATGCATCAATGCTGGACTCTGTGCCTCCAGCCAACATAACATCTGCATCCCCAAATTGAATCATTCTCATTGCATCACCGATAGAATGTGAACCAGTGGCACATGCAGTTACTGCAGCATGATTTGGTCCCTATATTCAGGAATTCAGGAATAGGAAACAAGTTCTTCCATTGCTCAGGATTATTAATGATAGTAAAGGTCATAGCATAACTAGCTCTGAAACAACAATAGCTTTACTGTCTTCTTTTTCGGATAATTTTGTTGACATATGTCATAAACTAATAATTGTTCTACAGGGGGATATAACATTTTTGTTTGAGTATTTAAACTCTAAAGCTTATGGACATATAATTACTCATCCAAATTAACATGAAGGAATTTTTTTGTCTCAGAAGGCTGTTACTTTTCATTGGATAATGATCTTAGAAATGATTATAAGATGAAGAAACATGGAAGCAAGAATATATATTTCCTACATCGATTCTATGGAAGGGCAAATAATTCTATAATATACAAATAATTTTCATCTAAAAATCCACAACACACGCATATATAAGTTAGCAGATGAAAACGCGGGTGCGTGTACATCCAGCCACTGAAAAAGGCCAGGAGCTCATTCATATTTGCACTTTGTAGTATAGAATATAACTCAGCAGAAAGCAGTCTCTTCACCTGGAACCCATATTTCATGCTCACATGACCCGATGCCATATTGATCAGTATCCGTGGGATAAAAAATGGACTAAGGCGACGAAGACGCTGTATTCAGGGTAGAAGAAGTAAATATCAAATACAGTACAATTTATTTGAATTACTAAATTTTTCTGCCATAACTAAAAGCACTTGTTGAAAAACTTTGAGAGGAAAAGATCATCAAAATTCTTCAAGACCAGTGAGTTCAACTAACTGACCTTCTCACAGATCAGTTGTGCAGAATCTAGGATGTCACTAATGCTTCCGATTCCCCCTCCAATAGACACTCCCTAATAGTTTTTTAAGTTATAACACAAGTAACAAAAGTTTAAAAAAAAATGATTTGTTATTACCCAAATTAAAAAAATGCATACCGTTCTTTCCTTATCTTCCTGCTCAGTGGGAAACCAATTAGAATCCTTGAGAGCTTCATCAGCAGCACACAGTGCATATGCTATAAACCTCGCTATTGATCGATGGTCCTAAGGGAAATGTCACAGTACTACAATGACATCAATAAGCATAAATAATAGAATTTAAAGTGTAGGAGATAATGATAAGGATGATAATAATAAGACAACCTTAGAATTAAGCCAGATTTGATCATTGAATTCACCCGGATTGGTTCCAGTAGGAACAATAGCAGCAACTTTGGATGGCAACTGATCGAACGTACTCAACTGAGTTTCCTTATCAAAAGAATTCATCTTGAGGTCTTCCAAAGACAGTGCCTTCACCCCACACTCCCCATCAATGAGGCGCTTCCACGTTGTGCCCACTCCACAACCAAGAGGTGTCACCATACCTAACCCTAAACGATCGCCGAATGAAATGAAATCTGAGCGCAGGAGTGAAAATCAAACAAGATGAAATAAAGGAACAGATAGGTAGTTAGTTACCGGTAACAACTACTCTTCGGGAAGAAACAACGGGAGGAGGTGGAAAAGTTGAAGTGGAAATGGTTCGGCAAAAGGAGATCAAAAAATTTCTGCCAGTTCTGCGCATAGTTGCCATTGTAATACTACTCAGTGCTCACTCTCTGATGAAGAAACCAACCACTTTCAATGGCGCTGTGATGTGAGGAACCTAAATAAAACCAAGCCAATTAAACCCTGAACCCACTGTTTCAGGTAATCTAACAACAGACATTCACGATATCTGTAACCTATCAGCTCTCATCTTCTCTCACTCACTGCAGCTATTTCTCCTAAATTTTTCAAACCATTTTTGTTCTTCATGATCCTTTCAAATTCTACACTTTTAGTTTTTAATTTTTTTTCTCGAATATTTATTTTTTACTTTTTTTTTAATTCAACAATGCTGATCGCGTTAAATGGGTGAAGATGTTAACATATAATTTTTAACAAGGTATCCATGTGGTGAAGATGTTAACACAAACACATATATTAAATGGGATCATTTTTCTGAATTAGAAAAGAAAATTTTCTTAAAAATTAATTATCTATACCAATATATAAAGTGAGGTAATTATTTTTTTCTTCACACATTTATTTTCTTTTTTGTGAGGATTTTGCTAGTAACTTATTTTGGTATACACATTTATTTTTCATTTTATCCTTATAATAACATTTTATTTTATTATTTTAAAAACATATAATAAAAAAAAAATTGTCATTTTTTTGTATTTAATTTTATTTTTTTAATTCTATAAACTGAAAATCAAAAATAACTTCTTAAGAATTTTCTACTTCTCTCTTTATAAAATTTCTTTTATAAAAAACTTTCGACTTCTCTCTCTTAATTGTCCTGAAATGACTTATCACTCTTGGAGACACACTCATTCTCATTTTTTTTTTATATTTTTTTTTGTATTTTTTTTGGTTTTGTTCCAATTGTTTCATCTTCTTTACATGCATTGCATTTTTGTATATAATTTTTTGTATTGGTTTATATTTGTCCTCATCAAACACATGAAGTTTTGTCATTTGGTTGAATCCACTTCTCTCTCTTTATTGTCCTTAAAGTGACTTATCACTCTTAGACACACTCATCCTCATTCTTTTTTCTATTTTTTTTTTTATTTTGTTCCAATTGTTCTATCTTCTTTACATGCATTGTGTTTTTGTATATAAAATTTTGTATTGGTTTACAGTTATTGTCATCAAACACATGAAGTTTTGTTATTTTGTTGAATTAAGACAAGTGACTTTTCGTCCAACTCACTCTCTTCTCCAATCTTAATTTCTTTTTTCATAAGACACAACAGCTATAAACCTAACCACATTTTGGGTTGTTGCGTTTCAGATATCCACATGGCATATGTTGCTTATTTCTTCACTATTTCCCCCTAAATCCTTTTTTTCTTTTTATTAAAACTCAAATGTTCTTTTTTTTTCTTGTCAAGAACACTAAAATGATTGTTTTATAAACATTAATCATTCACTACTTGTCTTCAAAGATAAAAAAATTTAAGCCTTTAAAACTAAAAAAAAATGTTTTATTAAGCTTATGTTTCTGTTTTATCGTCAAGCTTCTTGCATGCGAAAGTGTAGAAGTATTAATTGAGAGGGTAAAAAAGTTCAAAGGATAAAACACAAAGATGAAGATGGAAAAGTGTTTATTTATATATTTATTTATTTTCATTAACTCTTTTATGTGAAGGAAAGAGTTGATAACTAAAAAATATGCAATCATATATATTTGTATTTGTTAAAATGTAACACTATTAGTTACACTAAAGTTATTAAAGTATTATTTCTCATTTGTATATTAATTGATGGATTTAATTTTAATAAATTTTATTAAATATACAATAGACACATATAACCTATTTTATTCAATTTTTAATATTAAACATAACTATATATAAATAATAAAATATAACTATATATAAATAATAAAATAAAAATGTGAAATGAAATTAATTATAATTTTTACTATTTTGTGAACTTTAGAATGATCGCAAAATAATTTTTTAAAGAATAAAAGTATTAAAAAATAAAAACCATACGTATTACAATTATTAAATTACCGCATGTTTTGATTATAATTAGTTTATTTTTTTAAATCTAAGTCCTATCTAAATCTGTGATGGAAAGGATAACTTACAAATTTTTATCTGTCTTAGTAACTATTCAATATTAGATTTTGTAGAATGTTTCAAATAACTATTCTCGATGCATCTTATCTTATATTATGACTATTTCAGATTATTTTAAACTAAATAGTTTCAAAATATATTTACTGTGAATATAATTATTTTGGATTAAGTAATTTAAAATTAATTTTTTACTATATATTCAAAGTACATTACTATTTTGAATTATGAGGATATGATTAATTTTATTATAAGGTTATTTCAAATTAATTATTCTAAAAATATAATTTTTATTATATAATTCATAAATTTAGTTATATCAAAATAAGATTATTTTGAATTACATAATTATGAAATATAATTATTCTAAAATATCTAATTTGAGAATATAATTATTTTGTATCAAGACTTATTCTTGTGAAACTACTATTTGTTTTTACAACTTTTTCAAGATTGGATGTTCCCTATCAACTAGTTCTTCTCTTCTCTTCAACTTCGATTGTTCTTGTCTACTCAAGTCAGATAAGGTTAACTTAAGTGGTTTAGTTCATAGCTCAAAATAATAGTCTATTTCACCATGAGGGTCCCTTCTTATTTATATTATTATATTGGGTCTTATCCTATTAGAATGATTAATACAAGCCCAATCACGCTTTATAACCCTCTAATCAGGATTAATACTCTAAACTTGTGATGTGACATGGACATTACTTTTTATCGAGAGGCCACTTGGCCGTTTGGGTAAACGACCATTCAGACTTTCGGTTTCTACTAAGTAGAAGTTTTGCTGCTGAGGAACACTTTAAAGAATTTCAGTGAGGTTTTATCACCATGGAAGAGCCCCATGCGCTCTCCATCCGTCTCTGACTTAATTGTTGAACCATGAAGATCATACGTATGATAGAAAAATGATTTTTTGACCCCCAAAAGTGGTTGCTCCAAATTACACCTGGGTGACATGGATTAAGTGATTATGTGGCATGGGCACTTTGGTAATTGTGAAAAGGGCAAAGTAGAGAGAGAGAGAGAGAGACCAACAACAAAGGTTTGACGTAGTTGGACGGTGACGACGGCGAAGTAGTGCGAATGACGACAGCGTTTGTAGTGCGAAGGGGCGATGGTTAAGGGGACCAGTTGCGGGGTGTGTGTGCGAAAGGTGTGCAAAACGCAATTATAAGGAAGGAGGAGGAAGTAAGTGTGTTTATTTTGGTTTTTCTGACATTTTAAGGTTTAGGGTTTGATGTGTGTGGTTTAGGATTTTTTTGTGGCATTCAAGTTTTTCAACCGTCCACACCTGCGAAAAACTTGAATGCCAGAAAAACCCTAAACCCTAAACCACAAACATCAAACCCTAAACCTTAAAATGTCAGAAAAATCAAAATAAACACACTTACTTTCTCCTCCTTCCTTGTAAGTGTGTTTCGCATCGGTCCCCTTAACCACCGCCCATTCGCACTATCGCGGTTCGCACTATCTCGCCGCCGTCAATGTTTCGCAAACCTTTGCCGTTGGTCTCTCTCTACAAATGTTGGTATGCTTGCGGTTTGAGAAATTTCAAATTGAAAACTTTTCTCATTTCACCCAAATCACTTGTCACGTTACCCTTTTCAGAATTACCAAAGTGCTCATACCACATAATCACTTAATCCACGTCACCTAGGTATAATTTGAAGCAATCACTTTTGGAGTGTCAAAATATCGGTACTCCGTATGATATTTAGTGACAATTTTATAACCACTTATGTAAGCAAAATAATCTTAATCTTTTGCTCGTTTCAACAGCCGATCAATATGTTGATTGGGGACCAGGCGTCTCACTCCCCTAATCCTTGGTATTGTTTCTATAATATAATTCTTACTTTCAGAAACTAAAATGTTAAATTACGCTAATGTTCTTTTAAAATTAATTGTAAAGATAACAATATACGTTAAGTTTGAATTGTTTTAACTATGTCAATATTTTTAACGCAATAAATTTTGATTTTTTTTAAAAAAAACAATAGACTAATTCAATGTTTTTATCCTAAAATCATTTATTTCATATTCATAAACTTCAACACAAAATTAATAGACCCAAAACTGACTTACTGTTTCTTTTAATATATTGATTTTAACGTATATATAATAAATTCATTTATTTCATTTTCATAAACTTCTAAAAAAAATTAATAGACTAAAAAATAACTTACCATTTTCTTTAAATGCTGACTTCAACATTTTCAACATAGATTATTAATTTCATATTCGTAATAACGTTGTAAGAAATTATTTGTAATTCTAATAAACTACATAACTTAAGCAAAACAAAGGTACTATCAAATACAAAAGTTCAATAATGTATAAATCAAAATCAATAAAAAAAAAAAGAATCATTTGGTAAACAACACATGGACGACAAAAAATAAAATATATAGCTAAAGATTGCTTCAATCTAGTTGTTGATCACCATTGATTTACCAGCAACTCCTTCTATATTAAAAAACTAACAAAACATCCAAACCCAACAAAAAAGAAAATTAACACAATGCAAAAACCTAAAACAATTGAACATAACAAAAAGAAAAATAACACTAACCCCTTTAATTATAAAAATAGACTTATTTAACCGGGCAAGAAAAACTAAAAGAATTAAGCACATTAATATTTTCACCCAAAGTTTGCTTCACCTTCTTGCTTAGCCTAAAACAAGTAAAAACAGAAAATTAATCTAACAATATTAAGTCACTTTAGATTGGGTAAAAAAATAAATAACAAGGAAATTACTAAACAATGAAGAAGAATCACTTTGTTATAAACCCCTCTTTAAATAAATATCATAAGACAGAATTTTGTTTCATCTTTCAAAGTGCATCCAAATTAAAGAATGATTTTTTTTCTTTAATATAATTTAGTTATTTGTAATATGAGATATCCAACTCATCTCAGTGAGGCTTTCACAACGAGAATTGAACATATTGTGAGATTAAGAAAATTTGATAGAGGATGACACATATATTTAAGAAACTCAATTAGAATAAAGTTTAAATAACTTTGATGTCATCAATGGAATTTAAATCTAACTAACCTCACAAAATCGATTTATTAAATTGATTTTTGCTCTCCCCTTGATATATATCAAGGCTATTAGGATAAGATTTATTATTTATACATGATAGGAATAATTTGGTATTGGTTATACGTAATATAAGAATAGTTATTGTTTTTATTATATTTCTATTGCATATTATATGTTATTCCTATATATTATTTCATGTAATCTATTACTCTTTCTTTTGTTATTTAAAAGGCTTGTATAATGACCATTATGGAATAATATAAGCAAAGTTAATATGAGCAAGTTGTTCATTCAATAGCAACTTCCTTTATACTATCAATAGTTTGTCTATCCCATGTCAATCTTCTTTCGTAAATATGGTTTTCAAAATTATCGATCTCAAAACACTTTTTTTTCTTTATTATTTTGATTTCCCTATTGTCATTCTCATGACAATCCTCTTATAAAGATAATCTAATTATGAAAATTGAACCATATTAATGAGTAATATATTGAAAGCTAAGAATAAACTTGGTTTTATTTTGGGCAACATCATAAGATCCATTGATGATGCTTATGATGAAACATATGTTTGGTCCTTATGCAACTCCATGATTAGTAGTTGTAGTTGGACTCAATATCTTCGTTTGCAGTCATTCATCAAGTGTTTTAAGAATGCAAAAGGTCTCTTGGATGATCTTAGGAAGGGTTGTTCACCACAAGAAAATATCAAATTAATTTTCAAATATTAATATCACTCAAAATGCAACCTACTAAAGTTAACTTAATTGACTCTATCGCGAAACAAAAGATTAATTTTCTTTAAAAAAACTTTAAAAAAGCGTAAAATAACTTTCAAATTATTTAGTTGTTGATAGAGTTGGGGAGTTTATACCTATTTCGTTGGTCGGATGCATGTACAAAATTATCTCAAAGACATTGTCATTATGTATGAAAAAGGTGATTAGTAAGGTGATCGACGTCAGATAGTCTACTTTTCTCGAGGGGAGAGGTTTGTTGGATAGTGTGTTTGTTGCTAAGGAAGTTTTGGATGAGATGAAAAGAAGGAAGAAAATGTGTGTTTTCTTCAAAGTGGATTTTGAGAAGGCATATGATTCTATAAGATGGGAGTTCATTTATTATATGTTAGAAGAGGTTGGCTTATGCGGTAAATGGATTCGTTGGATAAAGGGATGTTTAGAGTCAGCTTTTGTGTCTGTTCTTGTGAACGATATCCCAACTAAGGAGTTCTTACCAAAGAAAAGACTTCGACAGGGTGACCTACTAGCTCTGTTTTTGTTTCTTATAGCGGCATAAGGTTTGGCGGGAGTGTCTAGGATGGCGGTCGAGAAGAATCTGATTGATAGTTTGGAGATTGGAAGGGAGAAAGTGAAGGTAAACATGTTGCAGTATGCTGATGATACTTTATATTTTTGTGAAGCAAATGTCAAAAGTGTCTTCAATATAAAGGCGACCCTGAATTGCTTTGAAGTCTCTTCCGGACTCAAGGTGAACTTTATGAAGAGCAAGATAGGTGGTTTGGGGGTCGAGCAGATAATGATGCAGCGCTTCGCAACGATTCTTAATTGTGAAGTGATGGTAACCCCTTTTCTATACTTGGGTTTGTCGGTAGGAGGGTGCCATCAGGGCGTTTTGGGATGGAGTGATTGTTAGAATGAAGAAAAAATTAAGCAGGTGGAAAGGCAGATTCTTGTCTTTGACAGGTAGAATTTGTTTGATAAAGTCAGTATTGTCTACCATTCCATTGTTCTACCTATCTTTATTTAAAATGCCAGTGGTGGTGGCTGATGAGCATATATTTATTCACATACAATAGCCTTAATCATAGATTATTGGACTATAATAATAAATAAATCCATTGTTTTAATTAATATTCTTATAATTGGGTTTATTTGGGTCTTAACTATTATTATTGTTAATTTTGTGTTTTTAGAGTAAATTATCCAGAGGAAGCATCTATCTTTGCGAATGGGCCAAATATGCAAAAGTCCAAGTTGCTTATTGAACCAAAACAAAAAAAATATTTTGAGGAGAAGAAAGAGAAAATAAAAGCTACAAGATTCTAGAAACAGAATTGGAAGCAAATCTTCTGCAAAATAAAAAGAATTATGGAAAGTGGAAACTGTTTACAAAATCTAAACTGCAATATTTTCCCAAGATCCTTGGAGCAGAAAAGCCTATAAAAGGACACAAGCATGAAGGAGAAAAGGGAGAGCTTCATTGGGTTTTCTTAGTTTATTTTCTTCTTTGTAATTCTTTTGTTTTGCCTCTGCATGGAAGGCTAAACCTTTTTTGTTGATTCCTTTGTAATTTCCCATTGAGTTATGAGGTTTTGTTCAATAAAAGTTTCGATTTTTAATTCTCTATAGCAGTTGTTTTTATTGTCTAATCTCCTGGAAAACTGGTTTTTGTGAGAGGTTGTACTTGAACGCATGATTGAGTGTCTTCCTTATCTTAAACTTTGGTTTCTTAGTTAGTTCGCATTGTTCTAATTAATTTCTTGGGCGCATGATTCAAGGGAGAGGAGGTAAGCATTCCCATGGAGTATACGCATGGAACAAAGTGGGTATTGATTAAACCAGTAGACGCATGTTTTACTGGTGAGTTTCAGTTGAATTAGATTGGCGCATGTTCAATTTGGTTTAACTCAGTTGGAGGATTGAGAAAAGTTTAATCTTTAGAGAACCTGTGAAGAATTCAATGGTGGAAGAACTTGGGATCAACAACTTTTTATTTGTTATTTTAATCTAATTTATATTTTCTGCACAACTATCTCAAACCCCATTTTTTTTATCTTTATTGTTATTGCTAACTTTTATTGTTTGCAGATAGATTTTAAACCTTGATCAACTGATTTTACTATTGGATTCGTTGGGAGACGACTTGGGAATATTTGTCCACAATTATACTATCATCTCTCTAGTGTTAGACAAGTCTACGCTAGAATCGTATTAATTTGACAGCAAAACGACAACTATCAGTGGCAAACGAGCTCGTGAAAATCCAAAGGGATTTCCTATGGGGTTGCGGATCTGATGGAAGAAAGGTCGCTTGGGCCTCCTAGGAAAGGTGTGTGCAGCTCGCGAGGACGAGGGTCTTGGGATTATTGACTTAAGGACTTTCAATTTGGCATTACTTGGAAAATGGGTATGGCGGTTGGGGTTAGATAAGGGTGGTTTGTGGAAGGAGATTATTGTTTCCAAGTATGAGGGGTGGAGAAGTCTGAGAGAGGGAGGGAAAGATAGTAAAGACTCTCTTTGGTGGAAAGATTTAAATGAGGTCTGAAGCTTGGAGGTTTGGGAATGAAATTTCTAAGAAGCCTTAATCTAAAAGGTGGGAACTGGGAATGAAGTTTTGTTTTGGGAAGATAATTGGGTGGGGAGAGGGGCCTTGAAGATGGTTTTCCCGAGGTTGTATTCCCTGATTGTGACAATAGCTTCTGCGATGGCTGCATTTGGGGGATTGAACAACGAAAAGTGGGTCTGGAATTTTGTCTAGAGAAGGAATCTATTTGAATGGGAGAAGCAATTAGCAGAACGACTTTTTCAGGAAGTCCAAGGTGTGAATTTCGACTTGGATAACGAGGACATGTGGGTCTGGAAGGAAGGAGAGGAGTTTGGGTACACAGTTAACTCAGCATACCTCCGTCTAAGGGAGGATGGAGTAGGGGAGAATGGGACGGTGTTTAAAAAGTTTTGGAAGAGTAAAGTTGTACCTACTGCTTTGGTTACGACTTGGAGGGTGTTGGAAAACAAGTTAGCCACTAAGGCTAGCCTGGAAAGGTGCGAGATCATTGCTACAAGCTCCACGTGTAGTCTTTGTGGGGTCGAGGAGGAGACTAGCACCCATTTGTTCTTTGAGTGCAGATTTGCTTGGTTATTGTGGAACCATTGTTGTGCATGGTTGGGTGTGTTGAGCGTGTTTTACAACGTTCCATTGTTAAATTTTTCCCAGTTTAGGATGAGCAATGCGCCTGATTCGGTGAATGAGGTTTGGGTGTTGTTTGGATCGCAATAGTTAACGAGGTTTGGAAGCATAGAAACATGGTTATTTTTAACGGGGGAGTAGTGGATGTTTTGGAAGCTTTTGCTTTGGTTCAATTAAAGGCTTGGTCATGGGTTACCTCCAAGTCACAGTTTGCGAATTTTTCCTTTTCTGATTGGTGCATAGATCCGTTGGTTTGTATGAGGATGATCTCATGACGTATTCATTCAAGCTGTTTGATTGTTTCCCCTAGATGTCTTCCTCTGGTTAGCTAGGAGAGTTCTGTTTTGGCAGACTTTGGAGTAAGTCTTGTGATGAAGATTATGGATGAGTTCTTGTATAAGGGTTGAATCACCCCTAAAGTGATTCATATTCATTTATTGTTTATTACCGATAAAAAAATTAATTTTAACTTTTTTATATAAACAAATATTTGTTTTAGTGTCGACATAGAGTTAACTTAATGTTGAATGTTAATAGAGTCAACTTAGTCGACTCTAAATCGATGCTAACTACTTTTAAATTTTTTCAATAGATAAATATTGGTATTAGTGTTGGATTAACATTGACACTAATAGAGTTAACTTAATATTGGAGGCTAATAGAGTTGACTTATCCATTCTGGGACCTTCTATCTTTATCTTTTTAGCTCAAATCATTCATCTTTAATCCAAATCTCCAATCTTCCTTAGAAATCTGCAATTAACACCAAATTTGGGAATAAAATACTCTTATTCAAATAAAGATCATAAAAAATGTAAAAAGGTATAAATTCATAAATTAGGGATTATTTTATATGTAAATTAGCAATAAATCCTCATAAGTGCCTATATTTTAATATGAAATATTACTGAAATTAGACACTTATTAATTAGTGTTGGATTAACATTGACACTAATAGAGTTAACTTAATATTGGAGGCTAATAGAGTTGACTTATCCAACTCTAAGCCGACGCTAATTATTTTTAACTTCTTTTTATAAATAAATATTAGTATTAATGTTGACTTAGCTGTAATTGAGTCCGCTTAATGTTGGATTCTTATAAATTCAACCTAACCAACTCTAAGACAATACTAACTAATTTTAATCTTTTTAATAAGTAGAAATATTTATGTTAGTATTAGGCCACCATCAATAAATATTACAAACAAATGAAGTTAATATTGACCAAGTTGATGCTGATTTTATTTAAGATAGCATAAGTTAAACCAACAATTTTTTTTTATCTTATTATTTATTTAAGTTAGAGCCGAATAAGTTGACCCTAATATAATGTCTTTAATAGTCAACGTTATTTTATATTTCATTAATTTGTGTGCCTTCTTTACAACGAATAAGAATCGTATATTATTTCCAATCCAAAAACTCATATTTAAATATGACAAATCTCCTCAATTACAATTTTTCTCTCTCACTTTCTAAATAAATCTTCTCACAATCATCTCCTTCATCCACTACAAGTTTTTTTTTCTATTTTATTTTCTTAAAGATGAAGACGTTTTACGATAAACTCTTTTTTTTTAAGTTAATGTTATTAGTGTCGATCAAATCAAAACAAAATAAATTAATATTAAGAATATATTTTATTTAACATCAAATTAATCGACACTAAATTAAATAAATTTTAAATTTCACGTCGATTTGATTCATATTAAAATACTTCAATTAAATCAATTTAAATATGAATGATGAATTAGTGTTAAGTTGGCCTTACATGGAATCTTCAAATGGACACTTAGTTATCATCTATTGGTGACGACTGTAGTTTGAATTTCTTACAAGTGTCGATCATGTTATTTATCATGAGAGTCTTATCACCTAAATCATAAACAACAATCCACTTCCTAACATTAAAAAACTCTTATCTATGGTTAGTCAAAAGGAACTCATAAAACTATGATTCGTTCTATTGTGAATCATAAGGCTATTGGTTCTTTTATGACTCATAATGATAATTTTGATTATAGCATCACTAATGCATCTAATGATCCCACTAAGCCACTTACAAGCACTCGCCATGGAAGTCATAAGCATGATGCCTCTTGTTGTTACAAACTTTATGGATATTATAATATTTTTTTTGTTTATATTAAAACGGGATTTTATAATTACAATTAGTATTTATAATAAATATTATAATTGGACTCAGAGTTACAATGGTATAATATAATTAAATATAATATTAATACTATAACTAATATTATAATTACTATTAAATATTATAACTAATATTTACAATTATAATTATATTTATATTAATTATAAATATTATACTTCATATTTATAATTAATATAACTTAATATTTAAAATTATATAAAAAAATTATTTTAAATAAAAAATTAAGTTAAAATTGGATTTAATCCGTGAATCTTCGCGTTGGTGTGAATAATAACTCATGACCGACATAAATATTATAATATAATACATGTTATAATTTGAAAAATTAACGTTGTTTATTTACTATTAATAATTCATTCCAATAATTTCATATTACATCATGTTTGGATTAGAGGAAAATCAATTTTGTATTATAATACAATATGAAAATATATTTAACTAAAAAAAACTATATCTATCAAAAAAGACACACTAAAGAGAAAGAATTAAATTAATAATATACCATTAACATAAAAGTCTTCTTAATTTTCTTATCATTGATACTAAAACAAACAATTTTAAAGAAAAAGAAAAGCAATTGTTTCTCCTAGTTTCACTAAAAAAAGGTCACATACAATCACAAATGCAAGATTTCACATAAAAAAAAACAATCTCAAAAATACTACAAGTATATGATAATTTAGGTTCCAAATTAGGAGAAACTAAAAACACTAAACCATAAAATACATCAAAAACAAAAAATATGAAATCAGAAATAAACACACCAAAACATGTTTTTTTAGACATTTTTATCCCGCAACTTTCTTTTATAATTGATTTTATTTCTCGCATTGTAGTCAAGTTTTACTCCTAAAAATGCTCCTATTTTCTAATTATTTTTCTCTCTCTTGCTTTTATTTTATTGTTTTATTTATAATAAATGTAGAAAAGTAGAAAATGCTTATCTTTTTTTCGCTTAGATAAAAATAATATTAAAATATCTGTTTTATCTCCGAGTATTCAATGAAATGTTATAATTTCATTATTGATTTTTTAAAACTCCCATTTTATATTAAAATTTATTATATGAATGAAAAATAATATACAATTTTTTTAACAATTTGTGAAATATTCATTCTCTTTTTTTATCAATTTTTTCTTGAAAGAAATCAAACAAATACGCCATAAAATTGCAAAAAAAAAAAATAACAATTACAAATACAAATACGAAAAATATGATTTTTAGGATAGATTATTTAAATTTTTTTAAAATATTATATATATATATATTAATTTATAATTAAATATGATGATGTTATGAGAGTATGATATACTTTTATATATTTATTATATATTAATCCGTAACTGAATGGTCAACATTAACTTATTTATAACTATTTGATGATCTAAATGCTAGAGTTAATAATCATTATGTAAGATTAAAAACATTATTATACTCTTGATTGGTGATATTGACATATTATTAGAACCATCAAAACATATTTAAATATGTGAGCCAATTTATTCTATTATAGATTAGAATTTTCTAAGATTGAATTTTTATTTTTTTTATAATGGGTTAAAATTAAATTTAATCGACATATAACCTGAGCCACCAAATTCGTGGTGGCTAATTAAACCAACAAACCATAAAAGAGAAAAAAAAACGACTTAATTATAAATATAATATTAAATTAAATTTTTTTATTAATTGTGTATTATATGAAAAGTTGGAAATTATAAAACTAATGAAAACAATATATTAAAATCTAAAAATTTGAAATCTAATTAAAAAAACCTGATTTGACAATTTTAACTCTCTATTTTATTATCTATTATATGAAAATTTTAATTTGTTAGTGTTAGAAAGATGCACCTAAATACTATTGAATATCTTCGTCTTCTCTCTTCTTTTGGGTAGGTTGTCAGAGCTTCATTGTGATCCTTCTGGTCTTAATGCTACTCCTTCGGGTCTCGGTCTCTCCGTTTCAGGTGAATGCCAAATGGGAGGTACCTGCAGAAGACACTCTGACGCTCAAGTCAGAAAAAGGAGTATTCGGTACTCGGGGGTTACAGTGATAATTACGTACCTTGTTCTTGGAATGTACGCTATTTATGTTATTTTAATGGACTTACCTTATTGCACCGGATCAATGGAGTGGATCACACTTAGGAGCATATTACCTAGTTTTTAGTGACAATTTAGTTTTACTGTCATTGGTTTGAGCGTTAATGGATTAAATGTGTCGGTCGACCTGCACGACCGTGCAGGGCTCGGTCAGCTCGGTCAAGGAGACCGAGCCTTGGTAATGTCCGATCGGTCCATACCAGTACACTTGCCCGCCAGGCTCGAGGATGGATGTATCCGATGAGTCTTTGAAGTGTTGATCGTCGGTCAGTCCTCATTTGGCGAGTGACTGTTGGACTTCCTGAGGGGTGACATGACCTCAGGCGGCGTTGATAGGGTATGCCGGTTAGAGCTCCACCCAGACCGAACCGAGTGTGAGGTATGTACAGGGTATGCCGGTTAAGGCTACGTCCAGACCAAACCAAGTTGAGCGGCATCGACAGGGTGTGTCGGTTAGGGCTTCATCCAAACCAAACCGAGTGTGAGGTATTGGGAGGGTATGTCAGTTAAGGGTACGTCCAGACCAAACCAAGTTGAGTGGTATCGGCAGGGTATGTCGGTTAGGGCTTTATCCAGACTGAACTGAGTCTTCAAGGAGTGAGCAATAGTAATTTGAGAAATGCCTCGTTAAAACCTTCCCGGTTGGGTGAGGAAAGAGTGCGTAATTTTATTTCTTTCAGCTATAATAAAATTTAAGGTGTGTGACATTCCACGTCCTTGGTACAATTTTTTCCGAAAGTCATTCTAAATGATAAGCTCTCCTCTTTGCGACTTCTCGGACTTGGAAAGGTCCCTCCTAGTTGGATGAGAACTTCCCTTCGTTTCTTCTTGCGTCGCTTCACATCCTCTACACGAGGTCTCCCTTCTGGAAACTTCTTGGTCGGACTTTGGTGTTGTAGCGTCTTGACGCTCGAAGTTTGCATGCGATCTCTCGGATCTTGCTCTTGTCACGAAGCTCGCTTACCAAATTGAGGTTGACCGCTAGGCTCTCCTCATTTAGGGTGAGGTTGAACATTTGCCTTCGGATGGTGGGTTCGCCCACCTCGACCGGGATCATTGCCTCGGTGCCATATGTTAGGTTGTATGGTGTTTCTTGTGTGGTTGTCTGGGGGATGCATCTGTATGCCCATAGGACTTCTATCACTTCTTTTATCCATCGACCATTCGCCTTGCCGAGGCGTTTCTTCAGCTTGTTCAGAATGACTTTGTTTGCTGCCTCGACTTGTCCGTTGGTTTGTGGATGCTCAATCGAAGCTGTGATTGATTTGTGCCAAGGTCGGCGTAGAAGGACTGCAATCCTTGGTAAATGAATTGTCGACCATTATCAGTTATCATCGCGTTCGGTATGCCGATCCGACACACGATGCTTCGCCACACAAAGTTTTAAACATTCTTGGCCGAGATGGATGCGAATGGTTCGGCCTCGATCCATTTCGTAAAGTAGTCGACTCTAAGAAGGAGGAACTTGGTTTACCCCTTTCCTGGTGCGAAGGGGTCGATGATGTCCATTCCCCAGATAGCGAACGACCATGGGGAGATGAGGCTGTGTAACATTTATGGTTTAACATGATGGAGGGGGTCGAACTCTTCGCATTTGGCGCATTTCTTCACGTACTCAGCACAGTCTCCTTGGACGGTCGACCAATAGTAGCCCGCTCTGAGGACCTTAGCAGCCAAGGTTCGTGCCCCCGAATGGTTACCGCACACTCCCTCGTGTATCTCGGTAAGGACATACTCGACTTGGTCGTTGGTAATGCACTTCAGCAGGGGGGCTGAGTAGCCTCTTCAGTATAGATTTTCATTTATCATGGTGTACAGAGCACACTGTTGTTTCATTGTATTTTCTTCTTCTGGCTTGCATATGTCGTGCTCGAGGTACTGGTGATTGGGGTCATCTAGCTATCGGTTTTGGTTTCGGTTGTTGCTAGGCATTCTGCTTCTGGCACGCTGGGGTGTCTTAGTCATATTTGTATGACTGATCATTGGTGGCTCTTCTTCTTCGTAACCGATAGCCGAAATAAGGCGTCGACCATTTTATTTTCTTGCCTCGGTATGTGTTCCACAAGTGCCTTGTGGAAACGGGCGATGTTGTTTCGGGCAGCGTGATAGTATCGTTGTAGGAGAGGTTCTTTCACCTTGAACTCTCCCTTGATCTGACCAACCATAACCCGAGAGTCGCTTTTGTACATAACCTCGTGTGCTTCCATGTCGTAGGCTAAGTTTAACCCAGTGAGCAAGGCCTCGTACTCGACCTGGTTGTTGGTTACCTTGAATCCGAACTGGAGCACTTGCTCCAGAAGGAGGTCGCCCGGTCCTTCTAGGACGATTCTTGCTCCACATGTTGTCTTGTTGGAGGAGCCATCCACATAGAGTGTCCATCCGGTCGACAAGTGTGGCAGCGAAGTGAGCTCTGCCGAGAAGTCGACCAGGCACTGGATTTGATGGCCCCTCTCGGTTGATACCAGATGTCGAATTTGGAAAGCTCGACCGACCATCCTATCATTCGTCCTGCAATATCGGTTTAGATAAAATTTTAAAGATGGGGTAGTCGGTCCTTACCGTGATGGAATGGTTTTGGAAGTAAGGGCGCATTCGTCTTGCTGTCAGGACTAGGGCGAGAGCCACCTTTTCAATCATCTGGTACTTCGTTTCGGCCGCATGGAGCGTCCAACTAACGAAGTATATCGGTCGTTCTTCGCCTTCGACTTCCTATACCAACACGACACTGATCGCCTCCTCCAAGACCGTCAAATATACCAGGATGGGTTCATTGGCCCTTGCCTTTTGGCTGACCGACGAAGATGTTAGAAAATCCTTCAGTTGGTTAAAGATTTCCTCGCATATGTCATCCAAGATGAATTTGGCTGCCTTCCGAAGTAGTTGCACCATCGGCTTTGTTCGTTCAGCCAGCTAGGAGACGAACTTGGAGAGAATTGTCAGGCACCTTAGGAGTTGTTGTACCTCCTTGATGTTCTTCGGACTTCTCATATCGACGATGGCTCGACATTTGTCGAGATTAGCCTCTATCCCTCTATGGGTCAACATAAAACCTAACAACTTCCCTCCCTCAACTTCGAATGTTCACTTCTCGGGGTTGAGCTTCATATTAATCCCCCTTAAGGCTTTGAATACCTCCTCGAGGTCCTCCACATATTGGTCAAAGGAGTCGGACTTCACGACGATATCGTCCACGTACACCTCTACACACCGACCGATCAACCCTCGGAAGATCTTGTCCATCAGGCGTTGGTAGGTTGCTCTGCGTTCTTGAGGCTGAAAGGCATGACCTCATAATAGTAGTTGGCATCGACCATCATAAAGGTTGTCTTCTCTTTATTCTTGGGGTGCATACTTATCTAGTTATACCTAGAGTAAGCGTTTAGGAAGGTAAGGATCTTATGGTCGGCCGCCCCATCCACTAGCCTGTTGATGTTAGATAGGGGGTAGGAGTCTTTCGGGCAGACGCTGTTGAGGTTTCTGTAGTCGACGCACATCCTCTAGTTATCGTTCGGCTTGGTAACCAAGAAGACATTGGCCAACCAAGTCGTGTACCGGGCTTCGTGTATAAATCCGGCCGATAAAAGCTTCTCGGCTTCTGCTTTTGCTACTAGGCGCTTCTCATCACCGTAATCTTTGTTCTTTTGGGCGATCGGTCGTACTTCTTTGAACACTGATAGCCTATGTGTAATTATATGTGGGCTTACGCCTAGCATATCAGATGGTGTCCACACAAACAAGTCTACATTCTTCTTAAGCGTGACATGCAATATCTCGGCCTCGGCTGCCTCCATGGCCATTCCAATAGCGATATTTCGCTCCTCATCCAGAAGGGACACTCTTCGCAGCTCTTCCCTAGCTTCCAGCCTATCCTCGGTCGCTCGAGGGTCAAGATCCACCAATGCGACAGTTGGTCCAACCGACATCGGTTGAGCCTCTCGGGGCGAGCGGTCCATTCGAGAGGACTTTTTTTTGGGAGAGCAATGGTTCCTCAGAGGCTCCACTCTGAGGCTTTCAGCATAACATTCCCTTGCCTTCTTCTGGTCAACGTGGACCGTGAGAATATCCCTCGTAGGTGAGGGAAACTTTATTGCCAAGTGAGGTGTTGATACGGTCGTCATCAACCGGTTGATGAACAGTCGTCCGAGGAAGATGTTATAAAAGGTATTGGTGCGATTACCAAATACTGGATCTTTATAGTCTTGCAGCTTTACTCCTTATCGAAGGTGGTGTAGAGCTCAATGTAGCCCTTAGTACCCACCCTCTCTCCTAAGAAGCCGACTATATGGTCATCGTAAGGCACCATCTCGGCCTTGGGTATTCTCATGGCCTTGAACATCTTCCAGTAGAGGATATCTACTGAGTTACCTTGATCCATGAGCGTCTTTCTGATAGTGAATCGGTCTATATCAATTGATATCACCATTGGGTCGTCCTACTGGTAGTCCACCCTCTTGAAATCATTATCTGTAAAGGTGATGGGTGTCATCCTTAGTCGGAATGACACCGCATTCACATGTGCTTCCTCCGCTGGCTATGGTATTAATGAACTTTTGGTTGCCCCTTCTATTGGCGTCGCGAGGAGGATCATCTCTTCGGGACCGGCAATCTTCCCTGCGATCTCGGTCGTCTTTGGTTCGCGGAGGTGATCGTCTTCTCTTAGAGGGCTCATCTCTGTAAGGGGAGTTCCTTGTATCTCGGCCGCCTCTGACGAACCGATGAGGAATGTCTAACTTGAATGAGTTCCTCAATCTTGTCCTTCAAAGTTTGGCATTCCTCAGTGGAATGCCCGCTGTTCTGATGATACCGACGTTGTTTCCTTCGATCAACGTTGTTCGAACTGGCCACCTTCCTGGGTGGAGGAATTAGCTCGGCACTGAGTGCCTCATCCAGGATTCTTCCCTTCTCTATAGTCAGGGGGTATATCTCAAGAACCGGCTTCGCCGCTCTCCTCGGTTATCTCTACGTCTGTCACCACATTTGTCAGATCGGCCTTGGCGATCTTTTTATCTTTGCTCTTCTCTCCGCTGGCCTCGGCACGGGCCTGATTGCGGAACTCCCTAAGTTCCTACAGCTGCATGAACTTAACAACTCTCTTCCTGAGTTCGTCCAGGTTGGTGGCTAGCTGCATACACAAATTATCAGCAAATGGTCCAGGTCGCAGGGCTGTCAACATATGGTGCATAGCCATATCCGGGCTAAGGTTTTGGATGCTCATGTCCACCTTGCTGAATCTGTCGACGAAGGTTTTGAGCGACTCTTCCTTCTCCTGGAGGATGCCTATCAGGGCGATAGAGGTTAGGTGATGCGGCCTACTGGTAGCAAACTGAGTCTCAAACTTCACCACAAGTGTGGCGAAGCTGTCAATGGAATTGGGTGGGAGCTTGGTAAACCAGTTAAGGGTTGCTCCCTTCAGAGATGTAGGGAACACTCGGCATAGGACTGTGTCGTCTGAGGTGTAGAGACTCATGTGGGTAGTGTAGACATTCATATGCTCACCCGAGTTAGTAGATTCGTCGTACCGATCTCTATTGAAACCTTTCCACTTGTCCGGTAGTGGAACTTCAATGATAACATTGGTAAAGGGGTGTCGGCGAGCCGAGTCCACTGTGACAGTCGTCCTGGCCGACTTGTTGAGTCAAGATTCACTATCCATCTCATGGGTGGGGACCTTGTCCCTCGTCTCCTCCACCAATCTCAGGTTGGGAGGGGAGATGTAGGACCTGCCGACAACATTAGTCGGTCCAGCAGATGGTCCTCCCTCCATCAGTTTCTTCTTCATCTCTTCATTCTTCCTTCGGAGAGCCTACATCTCTTATTCGTTCTTCTTGGGTGGCTTCTTCGGTCTTCCTCCTCATCTCGGTCATTTCTCTCTATAGAGACAGCAGCAACATTGCCTGATCGGCTTCAGTCATCCTTTCCATGCTTCTGGTTGAGACCATCTACTTTCTCTTTTCACTTAGTTTCTCTCGGTCCCATGTTGGGCGCCAATTGTTCCTGCTAGGGAGATGGGACCTAGAGAACTATTGAATGTCTTCATCTTCTTCTTTCCTTCGGGCAGGTTGCCAGAGCTTCGTTGTGATCTTTCTGGTCTCGATGCTACTCTTTGGGTCTCGATCTCTCCGTTTCAGGTGAATGCCAAACGAGGGGGGTACTTGCAGAAGACACTCCGACACTCAGGTCAAAAAAGAGAGTATTCGGCACTCGGGGATGTACAGTGATAGTGACGTACATTGTTATTGGAATGTGCGCTATTTATATTATTTTAATAAACTTACCTTATTGGGTCGAATTAGTAAAGTGGATTACACTTAGGAGCGTATTACCTAATTCTTAATGACAGTTTAGCTTTACTGACCTTGATTTGAGCGTTAATGGATTAAATGTGTTAGTCGACCTGCACAACCGTGGAGAACTCGGTTAGCTCGTCAATAAAACCAAGCCTCGGTAATGTCTGGTGAGTGTACATAATTCTTAAATTTTATATATTATATTTTATAAAGTATATAAAGCAGTAAAAATATTTATATTCTTTAATTTTAAAATTTAGATAAATTTAACCAATTAACGGAACTGATATTTTTTAAATCATATAAATGAACTTACATACCAAATTAAATATATCTTTTATTTTTGCATAAAATTACTTTTCGTCCTAATACAAATTTTAAATATTCTGGATATTTATAAGATATTTGTAGTTTTCTTAACAATATCCAGAATGTCTAAGAAAAAAAAATCATTTTTGCTTTATACTACCTGATAAAAAAAATATTTAACCTCATTTTTAATAAAGTTATTAAAATTTACTTTTGAAAATATTTGAATTTTTTAATATTGGTTAATACAGCATATATATATATATATATATATATATATATATATATATAAAATAGAAGAATAGTAAAAAAATAATTCCAGAGTGGCCCCACTGTCAGTATCTGACTATATCAACCTCGTACAAACAATCTGATACCTCGTATCATAGGCGGCGTCAGTGACGATAGCTCAGCCTGTTTCTTTCATCCAATTAATCTCAACTCCTCTTCTTCTCCTCCATGGCTACTCAAGGACAAGTCATTACCTGCAAAGGTTCCATTCTTTCATCTCCTAATTGTTCACTCTCTTTCTCTCTCTCTCGTTATTATTGATATCACTACATTTTGTTTATTCATACGTGAATCATTGATTCAAACCGTTAATTTCATCGTGAAGCCGCGGTGGCCTGGGAACCCAACAAGCCATTGACCATCGAGGACGTTCAGGTGGCTCCGCCGCAGAATGGAGAGGTCCGAATCCAAATTCTCTACACTGCTCTCTGTCACACCGATGCTTACACGTGGAGCGGCAAGGTACCCTTCTTTTCATTTTGTCTCACTTTTTTTCTCTTTTGGTTTGATTGGTGTTTTCTGCTTCTGGGTATGAACTTGGTTGGCAATGTAGAAAAAGAAATGGTTTTTTTCGGTATGTATGTGAGTTTTTGCGCTGCTAGGGTTAATTCAATGATATGTTTGATTGCTGCATGGAGTTTTTTTTTTTTCTCTCATGAATTTGTCTTATATTGATTTTGCAGGATCCAGAAGGTCTTTTTCCATGTATACTCGGTCATGAGGCTGCAGGGTATAATATATATTGATAAAATAGCACTAAAAATTGTCTCTTTTTTTCTTCTCATGTATCTTCTTCAGAGCAAATTTGCTCCAAATACAGATGTTTACTGTTTTGTTTACTATGTTTTGGTGCAGTATTGTGGAAAGTGTTGGAGAAGGTGTCACTGAAGTTCAGCCTGGTGATCATGTGATCCCTTGTTACCAGGCTGAGTGTGGAGAGTGCAAGTTTTGCAAATCAGGGAAAACCAATCTGTGTGGGAAAGTTCGATCTGCCACTGGAGTCGGGGTCATGCTGAGCGATTGCAAGAGTCGTTTCTCGGTTAATGGAAAACCCCTCTATCATTTCATGGGAACCTCCACATTTAGTCAATACACTGTTGTTCATGATGTTAGTGTAGCTAAGATTGATCCCAAAGCTCCTTTGGAGAAAGTTTGTCTTCTTGGATGTGGTGTTCCAACTGGTATGTTATGTCCTTTTGTAATATGAAAATTGTATTGAATTTTTTCTTGCTACGTAGAAGTTGGTTCATCCCTTCTTTGCATCATTTGTCATTGTTCATAGACCGTAAAGAAGTCATGAAATGCGAGTAAATAATGCTGTTCTATTTTCCCATGGACAATGATCATGATGAGGAGCTTCTTTCTTGCCATATAAACTCAGCGGGTTAACTCGTGGCTCTAATTCGTGTTAATCATTTCTATCATTTGCTTCTTTTTTTTCTGGTTGAGTGTGTGTCTGTAAAATTCTGTAATCGTTGTGTTCGATCTGGTATGTGCTCATCAAAAACGTTAATATAGAGAATTATTGTATTCTCTTATCTCTTTGTATTTTTTTTTAGTGTTTTCTATACTCACTAGATTATCTAGTAAGTAACATGTTTTTGTTAGTGAGTTTCTTGATCAATAAACAGGTATCATGAGTTTCTTGATCAATAAATTGGTATCAGACCATCGGTCTTGATCCGTTCTTAAGATATAGATGGTTGATTCCTAATCAGAATTAATCGTCTTTATTTGTTACTTTCTTAGTAACGAAAATATTGAGAAGTCAAGAAGATGAACAACACAATCAAGATTCAGAAGTTTAAAAAAAAAAGCTTTAGTTTGTGGTGCATGAATATGCGTGCTTTATTGAAAGAACGGGACACTTGGGCACTCCTCTATGGCAAAACAATATGAAAAGGCTGTTATGAAAATTCAAGAGGAAAAGGCTCATTGTCCATTCTTTTTGCTTTAAAGCTAAAGAAGCTCTTCTGTTTGAACTTAGTATGAAGGAGGGTTTGTTATTGAAGAAACATAAATGAGATGAACTCAATTATGTGAAACTTAGGGATAGGGACATAATGATGGAAGAAGATGATCTTGTAGTGATTCTTCTAGTAAGTTTCCCCCTTTCGTTTGAGAATTATGATAATTCTTTTAGCAAAGGTAAAGATTGCACCACTCTAGAGGAGGTGAAATAATGTGTCTATGAAAGATAACTTGACACAAAGTTCTTGAAAATGGTGATGAACCAAGGTGCAGAAGAACAAGAAGAAAGAGAAAGGCAAAATCAATTCGAGGGACATATGTAATTACTACAAAGAATCAAGTCATTGAAAGAAAGATTATTTCAAGAGAAGGAGCAAAGATTTTTTTGGCCACCATTAATCATACTAATCAGATTGATTCAACGTCTGTTGAAGATTATCTGGGGCTAGTGATGAGGTTCTGATGGACAATGATAATTCTTGTAAATTTGTGGGTATTAGGTCTATTAGGATTTAGAATCACTATGGACTAATGAGGACATTGTCAAATGTTTGTCATTCCATAACTAAATAAGAACCTTATGTGAAAAACAAGAAAAAACATTAGATAAGAAAAGAGGATTGAATTATAAGATAAGAAAAGAGGATTGAATTATGTTTGAAAAAATTCATTGTGTTCGTAAATATAGTATAATACTTCTTGGTCAAACGATAGGTTTAGTGTGATTAGACGAACCAATTTAGATTTTCATATATATAGTTTTAAAAACATCATCCTAATTTAGTTACATAAATAACATGCAAGTTACAAATAGATGAAATAAAGAGTTGTACATAGTATTTTTATATTGGTCCATCTCATAGTACATACTACATCCAATTCTTAATGTAGTTATATTAAGCAAACTATAACTACAAAGTACAATTTAGTAGTTTTTTTCGGCTCCTAGCCACTTCGAGCTTATCATGTTCAAGTATTCATTTCACATTGCCACTTCGAAATCAACCAATTATTCTTTCACTAAGTCATTTCGGGCTCAACCTAAATATTCTTGTACATGTCACTCTTAACCTAATCTAACTATTCTTTTACTAAGTCACTTCTGACTCACACGCATTCTTGTGCAAGTCACTTCTTACTTAAGACAAATATAATGTATTTGTGATCAAAAGATAACGTTTTATATTCACTAGAGAGGATAGCGTCTTTCGACGTATACAAAGTTTATACTTTTTCTACTAATTTGTTGGAATGAACACAAACTATATTCTTACAAAGCTTTTAGGGCATAGAGAAAATTCAGCAAAATTTTAGCACTTGCAAATAATGACTATTCTTTTTTTCTTTTTCCTCTTCAAAGTATGTCTTTATATAGGCTTGGAGAAAGTAGACTTTGCATTATATTTTCTTATCCTTATACAACTTTGAACTTACTTTATTGTTTTCTTCTTTATTTTCTAGCGAGCTTGAACGTTGAGAACATTAAATATGTTTCATGTAACATTACTTTGTCTTCTTTTCTTTATGCAATCTCTTTGATAATTGACAATAGTTATCTTCCTTGGTAATAGAACATTTTACACTAAAAAATGATAAAAGTGAACACCATACAATTGATCTAGAGTTGAATATATATTGTGTTAGGAGAGTTGGCGGTTATTGTAACTTTACCTCAAATCTCACAAGATACTAATAAAGTTTTTGTTTTTGTTTTTGTTCAGCGGATTTTTTTATGATGGATTTTTTTATGATGGATGGTGAAAACATTCTTTATATCACATACTTAAACTTTATGAATATTCTTTGAGTTCATGTGAACTTATAATCTTTGATTTCTTATGATTTTATATATCATCTATAATCTATAAGACTTTATGAATATTCTTTGAGTTCATGTGAACTTATAATCTTTGATTCTACTTATGATTTTATCATCTATAATCTATAAGACGAAGTGGGTAGTCTGCAAGGTGATCTTATTGTTTGTCAGATGCAACACTTACACTTGTATGATCTGTTCTTTTCTTTAGCTTCTGTTAAACGCAAATGCATTGATTCATGCTGGTTGATTTAAGTATTTAATCAATATCACAGGGTATGAGACTTTTGCTCTAACTTCATATTTCACTAGGTGCATTGGATACAAAAGTTTCACATGTTGAAGGTGGTTCATGTGAGTTCTAGGGAATAGGAGTGTTGTGGTAGGTAACTTGCATTGGATTTAAAAGGTTTCACATGTAATGTTGAAGATGGGGTAATATGAGTGATAGGGAAGATGAGTATTGGGCTCATGAAAGGAAACAAGGTAGGAAACTTGTATATCCTAAAAGGTTCCACCATGAGTGCCTCCATGTTGCTAGTCTCTCGTCCACGTCTGAACCATGCTCGTTTTGTAATGTAATCACTTGTGTAGA
This sequence comes from Phaseolus vulgaris, assembly GCF_000499845.2. Taxonomy (NCBI): domain Eukaryota; kingdom Viridiplantae; phylum Streptophyta; class Magnoliopsida; order Fabales; family Fabaceae; genus Phaseolus; species Phaseolus vulgaris. Next base: position 26,066,037 of record NC_023753.2, on the reverse strand, counting down.
GAATGATAAGTGGATTATGACAACGCATGATGAATACCAATCCCTTTTGGAAGAATGAAATTTGGGATTTGGTATAGCTACCTAAAGGTAAGAAGGATAGGATGGAAGTGAGTCTACAAGAAGAAAGTTGGACACTTGAGCCCAAAGCATCTAATGCTAAAGTTAGATGACATGAAAAGCCTAATATTGAAGTCAAACGATCTAAAACATATAATGTGGAATCCATCAAGTATAAGGATTGTGTGGCAGCCAAAAAGTATAGTTATAAAGAAGGTGTGGAATATAATGAATGAGATCTTTTCACACATAGTCAAACACACATCCATCAGAGTTCTGCTTTTGTTTGCGATGTCCATAGATATGGAGTTGGAGTATTTTGACGTGAAACTGCCTTCCTCCATGAGAACATAGAGGAGGATATTCTGACAACATGGTTTGTGTTCTTCATGCTAGCATATTGAGGAGACTGATATATGCAATGATGTAGACTAGATCTGACCTTATCCAAACAACCAATCTGATGAGTAGGTACATGGTTAATTTCGGAAATGAGTGGTGAAGCCTATACTTAAGTATTTTGTGGAGACTGATATATGCAATTTTGTGGAGATCATTAATGATGTAGACTAGATCAAACCTTATCCAAACAACATGTATGAAGAGTAGGTACATGGTTAATTCCGAAAATTAGCATTGACTAGATTGACTAGTGGTAAAATGTATACTTAGGTATCTTAAAGGGGATGTGGGTCTCATCTACAAGGGTGATAATTAATGTACTCTTGTCAGATGTTTAGTTTCAGACTATGCTAGTAATTTGGATGCAAAATGGTATATAACTAGTTATGCTTTCACCATTGGAGCTCGTTGGTAAGTTGAAAAGTAATTATGCAACAAACGAGGGAATCTAGTTTAAGGGTCCCACTATTGATATGATACTTCTACAAAAGAAAGTTATTAATGATAATTTGAATGCAATTTGTTTGACTAAAGATCAAGTTCATAATGATGGTTATGTTCTTTACTGTTAATTAAGTTAGGTATACTTTCTCCTATTTGTATTATGTGGTTAGGTATACTTGTAGTAAACTTGAATATCACTTTATACGTATTGTGATGTTACTCTCCTAGCTTTTGGTTGGTTGAACTGAAAATTAACCATGTCCGTTTTATATGACATTTTAGGTCTTGGAGCTGTCTGGAACACTGCAAAGGTGGAAAATGGGTCAATTGTTGCCATTTTTGGCCTAGGAACTGTCGGGCTTGCTGTGAGTTTCTAAAATAACAGTAGTCAACTTTTGCTTGGACTTAGGGGCCACCATTATGAAATGTGACTCAAAATTTGCACTTGCAGGTAGCAGAGGGTGCAAAAGCTGTTGGTGCATCACGGATCATTGGCATAGATATTGATAGCAATAAGTTTGAAAGAGGTACACCTTAAGCTTATCTACATAATTTTGACATGACTGTGTCTTTAATGCTGTCAAGTATCTCTATTATATTTATTCACTAATACTTTTCGAATTATCAGCCGTTTATATTATCTTCATTTTTGAATAATTTCACTCACAAGTGGGATACTAATTGGATACTTTAAGTTATTGTTTGCTTTCACGTTGGTTTTAAGTTTTCTACAAAAAGACCTTCATTATTTCTTCTACATACTTGTCTTGCTTCGCTTGCAGCAAAGAACTTTGGAGTCACCGAATTTCTTAATCCAAAAGAACACGAGAAACCAATTCAGCAGGTCATAGCTGATCTCACAGATGGTGGAGTTGATTATAGTTTTGAGTGTATTGGAAATGTCTCTGTGATGAGAGCTGCTTTGGAATGCTGCCATAAGGTCAGTCTTCTGCTTGCCTGCTAGTGCTACCTCATTTTTTTTGGCTCAATTCCTCATGCATTATACCATTATGGATGTAAAAATAAATAGTCTTTAATCACAGAAATTTACAGTTAGTCCTTATTCAAGCATTTTTTTTATCTTTTGGCTCTTACCGTTTGTCAGAACTGTATTTAGTTCATATGATGTTAGAACATCTAGAGTTAACGAAGTAAACTAAAAGTATTAAAACATGTATAAAATTAAAATTGATATTGTAAAACCTTCATAGATTCTTCTGATAGTTGTTTAACCATCAAAGTTTGTTTTAGAGTTGTTATCAGAAATCTAAAAGTGAAGATGTTTCTGACACGCATTGTCAGCACTGTGAAACCATTTTAATTTAACAACTATCAGAAAATTTCTGACAGTTTTACATTATCAAATTCAAATTAGGGACACTCTTAAAACATCTAACAAAGTTACATAAACATAGATAACAGAAACTAATACATAACAAAAGTTGTTTGTATATGGTTACTAAAACATGGAATTGTTAAGTTTAAGGAACAAAAATTAAAAAAGATTGTTTCTCTTTCTACTTTTAACAGTTGAAATATGAAACAACATTACAACTCACTCTGTTGAATTTTCATTACATCATGACTTTTAACCAATTTGCTCACATGAACACCAAAACATGCATGCATGCATACTTATATATATATATATATATATATATATATATATATATATATTTGTTGAAAAATTGCAGGGTTGGGGGATGTCAGTTATTGTGGGGGTTGCAGCTTCAGGTCAGGAAATATGTACTCGACCTTTCCAGTTGGTGACTGGGCGAGTATGGAAAGGAACAGCATTTGGTGGCTTCAAGAGCCGATCACAAGTGCCTTGGCTTGTGGAGAAGTACATGAAGAAGGTAAAGCTTTTGAACTAGTGTTTGCATTAAGCTTGAATGTGTATGAAAGTGAAAATGCATGATTAGTTTTATGGACAAAACATATAAGCTTCACGTGATCATTTTGCAGGAAATCAAGGTTGATGAGTACGTCACCCACAGCTTGCCTCTTGCTGAGATCAATAAGGCATTTGACCTCATGCATGAAGGAGGATGTCTTCGTTGTGTGCTTGCAATGCATGAGTGATCATGAGATGAAGTAAAATCAATTGTGACTGTGTAGACTTCATAAAGATGTACATGCATGTGTGCATGCCTTTTATAATAACATGAACGTTATCTTCCCATGTCAGATGGCATGAAAACAAGCTATCATCAGAATTCTTTTTGCCGTCGCTTTGAGTTTTAACTATGCCAAATGTTGATACGGAATAACATTCAAATGTATGTTATCATGTTTGTTATTTCTTCTTGATTAATCTTAGAGTGTCTGAAAGTCGGGTTTTTTACTGAGTTTTTTTTTTTTTTTTTTTATCAAAGTGGAGTTGTTTTTTAAAAAATTATAAATTTGGGTAAGTTGTGCCAAACTTTGTCATCTTAACCTGAAGTCGAGACAAGTTAACACGACTTTGTCTACATCATAATTTTTTTTTTTACTTCAAAATTTCTTATTTTTAAATAAATATATATTATTAATTATTTAATTATAATTAAAATTGAGTAGTAAGTTATGTAATACTTGAAATTAATTTGATAAATAATTTTTTTATGGAGGAATATTTGTTGTTGTTAATTTAGGTTGTTAGTTGAATAAAATAAATGAGACATAAATACATAGGTAAAGAAAATGAGGAAATTAATAATCAAAGTTGAGATTGAATTTTATTATTAATCTTGTTTGTGCAAACAATTGCTTATATTGTGACCTTCGATTCTACAATATGAACATTTTTTGGCTTATTTGGAATTGAATCATCCATTTCGTTACGGATACGTTGAGTGCTAGGTTTTCCTGATTGATGTTGATGCATCATTGAGTCAAGTAACAAATTTTGTCTCGTATAAGTAAACCAATAATCCTGATTTCGAATTGGATTAAATTGGACCTCATAAGCTTTGAAAATATTGTGGAGACTATACACTGGGGCCACAAATGTCGTTAGCTGTAAATATGACCAAATGAACAAACAACAATTAAGTGTGGACAAGGCACACGTATAGCTTGAAACTCCCCACAATCACACCATCATTCATTTAATTTAACTATGTCATTGGGTAGCGTTGAAGTTTGGTTGTCAGCATGTCTTCCACGTCTTTTTCAGCCATATCTTTGCACATGACACAACAGATTACGCTTCATTCTTTTGTTGCAGAGCGACTATATTTTCTAGGAATTAAATCGGTAAGGATTGAACCCCTCTCAAAATGGAGTTGATATTTTCAACAAGATTTGTTGTCATGTGCCCGTACCTCTTGCCCCATCATAGGCATGTGTCCATTTTTCCTATGGTATTTGATCATTCTAAGAGAATGTTTGTGGAAATTTTGCTCGCATAGCCGATAACTTTGCTTGTAGAGTTGGTTGCTTCATTTCATAACCTGTGACAATTTAAAAAACGTATTAATGGAAAAGGTTGTGAATTTGTTTGAAGTGTGTGATTGAAGTTAAAAAATGTTTACCCATGTTGATTAGTTTTCGCTTTAACTCAACATTTTTAAACCTCTTGTTGAAATTGGATGCTATATGGCGTATGTAATACACTGAGGTTAAACCATCTTTTTCCGAAGCAACATCTGGAGATTGTAATGTTGATAATATTGTTGTTCCTCTATTTGTTGAAATTGGATGCTATATGACATATGTAATACATCTGGAGACACTCTAGTAGCAGTGTATGGAAGAATGTATAGAATGTTACCTAGTAGTGCAATGTATATATTTCAAACTATGCTTAGTTTGGAATTCATTTTTCCTATATGATTTTCTAGAATAGGTGTGCAATGTTGAATTGAATATACATTTATGTCATTTCAAAATCAAGAGTTGAAGTGCACAACCTATCATGATGTGCCAAAAACTATTTTTTAACTTTTAATATCTTTAGAAAATAAAAAATTAATTGGGAAGAGCATGGATGAAACCGAAAACAAAATATTTTCTTACTATAATTTTGTAAAATTTGTAACAAATTTCTCTGGACCAATTATTGACATGTATTGAAAGAAAATAAATAGTTGACGTGCACAAGCCAACATGATGTTCCAAAAACTTTATTTTTTTTTTTAAACTTTTAATATCTTTGGAAAATAAAAAATTAATTGAAAAATAACATGATTTATGTACCTAAATATTTGTGCATGAATGGAATTGAAAACAACATATTTTATTACTATAATTTTGTAAAATTTCACAATTTCTCTGCATCAACCGCACCAATTAATACATGTAATGTATTGAAAGAAAATGTATGGAGTCTCACCAACTTTAATCAATGCACTAATTCATTCCTTTCACATGCAAAGGGTCACGTGTTGGCAGATTCTTCCTTCAGTCTTCATTCATGTGCAGTGAAGGGAAATAAAACACCATTCATGCAGTATCGACCCATAATGCTTTCACCAGGATCTCATAATGAAGCCAATAAGGATGATGACAACATACCGCTGATGATCCTCTTCCACCTCCACCTCCGTCTGATCATCACCTTCCATGAAAACCTCGGCGACAAATACGAAGACCACATTGTGGCACATCTTCCCATAAATAATTTACTTCCAATAGTTCAACTTTTTATTTTTAATATCTTGTAATGAATTTTACTAATTTGTCTAGTTATAATTAATCTCTTCTCATCATTATGTGTTTTATAAAACCATTACTTATTAAGGTATTTATTTTCCAAATCCACAACAACAATTCTCTATTTATTTTCCAAATACAATAACAATTCTCATTTCTCTATTTATTTCCAAATGCAATAACAATTTTCTTCATATTTTTTATTAATCAAATAACCAAATTAATATATTACATTACCGTCAAACATGATCCATACACGATTACCAATATTTTGTCGCTTAAAACTAACACCCTTAAAAAAATATTTATCAAATTAATTTTAAATATTATTCAATTTTAATTAATTTCAACTATAATTAAATAATTAATAATTTATTTATTTATTTATTTAAAAATAATATTTTTTTTAAAAAAGAAAAAAATTTATGACGTGACAGAAATCGTATCAACTTAACACGACTTCAGGTTGACGTGGTCAAAATAGTGTCAAGTTGACACGACTTCTTCATATGAACTTACCCAAATTTATAAATTTTTTAAAAAAAACCCCATTTTGATGAAAAGAAAAATAAAATCCATGGTGGTAAAAAAACCCTGAAAGTCTTTGGTTTTCTTCACCAGCTCAGTCTCAAATAAAGTGTGTCTGAAAGTCTTAAAGATCACAACTAATACACTAAAAATGAACAATAATATTAGTAATAAATACTTTTGGGCTAATCGTCTATTTATACATTATTCTTAATACATTGTTGGGAATAATTCATCCCATTCTTAATTTTAGTTTAGTTGTTGTTTAGGTACAATTATTAGTTTTAAATATTTATTATTTTTTGATTTATTCCATAAATCTATATGATTGTGTCAAGATATATACATCTCGATTTATAATGGGATGTTTCTTTCTTTTTCCAATGTATCCTATCAATTAGGTGAAATGACCAAATGTCTTATTTAATTCGTCTTATTTTGGAAATCTTTTTGCTAAAGAAAATTTATTCTGGACAACAAATGTATCCTATCAATAAGGTAAAATAATCAAAAAGTTCATTTAATTCGTCTCATTCAGGAATGGTTTTTTTTAAAAGAAAATTTATTTTGGACAACACATTCTGAAATGTATATAATATGTCATGAAAAGTTTACTATGGGAAACGTATTTAGGAAACATATTTTATAAATTCCAGAAAATATATTTTTCAGAAACATTCCAAAAAAAAATGACCCATAAATCATTTTTAAAATGGATAAAACAGTTTTTTCCAAAATTAATGAAGTGCATGGTAAAATTTGTTGGGGGTGCAGGAAGAAACATCCTTTACAGTGTCATTGTCTAAGCCTTCTTAGTTTAGAAGGCCCTAAAGTACAAAATTTATAAATAAAAATTTAAAAGTTTACTTCCGAAAGCCAAATATTTACAAAGTTTCGAAATTTAAATTCCAAAAGATAAATTAACAAAGAAAGTCTACTCCTGTTATACTTTTTTGCTTCTTTCCCAATCATGCGCACAAGAAGTGCATTAAATCTTTTCTGAAACCTAGCCTATAAACAAATTTGATTAATTACATATATAATATATATAATGGTTAAAATAAAAACTCAGTGATCACATTATTTATGTACTCTTATTTTTCAATTTTTAGTTATGCGAATAAAATCTAATAGTTTATATTTTACAATAATAAATTATTCTGACCTGAATAACTACTACATATAATCCATCATCTCTTTGCTGCTAAATTAGTCCCTAGTATACTCATTTTCCCTTGCTATAAATTTATTCACTGCACAAAGAAGAATCATAAGGAAGATCTAAAGTGCAAATGATTGTACCAATGAGGTATATTAAGAAATCAAGTGGAAACCAAGAACAAGCCAATTATAGCCAGTCATGGTGTGAAAAAGTGAAAAAAGTCAATTCTGCATATTGAAAACTATTATGCACCAAGAACTTGATCAAAGTCTATAACAAAACTTATCAAATTATACATGTGTACCAAAAAAATACAACCTACATAACATTATACTTTGTTGACTAGGTTACAAGAGAAAAGAATTGGACTCATTCAAGGGAGGTTCCTCGTATTCTAGTACTATATATCATTGGTCACTACACTAGACCTTGCTAACATCTTTCACTCACCAAAAAAACTGCAATAATTAGAAGGTAACTCTAGTTTAAAAGGAAGTCAAAACAGTTGGAAGAACTACAAGCAATCTTCAAGACTTGCAATTTGAGGCATTTAACTTTAAACCATGCTTCTTTCCTCTTCCTTCATGCACTTGGAGGAGCCCACTTTCCAGCTTTAAACTTGCTGTAAAAGCTGGATCGCTTCGAAAGAACATAGAAGACTGCAAATACATCACAGTCAGGAAAGTGTAAACAAAACCAATGATAAATAAGCCACTACATTTTGGTGCACTGCATTTTACCTGGGATCCCAGGAATGATGAAATTAGGCTCTTTGAGAACATCGTGGAGTGTCCTCCTTTCATTCACTTTGATCCATTTTGGGGAACCTGTGAACATACAAGATCACATCAAAATTTCAATTGTTCCTGATGTTTGTCTCGCATGTTACATTTTGAAAAAAACAAACAAAAACCATGTAATCAAATGGTTAAAACTTTCTTATACTTGTACAAGCACAGCTTCATTTTTCAGAAAAATGCTATTAATAATTACTTAACATTAATATGGTTTGAGATATCCATTTTAGAAAACATATAAGCCTTCATGACCAATCACTCTGATGATTTTTGTTGTCCTCATTCCTCATTCTTCTAACAAAAGGTTGAATTTTAGCACAAGGTAGATAGGTCCGTGCATTATCCACACTTCAATCCTAAAGGGCTTGTATCGTATGTAGACATTTTGCCTTGCTATGTGTGATGCGGCTGTATTGCAATCACTTGAGATTTGAAATCTGTTCTTATTTGATCAATTTTTCAGAGACTATTTAAAAAATATCCATTATAACATTGGTATTAAACTAAATTTATTTTAAATGAAAGTTTCTTCATTTTTGCTTTTTTTCTATAATTTATGTGTATTTTAGAGAAAGGGATTAACCAAATTTAAGACAAGCCAAGTATCAAATATTACAAAACCAGTTTGAACTGAGAAAGTTCCGAGATACTTCTTTATTATCCAAACCAAACACCTTCTGAGGCTAATTATAAGGATTAGACAAGTTCGAATCATACATCAGAAAAATGGTTCACCATAAATTAGAGCAATACATGCTTTCTTCATATTTAGATTGCAATACTTCACACATTATAAATCACTTGAGAAGGAGAAACGAGTCAGACCCAAAAATCAATAGCAACGGTGGAAAAGTACTTTAGAAGTAACATACCCTTTTGTTGCTTATAATCCTCATCTGCGTCTTTCTCTTCATCACCAACACCATCACTGTGAAAAGCTGCAGTTCCTTCTAATAGACAACCGAGAAGTTTTTCCTTTGATAGACAAAGTCCAGAACCAGCCTGATGAAACAAAGATAAAGGTGAGAAAAAAGATGCTTTGAAATTGTCAAACATCTGATACAAAATACATCAATAAGTTGTAAATATAATCTTAGTAGTCCAAGTTAGTAACACGAAAAATGATTTGAAGATTGGGCTTATGATTATGACAACTACAGTTATCTACTTAAGTGGTATCCAAAGCCAAGTTTTACTTTCATTTACAATTTCCCATTCAATTTTTATCACCGTTCAAACCAGTTGATAAATTTTGAGATCTATATGTGCAAACTGAAGCCACATTTGTTCCGTTTAGATCAAGAATACAAACTTGAGTATTTATGTAAATAACCACAAATTTTGTATGCCCAAAGTCCCCAACTGCTGACTCCATAAATCATTGCATGCCCTGCAATACCCCATCCTCAAGTAAGATAAGATACAGATGAACTGTTTCCAGTTGATGTATACTATATACTGATATGTCCTTGCCCCGTGTGAAATTCAACATTACGATTTACATTCACGAAAACAGAAAAAGTCAAACAACAAAATAATTTAAACAACAGCTTACCTCATAGTATAATTCAATAAATTCACGTTTGTAGTTGTTTTCAACATCCCATGACAAAGGCTGATCTTCTGCAAATATGTTTGATAGCTAAGGGTGCATGCAACACATTCATATTCATAAAAATTGCTTGTTATAAAATAATTCTCAGAAAAGGATATCATATCAAGGTGAACAGAAAACATGTCAGTCTCGCAGAAATCCTCAATGAAGTCACTAGACATAACCTCTGCATACAGAAGAACAACAGGCCAATGAAGGATATTGCTTTTATCCAACACAGGTTTCCTTAATCCAGTAAGTTCTCGATACATTGCCTTTCCGATCTTCAAGCCTCTATATTCTATTGCAGACACAAGTTCCTGCATGTTTTTTGTTTAATAAACAAAGACAGTGACCTCCATACATCCAAAACAGATATCAAACACATAAGAAAACAGTTCAAAGTTCAAATTCGATACCTTTGTCTCTGCAGCAGCCTTCGAGACTTGAGCCTCATGCTTTTCCTTCTCTGATATCTTCAGACCAATCTGTCTGTCAAGCTTCTTCAAATCCTCATTATTGGGGTCAAACTGAAGACCCTTCAGGCAGTACTCTCTTGCTTCAGCCAACATATTTAGTGAAAGGGAAGCTTTGGCAGCTCTATAAATTGCCTAATCACAGTTAGCAGCACTTAGAGACATCAAACCAAGCAATTACAATTACAAAGAAACAACCAACCAACCACAAACATTCAACACAAATACCTTTATATTTGAAGGGCACAACTTGAGGGCATCTTGAGAATCTATGAGAGCACGTCTAAGATTTCCTAGCAGCAAATTCACATGGGCTCGATTTGAAAAAAGAATAGAGGTCTCAGAGTCACTCAAGGCCTTCTGATCAATTGCCCTTGTGTAGCAATCAATGGCATCAGTGTAATGCTTCTTACCCATCTTCACATATTGGTTACCCTTTTCCTGAATTTGAAGGGTGAAGTGAAATCAAAAGCCAAAAAGTGAAAAAGATTTTTTTTTTAGTATTCCCAAAACATTAATATACCTTGAATTCAAAAGCAGCAGACTCTTTGAGTGCAGCAATGGCTTCAAGGTCAGCCTTCTCGCTTTCTGTTAAGGGCTCCGAACCCTTTTCCATCCACAGCGCCATCTTCACTTTCTTCGGTTACTGCCTCTCACCACTCACACACAAAGCTTAAAGTTCCACTCTTTCTGCAATTTCTCTGTTGAAGACGAATTCTACAGTGTGGACGAGTTTGCCTGTATTGTTAGAGGAAAATATAGTTTGAAAAACCTTAAAAAGTTGTATCTAACAATTCTGGTGAGTTATTATGAGTTGGTTTAAAAATAAATATATATAATAAAGAATAAATTTTAAAATTAAATAATATAAAAAAATATTAAAATAATAATTTAAAAGTTGTAATGGATTGTATAAAAAAATATGGGTGATTAATGTATCATTATTCATATGTTATTAGAATATTTGCTCAGATATATTAATATATTAAGGGTATTAAGGAACTTTTATGTGTTAAAAATGTTGTTAATTTTTGTTTGGCTTAATTACATTTTTAACATATGCTATTATTAGGATTTTTATATCAGATAAATAATGTACCAACTCTATTAAGTTTTATCATTAATCTATAAGTGTTATCATAATTCATCTACCATTATATTTCACCCCTTATTCATTTTTGGAGTTATGGCATAATCTACCACTACATTATGCTAAGACAAATGTCAGACCAATTGTAAATACGATTAAGACTAAATTTATATTTATAAAAATAAAACTAAAATGATGAGATTTCGTTTAATTTAAAAAGAAAATTCACCATCTGATTAAATTTTGTAATTAAAATATTAATAAATAAAATCGGATTACTATTTTCGTAATGAAAAAAAAAGACTCATCTTTTTCTAGGTTGCTTCATGTATATTTTTCTTTTTTAGGCATTTGATTTGGGAGGAGTAGAAGGGCAGTCACACCCTTTTTCGGTGTTTTTTTTTTTTTAAGGATAAGATGTGTCTTTCTTGTAGTGTTGTAGAAATTCATGTGCCTTTTCTCTATTGTTTTCTTTTTCTCTCTACTAGTAAATACAAGGTACCTGAAAATGTTAAATCTAAAATTCATAAAATGTGTTATGAAAAGTATGTTCTAGAAATATTTTAGAAAGAGTACTTCAAAAAGTCATTTTTAAAAGGGGTAAAATAGTCTTTTCTTCATAAATGATGGGGTACAAGGACAACATTGTTGCCTGATTCTCCCTGCATCAGATCAAATCAAATATGCACCCAACACACTAACGTGAAATGTTCGTTTTCTCTTAATCATTTAAAAGATTTTGCCTTCTGGATATTCATATCCGTAAGTCAAATCACAAAGTTTTGAATATACAAGACCGGAACTAATATGTCACTTATGGATTTGGTCATCTGAAAGCTTACCTGGACAGCATAAATGACCTTTCAGATGTCAAGATCCGTAAGCAAACATAAATGAGTTTTGGATCTCAATCCTTAACATCATTTTAGACATGGAAATCTAGAACTTGTAACTCACTTCTGGATATGGCCATCCGGAAGCTTAAATGAAGCACGGAAATGACTTTCCAGATATCTAAATCCAAAGTATATAACAACCACTTCCGAATTTCTACATCCATAAGAAAACATGAAGCGAAGGGCAATGTTGAATTTTTAAATTTATGTTGGGTGTATGTCTTAAATGATATGGTGAAGGGAGAAATTGTCAAAATTGTTTTGGAGGGAGGAAGAAACATTTGTTATGTTATGGGGCAAAGAGAAAAAAGATAGTTGCAATGAGTGAAAGAAACAAAAAAAAAAATATTTTTTGAGTAAATGGTACAGAGAGCACTCATCTACACATTTACACCACCAAACTTTACTCATTTGACACTCTCACTCTCTCACATTCACTCTCTACAGAACTCTCATCCTATTCACCTCTCTCTTTTCCACACACTCAATCTACTCTCATACAAAAAACTGCAGCTACCACACCTAAAAATGATACCACATCGCAGAGAAAACATGTAGTTCCACCAACTCGGGATATCATAAGATCTCCAGCTGGCACATACAAAATGGGTTGCACCTAACACCATAATCATGATGGGAAAAACCCTAGCTTTGGGACACTGCTGCAGCCCCTGCGAAACCCTAGCTTTGGGATGTTGTTGTCGCCTCTACGAAACCCTAGCTTTGGAACACTGTTGCCGCCTCTGCGAAACCCTAACTTTGGGACGCTACTACAAACGCAATTTTCACGTCTCGTCGATTAATTTCTGCTGATCGGATCTCTAGTATGTAAACGAACCAAAGCTATTGATACCACTTGATGGGAAAAACGCACGCGGAAACAACACACACAATCACAAATCAACTGCAGAAAAATAAACGACACAAAATTTAACGTGGTTCTGTTGCCAACTGCAACCTACATCCACACGGACAACTATTAGGTTTACATTATATCCTGTTGCACACCAATTACAAGTACAATGATCTCTTTAAATAAAGATAAATAGAGATAATAAATGGACACAATGATTAAGCCCACTCACTAAAACATGGTGTCTACTCAGCCCAACCCAATTGGTCCTGACTTCATACCCAACAATCTCCCACTTGAAGTCACAGAACAATGTTTACTTGCGTTTCAACTGTGTACATGGTGTCTTGTCAACCCAACCCAATTGGTCTTGACTGCATACCCAACAATCTCCCACTTGAAGTCACGGAACAATGTTCACCTGCGCTTCAACTGTGTACATGTACTTCTGTAATCTGTCTACGAAACTCAATGTTCCACCACTAGTTGCCATCAGCCTTCTTAATCATTTTGAAGACTTCGTTAAAACTCCCTTGAGTTTCAACACGTCAGTCACTGACCCGTTCTCTATTCCTACCGACTCCCACTTACAGGAACTGCCGGATCCTGAAACAACCTGAGAACAAACACTCTCCATATACCCGTTCTCTGTTCCTACCGACTCCCACTTACAGGAACTGCCAGATCCTGGAACAACCTGAGAACAAACACTCTCTATATTCAACAAGAAATTTTCTGGAGAAGTTTCAACCACTGGAATACTGGTTCTCCTAACCCACTGTCGTCTAGGAATCTTAGCTGAAGCACAACCCGTGCTCCCACTGCCACAAGTACCTCTGACTGGTCTACCTGAGCCTTTCCATGCTCGTTCATCCTGAATCTGACCTGTGGCTCTGGGTTTCTCTCTTGTAAAGACAACCCTCTTCTGCCCACGAGATTCTATGAACCGGACTTTGTTTATCTTCTGAATTGGGATGGTCACTCCCTCAGACACGGTAATTTGACTATATACAACGAACCTCTCTTTCTTCCGCAGGCCATGACAAGATTTTCCTTGACAACCTTCCATTGTTGGTTTTCGAACTTCACTTCATGTCCCTGTTCGTCCAATTGCCTAACAGAAATCACAGTTTTCGTTAAGCTTGGAACAACTCTGACATTCTTCAAAGTCCAAAAACCAACTGGTGTCTTCAACACTATGTCACCCATGCTCGTAACCTTAAGAGTTCTATTGTCCGCTAGTCTTACCTTTCCAAAGTCCCCAATAACTAGATTCTGCAATGCTTCACTGTTGTGGGTAGCATGAAATGAAGCACCAGAATCCATGACCCAGGAATCCACACTGCTTTCCGCGCAACAGACTAAGAGGTCCTCGTCCGCGGAATCTTCTGCAATGCTGACTTGTTTATCATATGGGCATTGATTCCTGAAATGCCCCACCTCCTTGCAGTTCCAACATGTTACACTTGAGCAATCCCAAGTCTTTGACTGACTCCTTCCTTTGTTCTTGCTCCCACTATCTCTGATATTTTTCTTACCTTTGATGACATATAGCGATTCACTAGATGATTCCCCAGAACTCCTTCTTCGGACATCCTCACCAAGAATGAGATCACGAATCTTCTCAAAAGTGAATCCATCGGATCCCGTTGAACTGGTAACTGTTGTAACCGTTCCGGACAAACTGTCAGGCAAAAACGATAACAGTAGTAAAGCTTGAACTTCATCATCGAACTTAATGCCCACTGACATAAGTCTGGCTAAGATCGAATTCGCTTTATTAATGTGCTCAGTAACTGAACTGTCTTCCTTCATCCTTGTGTTTACCAATTCTCTAATTAGAAATACCTTGTTTGCAGCAGATGGCTTCTCGTACATGTTAGACAATGCTTCCATGATACCTTTCGTTGTCTTCTCCTTCAAAATGTTGAACGCAAAATTCTTTCTCAAAGAGAGTTAGATAACGGACATAGCTTTCTGATCCAAAACTGCCCATTCTGCATCAAACATCTTTTCTGGCTTGTCATCCAAAGCCACGTCCAAATCTTTCTAAACTAGCAAATCCTCAATTTGCATTTTCCACCAACTGAAATCTATACCATCGAATTTTTCAATTTGGAATCTCCCTTCTTCTGTCATCTCAAATGACTAGACGAGATACTCGGTACAACTGATTTCAGATCTTGACAATCTTTTTTTTTTAAATCAAGAATAAAAAAATTGCACCACCCAAAATCACTCACCAACAGACCTGGTCACATTCCCCACTGCACTGGCGCTCCGCACCACCACCGTCGCTGGTCACCGCTGTTGTGAAACAGATCTGTGAGCCTCTCCTTGCACCGCTGTGAAACCCTAAGCCTCAGGACTCTGCTGCAGCCCCTGCGAAACCCTAGCTTTGGGATGCTGTTGTCGCCTCTACGAAACCCTAGCTTTGGAACACTGCTGCCGCCTCTGCGAAACCCTAACTTTGGGACGCTACTGCAAACGCAATTTTCATGTCTCGTCGATTAATTTCTGCTGATCGAATCTCTAGTATGTAAACGAACCAAAGCTCTTGATACCACTTGATGGAAAAAACGCACGCGGAAACAACACACACAATCACAAATCAACTGCAGAAAATAAACGACACAAAATTTAATGTGGTTCGGTCGCCAACTACAACCTACATCCACACGGGCAACTATTAGGTTTACATTATATCCTGTTGCACACCAATTACAAGTACAATGATCTCTTTAAATAAAGATAAATAGAGATAATAAAGGGACACAATGATTAAGCCCACTCACTAAAACATGGTGTCTACTCAGCCCAACCCAATTGGTCTTGACTTCATACCTAACAATCTCCCACTTGAAGTCACAGAACAATGTTTACCTGCACTTCAACTGTGTACATGGTGTCTTGTCAGCCCAATCCAATTGGTCTTGACTTCATACCCAACAAATCACGTTGCGTTGTCCATTTCCTTAGCACCTCAAAACCCTACCCTGCCCTCATTATATATAGGTTGCTTCATGTATATTTTTTTTCTAGGGATTTGATTTGGGGGGAGTAGAAGGGCAGTAGCTGCCACACCCTTTCCGGTGGTGTTTTTTTTAAGGATAAGACGGGTGTTTCTTGTAGTGTTGTAGAAATCCATGTACCCTTTCTCTATTGTTTTCTTTGTCTGTCTACTAGTAAATACAAGGTACTTGAAAATGGTAAACCTAAAATTCATAAAATATGTTTTGGAAAGTATTTTCTAGAAATATTCCAGAAAGAGTAATTCGAAAGTCATTTTTAAGAGGGGTAAAATAGTCTTTTCGTCATAAATGATAGGGGTACAAGGAGAAAATTGTTGGGTGATTCTCCCTGCAACAAATCAAATCAAATTTGCACCCAACACACTGATGTGAAATGACCGTTTTGCTCTTAATGATTTAAAAGATTTTTTCTTCTAGTTATTTATATTCATAGGTCAAATCACAAAGTTTCGAATATGCAAGTCTGGAACTAATATGTTAGTTCTGAATTTGGTCATCCTGAAGTTTACTTGGACAACATAAATGACCTTTCAGATGTCAAGATTCGTAAGCAAACATAAATGAGTTTCGGATCCCGATGCTCTACACTATTCTAGACATGGAAATCTAGAACTCATAACCCACTTCTGGATATGGCCATCCAGAAGCTTAAATGAAGCACGAAAATGACTTTCTGAATATCTAAATCCAAAGTATATAACAACCACTTCAAGATTTCTACATCCATAAGCAAACATGAAGCGAATGGCAATGTTGAATTTTAAATTTTATGTTGAGTGTATGCTTAAATGATATGGTGTAGGGAGAAATTGTCAAAATTGTTTAGGGGGAGGAAGAAACATCTGTTATGTTATGTGGCAAAAAGAAAAAAGGTAGTTGCAATGAGTGAAAAAAAAAGAGAAAAAAAACTTTTATTTTTTGAGTAAATATATTACAAAGAGCACTCATATACACATTTACGACACCAAACTCTACTCACTTCACACTCTCTCACTTTCATCTTATTCACCTCTCTCTTTTCCAAACACTCCCTTTACTCTCATACAAAAAGTTACAGCTACCACACCTAAAATGATACCACATCACAGAGAAAACATGTAGTTCTACCAACTCAGGATCTCATAAGATCTCCAACTGGCAGGTTGCATCTAACACCATAATCACGTTGCGTTTTCCATTTCCTTGGCACCTCAAAATCCTACCCTACCCTCATTATATATATAGGTTGCTTCATGTATATTTTTTTTCTAGGCATTTGATTTGGGAGGAGTAGAAGGGCAGTAGTTGCCACACCCTTTTTTGATGGTGTTCTTTTTTTAAGGATAAGACTTGTGTTTCTTATAGTGTTGTAGAAATCCATGTACCTTTTTTCTCTACTGTTTTCTTTTTCTGTATACTAGTAAATACAGGGTACCTGAAAATGGTAAATCTAAAATTCATAAAATGTATTATGGAAAGTATGTCCTAGAAATATTCCAGAAAGAGTACTTTGAAAGTCATTTTTAAAAGGGGTAAAATAGTTTTTTCCTTATAATTGATGGGATACATGGAGAAAATTGTTGGTTGATTCTCCCTGCACCAGATCAAATCAAATTTGCACCCAACACACTAACGTGAAATGTTCGTTTTTCTCTTAATCATTTAAAAGATTTTGCCTTCTGGATATTCATATTCGTAAGTTAAATCACAAAGTTTCGTATATGTAACTCTAGAACTAATATGTCACTTATGGATTTGGTCATTCGAAAGCTTACCTGGAGAGCATAAATGATCTTTTGGATGTCAAGTTCCATAAGCAAACATAAATGAGTTCCAGATCTCAATCCTCAACACCATTCTAGACATGGAAATCTAGAACTCATAACCCACTTCTATATATGTCATTCAGAAGCTTAAATGAAACACGAAAATGACTTTTTAGATATTTAAATCTAAAATATATAACAACCACTTCTAGATTTCTACATCTACAAGCAAACATGAGCCAATGGCAAAGTTGAATTTTAAATTTTATGTTAGATGTATGTCTAAAATGATATGGTGAGGAAGAAATTGTCAAAATTGTTTGGGGGAAGGAAGAAACATCAATTATGTTGCATTCTTATAGTGCATGCAGACAATGCAAGAATTATTAAAACAATCCCGGCAACCGAAATTATAGACTTTTATTAATATCAGAAAAAAATAAAGTGATTTTATATTTGGAATAATATTAATTATAAAAATCTTCTAGTAAGACAAAGATCAATATACAGGAAAATTCAAGAGAGAAAATGTTACTCAGCTTGTAACGATTATGTTATGCTGTAACGTATCAAACAAAACAACTTGAAATATAAATATTTTACTCTGTCAAATTCAATTTGGGGACAACCTAAGAAATATTACAGGAGAAACAAGAGTTTTATGCACTTTGCTTTTAATACTGCTCCAACTACTACTAATGAATAAAAAGTTGTCTAATACTTGAAACTTCAATTGGAACATAGATTTGTACCTCGTTTTGCTTTGTTAGCAAAAGCATTTTAAGAATTTAACATTCTACCGTCTCTACTTATCCTGTCCTTGTCCACTTATATATGTCACTCTTCAACTTCATCTTCCCCAATGACTAGCTTGTTAACATCCACATAATTATTTCATAAATTTACTATATAAAAATGAATAAAATAGACGAGTCATTGGTTGTAATATGAAAAAATGTGTTTTTAACAAGCAAAAGAATATGTTAAGAGAGGTTCTTCATGTATCCCTATGTTTTTCTTCCTGCACCCCACAATGCTATGGAAAGATAAAATCATCCTTGTTATTTTTTAAAAACCTTAAAAAACATCCAACTACTCACACTCTACTCTTTCTTCTTCCTTACACACAGCACACCTTTATCTGTGCACAGCACGAACCGACGACTTAAGACGCGTTTCGTTTGGTGGTGATTCAATAATGTCTCTACGGCGGCTTTAGGTTCGGAAAAAGAAGGTAAGTAAAAAAAAATTGGATTTCGGATTAGTAGTTCCATTTTTTGGCGGATAGTCATTTCCACAGTAGTCTCTTGTGGTTCTGGACAGAGCATTGATGTCCGAAAGTTATTCAGATTTGCAGATCCAGAATGAGATTTAATTATTTTTATTCAATCCCACCTGTGAAAGTGTGTGCTTGTTTAAGTCAATCTCACCTCTTAAAAAAATCAGTAGATTCAAGTTTCTACGCTGGTTTTCATCTGTGCTCAAGTTCTAAGTTTTTGATGCAATTAGCTTATGAAATCAGTCTCCACCAGCGCCTCAAATGAACAAAGAAAAAAAAGTGACAAACAACTCCTCCATGAAGGCTAGTTAGAGAGTTTTAAAAATTGTGGGGTACAGGAAGAAACTCTCGTTAATGATAAATTGGGGAAAATTGAGCCCATGATATACCCAACCCAAGACTTAAAAGACAGTTTCTTCCTCTACATCAGTACAGTAGTTTCCACCTCCATAATTTTGGTTAAAAGCCAATTTTACCCCTTATGAAATTAATAATTAAACCTAAGCCTTTACACCTTCATTCCAATCTTAGATAATATTTCGAATTCTGAACAATAATATTTTGAATTCTACAATTCTGGAAAATAAGAATAATTTTACAGCATATACACTGGTAGACATGTATAATAGACATAGATAACCACTAAAACAGAGCAAGTTAAATTCACAATAAATGCGGAATATGGTGAGAAGTTTTGCAAATAGCCCCACCAACTAAAAGGCTGATATTTAATTAGAGCCCAATTCCAGAAGAAAAGAATACTATGGTCTCTAATTAGTTACATGAACTTGTATTAATTTCTACAAAACTTAGCAGCCAGTCAGTTTCAATATGACACAATAATCTCTGCCAAACTGGAAGGATCAAAGATTGCCTAACTTTCAAGGTGCGAATTGCATCAATGACGCAACATCTGCTGTAGCTGCAGCACTTGATTTCTTTGCTCTGGAGGCAGCAGATTTATCTGCTCTGGTGTGAGGCTCATGACCTGTTGAAGCAGAGCTTTCTCCATCTCTGGTGTTAACTGCAAGTACCAAGAAAAGAACATCAATAGACTGTGCAGAACTATTTATACAAACTAAACAGTAATTCAAAATAATTACCGCAGGAGGTCGAAGAGCTTGATTAGCAGCACCCATCGACCCAGAAACTCCGTATGGTAGTCCAGGAGGACCAGAAAGATGTGCTAGGTTATCTGAGGGACCAGATATCAAAGACCCTCTGTCTACTTGCATAGCATTTCCAGATTGATTGCCAAAATCGGGGCCTAAAGGCATATTCCCAATCTAGCACGTAAATAAGCAAATTATTAGAAAGCACACATATTAGGCACACATTATCATGATGGATACTGCTCTTCAAGTATAGATTTACATTCTTATAATCAAATAACCAAAATAAATTTACGGTTAGGTGAAATTGCAGCATGGTAATCAATTGACCAAGCTGATTAAGTACCTTCAAATGGGGCAATGATAAATTTTATCAGTAATGTACAGAGAAGATTAAAAATAGTAGTAAAAAGAAATCCTATCTAGAAAAAACGTGTTTCAATTGTAGGAAAAACTGCTAATTCCAAATAAAAAATAGTTACACTTAAAAAAATTGTCTGAGAAAACTAGGATAGAAAACAAACTATTTTCCTGTTCCACCATTACTACCATAATTTGATTGTGTCAAATTCTTTTCAAGGGTATGTTGAGATGTTGAATATTGAAGAGAAAATAAAGGCATGAATTTTATTATTATTTTTAAATTTATAGTTAAAAAATAAACAAAAAAAAATGGAAATTTAGTTTAACCTAATATACTATTTTATTTCTTTAATTATTAAACTAGAGAATATTTATTAGAAATCACACACCTCTTCTATTTCCCCTTCAATAACCCAACTCCTAAATGTAGCCAGTAAAAATATGTAAAAGCTACTATATAAGCCAGAATGCCAGAAACAATGATATTCGTTACAACTAGCAGATAGCTTAATGACTAATAACTTTGGGGGAAGGCCTATATTTAAAACAAAAGACTTAGCTTTAATCCAGACAAGTTAGGATTAACTATATAATATAGCAAGGAATCATACATTCATAACAGTAATAAAATGCAGGTGCCCTAGTGCCTAGTTGCTCCCTCAGAATTGATGGTGCAAACACACAGTTTTCAAGTCTTAACCATCAGTAATAGCTCAGCATACCTGATAAGGTGGCTGAGATGATTTTTGATTTGGAAGTTGTGTCTGCCCCTGTGGGAATGCAGATCCAACGCTAGAAGGGGGTTTTGAACCTGGCTGAAAATTTGATCAATAAACAATATTCAACTTACATGAAGCATCTCATTGAATTGTGAACTGCAAACTGAAAAACTCATCTTACATGAAACATAGACTGTGAAAGGTTGTGAGAAGCACCAGCATGTTGAAAACCTAAGTTCGCACCCATTTGTGGGGGATATTGGGGATGGAAGGTTGGCACTGCAGGTGGTGGTCTAATCTGTGGTGGCAGTGGTTGTTGCAGAGGCATATGCGGAAATCCAGATGTCTGCAATTGTTGCTGTAACTGACTGGAAGCAGTTGGCATTTGAGTAGGATGAAGAGGTTGTGACAATGAATGAAGTGAAGGTGTAGGTATGTTAGGAAGTTGTGATGATTGTGGAAGAGATGCCACTTGGGGAGTAAGATGTCCTTTAGGCTGCTGTGGCATTGGCAAAGAATGTGCAGACATGGGCTGGGATTGATGATTCATTGCAGGAACAGCAGATGAAACTGGCACTGAAGATTGGTTATGATGTTTCCTCAGAGGAATCTGTGTTTGAGATACACCTGCTTGATCCTGTACACCACCATGCCCAGGCAATAACGGAGCAGGCTGAGTACTTGGTTGTTGTGTTGGCTGTACTGACTGCTGATTGTTCTGCAACACCATTGGTTGAACTTTTGGAACCTGGAAGCAAACAATTTTTGTCATCCAAAATTCTACCAAGGGATGGTAGTAACTACATCAAAAGAATGTAAGTGCATACCACTTGAGGTGCTTGCACCATTCCAAGCATAATTTGTGCCTGATTAAACAAACACAAATGTCAAAGAGCATAATGTGGCTGCAGACCCTCAATTGAATACTATCGTTACAGAACAATATTACCAAATCAAAAGACACAGACTAGTTTTTTCATTAAAGAATTTCACACTACCACAAAAAATAACTTCATTCTCGTACACTGGCAGATATTAATGCTTTAGTGAGACGACTACTAGAATAGTTCTACAACAAACAAAGACAAATCTGATTAATCTGAATATAATTCAAAGGAAGTCTATGAAATACCCCCACCCCTCTCCCCCCTGCACTCACACAAGAATCTTGAAGTATTCAAAGAAACAAATAAATCTCCATCACCTCAAACTATGAAAAATATATTGTAAAGGGCATTGAAACACCAGTAGTTTGCCATGGTGCCGACTAACCATGAGTGAGAAATGTTCCCTTATGAAACAATAAGTCCATACAAAAATTAAACGGTTTAGGGTTTTATATATGACAAAGCATTAGGGAAAATACCTCATTCAAATATAGTCACCAGAAAATAACTACAAGGCTGTAACATGCCGTGGTAAATGTAGTGAACTGAAGTTAGAAGTTACAAGTGTGAAATTCGAAGCATTCAGTGAAGCAAACAAGAGAGAAAAATAAAAGAAAGAGAATCAGAGTCCCTAAGAACCTGGAAAAGCGCTTTGGTTAACGTAGGGTTTTGGATTAGGATCTGTCTGGCCTGTTGCTGGTTCTGTTCTATCAGACTCTTGAGAAACGACAACAAATAAAATGTTTAGCATGGTGTTCTCCACGAGTGAAGAAGATGAGAAGAAGAAATATATGCACCTTCATCTGAGACACGATGTCGTAGAGCTGGTTCTTCGACATTCCGGCTAGGTTTACCGACAAGTCCTCGCCGCCAACCTGTTTTCCAGCCATTCCTCCACCAAAATGCCGCAAACCACCGGGGCAAATTAACCTTCATAAAAAAAAGTGTTTAACTCTGTTAAAATAAACCACCAATTCCAGAAATACGTTTTGATATAATGAGTCTAGAAAAGTGGAGAATGTGATAAGGAGAAATTAGTGCGCTATTTTGATAAACCCCTTTATTTTGCAAAAAAAAAGTGTATTCTGAGTTCTTACAAACATCTCAGAGTACATGATTCCGGTTCACGTTTGCACTAGTGCTCTAGGTTAAGGATTATGACACAATGAACAAATCTTTCAATTTTGATATTAAATTAATAAGTACTTACAAATTTGTGCTTACTGATATTAAATTCACACTGAGTCACAATTAAAAACTTACGCACAAAGAAGGAGTCACGATTAAATTCACACTGACGCACGATTCGACGATTTTGCGAACGGAGGAGAGAGACACCGGAAGAGACCGAGTACCGCCGGCGGTGAGAAGCGACGATGACGGTGGTTGCCGGAATTGGGGGCAAAGGGGATCGACGACGCGACGGTGACGGCGGCGTTGAGGGAAGTTAATGAGTCGCAACGACAACAGCAGAGGGAAGAAGGAAGAAAGAACTAATTAGGTTTTCATTTACACAAACAAACACCAAAACCGGCGTCGTTTAGAATTTATTTAAAATGGTAGGTCTCATATATCTTTTTCAAACAACACATTTGAATTCACATTAAATATTAAAATCTAAATAAGATATGAACGCATTTCTAATTCAGATAAAAGATTCAAATATGTCACAAAATTTAAATTATAAGAATATATTATTAATAAAAAAAATTAAGATTTAAAATTAAAGCCTTATATATTAAAAAAATAATATTAATAATAATGGTTTACTTAACAAAAGGTGATTGCATGAAAATATAGGCGATTTGTAATGTGTTGTGCGAACTTATTTTTTAGGATTTACATAGCCTTTTTTTTATTTTAAAATAAAATTAAGATAAAATAATTTCTTTTACATATTTTTGTTAGATAAAAAAATGTAAATGATTTTATGAGGTGTGTGCAGTTAGCTTTCAGGATTTTTGCATAGCCTAGTTTCATTCTTCTCTTTATTTTAGTTAAGCGTAAAATAATCCCTTTTGTGTTAAGGTATAAACACTTACTTTTATAATTTGGATAGTTTATTTTTAATTTTAAAATATATAATTGTTTACATAAGAAGAATAATTTTATATATTATTTAAAAAAAAATAAAAATTAAATATATTTTTCATTCAACACGAAATTGATATTTTTTTTTTCTTTATTTTAGTTAAGGGTAAAATAATTCTCTTACTTTATGTTAAGGTATAAATCCTTACTTTTATAATTTGGATAGTTTATTTTTAGTTTTAAAATATATGAATTGTTTACCCAATTATATTATTATGTCCAAATTTTTTATTTTTATTATTTATATATATTTATGTTTAATATTAAAATTCGAATAAAAAAAATGTTATAACACATTTATATTAAAATTATAAATTTATAGTTCATTTTAATAAATACAAATACATATGAAAACATACCTAAATTATCTAACTACACTACACTTATCTTATATGTTGAAAGAAAACATACCCAACATAATAGTTATATATAATAAATTTTACAAAATTATAACAGAAAAAAACAGTTTACAATGTCATGTTTTCTAGGAATAAATTTCAAATAAATATTGGTATTCAAAATCTTTTATTTTCTCTGTCATTAGTATTGAACACTATTTGTGTATTTTCATTTTTTAATATTACAACAATTGTGTATCTATATTTTTAAATATTTTTTATCATAAAAAATACAGATATACATGTCAAATATTAAAATATACTCATACATATAAATTTATGGTAAAATTAGACAATGTCAACTTATGTGTTTCCAATAATAATAATAATTAGTTAATTATTGAAATTAGAGATTAAAGAAATAACAAATAACATAATTATTTACTATTCTAAATTTGATTTTTTTATACAGTATTTGATGTTGAATTGTTAGGAGAAACCTATTGGAGGGAAATAAAGAAAATATTTATTTTAAAAATAAATTGTATTTTTAAAATAACTAATTATAAATATATAAATTTTAAGATAATTACTTTCTGTACAAATAATTATATTAACATAATATATAAATATAGTTATTAATGAAAGAGATATATAAAACTATTTATAATATGTACACTTTTTCAGACTTTTAATATTTATAAACACAATTATCAATAATATTTATATATATTAATTATAAATTATTAATTTTTTAAGAAAAATAAATACAGTATAATATTTTTTTATTAAAGTGAATTAAATCATTTATATTCCTTTCGGTAATGCTTATAAATATATCAATTATAATTTTTATTATTTAAATGTTATAAATTAAAATTAATCTTGAAATATGATCACTAAATATACAAAAACAACACTTCAATAATATTTAAAAAATAATTCCACTATAATATTATAATTTGATTATAATATCACTATAATAATTTCCATAACATTTCAACATAATATAAATACTAGAAATCTCTATATATTAGGATTATAATGAATTGTAGAAATAAAATATATACCATTTGTATAATAAATATTAATCTCATCCAAGGTTAAGATATTTAAAAGTTGCAGATTAAAAAAATAATTATTTTGAAAGTCATTCTCATTTGATAATACATTTGACTTTGATCCAAATCTAAAATGAAAAATGGAATCTCAAACAACTAAATCAAGCAAAATACTTTTATTTATTTCAGAATCATGGCCATTAGATGTTTGACACATTAGACACTTTCTCATTTGCACATCTTGAACATGTTTCACTGCAAGACCAACAGAACATCAATATGTAAGTGATTTACATCAAGTACAAACAAAATTACTAATTTGTCAAAGTAAGACTCGTCAACAAAGGTTGAAACTTAAAGAGATGAATACAATGAAGTCAACCTTTCACATTCATTTTTCCGTAATCAACAATAAAGATAATCACTCACCATATGCCTTCAATTTTAGATGTTAGGGAGAAACAAAAAATTATGAAACAGACACATCAAAAACACATACTAATGGTAAAGTTCATATATTTTAGAAAACAACTAACCTTGCCATCTCTCTTTGTTGCTTTCAGTGGCATCGGAAATCACCTGACCAAATGTACAATCATCAGGAAAAAAAAGTCAAATATCATCAAAATAAGTAAAAATTATAAATTATTATAGTTTAAATCAACTCATTGGTCCCTTTCCGAATCTGCCATCGATTTTAACACAAAATAAAATTTAGCAATAAAATTAATAAATAGAAACTTGAAAATAAATACTACATCGACATTTATAAAATTTAAATGACACATAAAAGAAAGTATTAAAGCATAAAGATGAATTTCTTGTGAGTGATATTGGTGGGTGCTATAACAGATTTGAGAGAAGAAGTCGTCAGAGATTCCTCGATTAGCCAACGAAATGAATGAATTGTCCTATTTTTTTTCTTTGTGCGTATAAAGAAGATTTAAAAACAAAGAAACCACAATATCAAGTGATAATAAAGTAAAACAGTTTACATGAAAATGTGTCTCTCACTGTTGTGGAATAATCTATCTAATACCAGAAAGATGATGTGGGTGGGAACGATCTTTCATATTAAACTTTTCTTTCTCTATGCAAAACTTGGATTGATGTGGTTTAATATCCCAAACAATATATTATTTTTATAGAACAATGACTCCAGAGGTTTTTGGTGAGTTCAACCATCTGAATCTTGTTATTGTATTCGAGAGCGGGACTATCAATATATTTTTAATTTTTTTATTCAATAGAGAAGAATATCAGTTTAAAACATAGAAAAGTAAAGTACCAACCTCTCCACTCTCCTAGACTCAACAAATATTAACAAACAAATATATTTAATTTTTTACTTTTTATTTAATAGAGAAGTCATCTCTCCACTCTCTAGTCAGTTAAGTAACAATAAATAAAATAAAATATTATTTGAAAATTTAAAAACTGTTTTATTAACTTTTAAAATTAAAAAATGTCTAAATAAACAAAATAAATTAATAAAATAAAATATTAACTAAGGATAAAATAGAAAAAGAATTTAAAACCGATAAAGTGGAAAAATAAAATATTATTTAAAAATTAAAAAACTGTTTTATTAACTTCTAAAATTAAAAAGTATCCAAATAACTAAAATAAATTAATAAGTAAAAATAAAATGGACAATCCCTATAGATTAAAAGATTTAAGCGTTAGAAATATTTTTCCCTCAACAAATTGATTTTTATTCTCTTATCCATAAACCATCCAAATACTTATAATTTGAAAATAGTTAAAAATGTGTATTTTTTTTAAATGGATTTAATTTGAAATTTTACTTCAACCTATTAAAAATAGTTACATTAAACATGAGTCTCAATCTACAATCAAAACAACAATAAATCTTAACAGAAACTAACAATCTTTAAAGAAAAATAACAATTATTTTATATTTTAATCATTTACATATTAGAATTTACAACTACCTCAACCTTAATGGTCTAAAGTTTGAACCACAGAAGAAGAAGAAGTGTTATCATAATCTCAATGATCTAAAGTTTGAACCAGAAAAGAAATGTTATAGTATAAGAATGGAAAATATATTTAATTCATTTTTCAATTAACCTTTTTCCTGTGTTTGAAGGGTGAAGGGAAACCAAAAGCTTAACAGATAAAGATAATGGTTTTTTAGTATTCCCGTCGCATTAACATGCCTTGAATTCAAATGCATCAGAGCAAACTGAGTCGAGTAATGGCTTCAGTTAAGGGCTCAGAACCTTTACCATCCAAGCACTCGCGAACCACAGACAAGGCTAAACTCTTTCCACTGTTTCTTTGGATTATATAAGGAGACATTTAAACAGGCCATTCTTAAAACACAGTTTACACAAACAAAAACATCAGTTATGGTCAACACAATTGAATAGAAAAAAGTATATCTAATATAGAAGAACTTCTCAATTGTCAGTTTTACTTGCTTTGATCTTGTTTTCTCATCCATTATTCTAAGGCCATATGCCAGGCAAAATATCCAAATACTTCCCCACTACATTCAACAAAATAAAGCAAAACTACCCCAGTCTATGCGCCTATGCTGTTCATACAACAACTATGGAGATTACTGATTAGGGAACACCTAAAATGGTCAGCTCTTACCACAAGTACATGAGCCTCAAATGAAAGGTGCCATTACTCAGAACTGTGCAATTCATAAATAGAGGCACAAAATTGAGTAGTCACTACAGCATATCATTCAACTGGCAACCAATTCTAAATACTTCCATTGAAGACTGTAGTGTGAGTTGGAGGTATTGGCAAGTCACGTTAACTCATTTACCATCATGATAAAATAAACCCATACCCATATCAGCTGGAAAAAGATCTGGAGATGGTATATTCAGCTCAGATTGCAAAACCCCATCTGGTAACCCTGGAAATGGGTCTTTATCCAAAAACCAATTATCAAAATCAACAAATGAACTGGGTGATTGAGAGCATTCAAACAAGGGTTCAATGGATTCCTTGACGTTGGGAGCTTGTCCTACAGATCCTGAAGTTGGTAGAATACTTTGACCAGTATTGTCTATCCAACTTGGGTCAAATGCTGAAAATTTTCCAGCAATCTCCTTTGGAGACTGTTCATGTGGTTGTGGTTGGCAAGTAGCTTGACTTGCAATCCCACATTGTGTAGTATTTCTAATGACATTTCCATTTTGACTTCGGATTTGAGGCTCATTTCCATGCTGACTGTTATTCAGGTATGTCATATGACTTGAAGGAGCACCATTATTTACCTGGATAAAAGTTTGATGGAAGCCCGGGCTACTATTTGATAGGGGCAATGGTTGACTATATGCTTGTGTTTCAGAAGCCACAGTCTGCCGGTTAACACAACTCAGGCTGGCCGGTTGAGAGCTCAGCTGTGAGTAAATTGATATATTTGTGGGGCGACAAGCATTATCTGGCTCGTTGCAGTTTCTGTAATTTGAGAATCCTACAGGAGTACCATAATTGTGATGTTGTTGTGTCAGAGTAACCCTGTTCATGAAACCAGATGATTCATGAGGGGTGTTATTTGCCATCAGGACGTTCCCAACACTGCCTACACCCCTGGACACCATATGTGGACGAAGGAACTGAGGTCTTAAACTGCTTCCACCATTTCCTCGCCCCTTTTGGATGGTGTGACTACACACACCCAGCACTGGCCTTGGTACAGAGGGTGGCTGGAATCTGTTTCTCACCAAAACCCTACCATGGCTTGCACCATTTGGCATTGCTACGTTGGTGGCTGGGGTCGTTAAAGGGGTGGTAATAGGCCTACAAACCTGATTTTGCACACTTGAATATGGTAAAGAGGTAGAGCGGAAATGAGTTATTGTTGGTCGAGAGGCCTGGGTTTGAGGTATGGAGTTGAGTGAGGAGATACCACACATTGCAATGGATCTGGATGCTTGGTTTGGTAATACAGAATTTGGAGACAAGTCAACAACACCCGGAGGCACCAATTCATTAGGCTGGAGATGTCCTGGTCTGAGTGAAGTACCAAAATTAGTTGAAGCTGGTAATGGGGAACTCAAGCCCATCTTGAATTTTTTTCTCTGAACATTCCACAGCTCAATTTCATTAGTTGCGTGACAATGATCAGAACTTGAAGTGCCAGTGCCCCACTTTAGACATGGTGCTGGGGAATCACATACATAACAGTGGCACTGCATATCATCAAAACCATAAGTGAGTGGTAGAGGAACAATATTGATAGCAAATAAAAGATAAGAAACCGAGATAATTAAACTAGCAAAAGCAATAATTCTACATTTTAAGTTATGACCTTTAGTTTTTTTACCTGCCTACAGTGCTTCTCGTGAGGGGTGGAAGAGAATGGTAATGTAGCACAAAGATGTCTCGCATGAGGAAAGTCCCGGCATGCAATCTGCAATCCAAAATTAAAAGAGTTGACACATTTGAAATGGCGTAGCTACATTTTCCATAACCAAAGACAAGCATGAAAGCAGCATATTTAATTAAAACACCCGTGCATGTAAACCAAAGACACTTTCAGACAGATAATCAAATAATAACATAAACAGATAGCAAGTAGCAAGTTGTGTTTGAAACAAATGCCTTAAAACTCAAGTAAAGAACAAATTTTAGTTGGACTTGGAATTACTCTAAATTGTACTTTTCCAAAATTTTGGAACTTTGCCAAAAAAGTTTATGCGTAGGTAAATCACCAATAACCATCAAGTTGAGACACAGGGAATTTTGATGGATAATCCTCTAAAACTATGTTTTGCATGCACTAGAGGTAGCAACATTTAACAACTGTACCTTGGGGTCTCAAACAAGATCAGCAATTCTAATTTCAATATCCTCGGATATAAATTCATTTAGTGTTTTCTCAGATGCAATAGCCGAGATGCATTGCCCAGACTCGAACAACTTCATCATATCTTTGGCCATCGTCACTTTCCTCATAAGGCAATTTTATGCCCTGCAAGAATTTGACATGAGGCAAACCCTGGCAATGATGTACCAAAGGGCCTAACCTAATTTCCGCAAAAATAGTATTACCAATAAACAGATCGCCCTCCCCACCACCCCCCCATAAAACCACAGGACATGATTGTTTAGAAATGCAACATTCAATCTTCGGTTTAAGATGTTTGAATCTACAAAAAATACTTGCCAGAATCCTTGGTCACTCCATTAACCCAGACAAACCACACCAACAACATTACACGCTTAAAGCAAAAGTGCTTTAGATACAGAAGGAAAACATAATAAAAGATACCATGTATATGCGACTGCAATGTCATCAGTGACAACAAGGTTTTGGTGTCACCACAGTTGCTGCCGCATTTTCCACGATATTGAAAATCGCAACCACAATTCAAAATCTTGAAAATCAGTGTCATCACATTGCAATGGAATATGAAGATCTATTTCAAAACACTACTGAAATGGTAATTCTAAACAAAGCACAATAAAACACAAAGCATCCGTCACAACCAAGAACAGTACACAAAGCGTAAGCAGCAAATAAATAAATAAAAAAAAACTTCAGAAATGTTAATCTATTTTAACAGAAAGCATTCTCAAAAAACAGAATCCATTGAAGCTTAACCTGTCAAGGAAACAGTTTCAGCGTCGTTATGCCTATCTATGATTCTATGTTTCCTGTAACAAAACCAAGGTTTTAAAAAAACAATTTCAGCAACAAAATCAAAGCATAGTTTTTGTAGTGTCCACATCCACAACTGTGGCCAGCAGTTTCCTGAAATACCTATGAACAAGAAGAAACCGCAAGCATGCAACAACCAAGAAAAAAAACCTTGAACAAAACTCATGTCCAGCCTTCAACCCAAGCCTAATTAATCAAAAAATTCACATAATCAAACAACATAAATAGTGTGTCAGCAACACAAACCAAAACAAAGCGCAACCTCTCATCGATTCACGCTTTCCAGGTGCAAATAGCCACTCAAAACTGTAAATTTTATAATGCAATTCCCATGAGAACTGTCACAAACAGAGGAAAAAAAGCAAGGACACAAATACCTGACCCTTTTCCCCAATTACAAGCAATTCATCTGACCCATTTGCTTCCTCTTCAACAGATGCGACACCGTTTTCAGGGTCACACTCCAGAACCACGCAATCGTCATCGTCATCATCGTCATCGCCACCCAAATCTACAGCCAAAGTTGAAGACTTTGACTTCACCTCAGGCTTGTTCTCACGGATTTCAACAACCTTGACTGAATCATCGGATTCTTCGTCAGAAGAGAACAACATCTCTCTTATAAAGTTGTAATCATTTACAGTGAGACTCTCATCCAAACCCTCTTCTTCATCGGAGCTTATATCTAATATCTCACGCATGGCTGGCTTCCACACTTAACAGCAACAAGAGGGTTTGCTGCAAACCTCAAAAAGTTTAAATTTTTGGAGTAAAATGGTAGTGGGGTTCTTTGAATTCTCCTAGAAAATCCAGGTTTGAAAAATGGGAAGTATAAAAAATTTTGGGACTCCTGGGTTAAGAAGGAGAAGAAGACTTCTGAGAGACTGAAGACGAAACAGCGTAATTTTGAAGTAAATTGAGTGACTGAAAAAAACATGTGTCTTTATAGCAGTTGCAATGGAAGACTTAGCATGTTGTGTCTTCTGGGAGAATTAGTGAATATATCAAATAAATAAATACAGTAATAATTAAATAAATAATTTTTTTGAAAAAAAATATGAAACAAGTTAAATATTTTGTTTTTCTGAGTGTATAAAGTTCTTCTGCCATGTAATGCAAACATGATCCTAGTGAATTAATATGACTTCAACTAAGTTTTTCTTTTTACAAATATTCTTGTTTTAGAATTAAATATGTTAGTTTAGAAAAAAAATTAATATAACTTATCCTTTTCAATTAATTAGGAATTACTTAATAATTTATGTTTAAATTTTTAATATAACTTTTAAAATTATTATTGTAAAATTTAATACTCTTATTGCATACTAGTATGCACTTCAATAAAAGTATAGAAATCATTTGCATTGATAGTGCATTTTAGTTAAATTGTCAAACAAATAAATAGCATATTAATATATTTTATAAAACGTTTTTTACACTACTAGTCTTTCTATTGGTATAATACACAATTTATTTTAGGTTTGGTACATGAGTGTATTTTACTAGATTGAATTTGTAATCTAATAAAGACCAATAATGATATGATTAGAAGAATAACAATATTGTGATAAAAAAAATGGTAAAATGAAAATGTTATAATAAAATCTAATAGGAGATATTGTATGGGTGAAACATAGTTAAAAAAGATATGTAAAAAACAATAATTTATATCAATGACAACTAAAATAAAGTATAGGATGTATGGCTTAAAACTTATAGAAAATTATAATCAAAATAGTGATAGTGAGTATATAGATATGTGAAACTTTATGAAAGATTATTATGTACAAAAATAAATAAAAATACAATTCCTTAAACATGCTACGAAATGAAAAGTTAATTCTAAAAAAATAAAAAATAATTACATTACATTATCATAATTAAAATATAAGTTTGAATATTTTTATTGATGATATAATATTTAAAAACTAAGTAATACATTTGAATTTATTTTTAATTCCCATCAAAGCTTTCAATATTATTTTGTTTTTTTTTTCATAAAACATGGTTTGTTTGTTTGTTTTTTTTTTCATTTTAATCCTTTATAATATTCTCGCGTTATTTCTGAACTATGTAGCACAGATACTGACGCGAACATTGATATGACACAGATAAGAACACGAAGATACGTATAATCTTTAAAATGTAAGACACGAGAATATATATATATATATATAATATAATTATGAATTATATAAATTGACAATAAAGATTTATTTGCACAAGTATGTTTCAGTTTTTTTTAACAAAATGATGTTTATCATGGCTGGTTCAGAATGATTTGTTCCTTATTTTTATAATCATACAATAAATTTGAGTTTTTAAAAAATAATGTATTTATTATTTTTAAAATTGTGTTAGAACCGTGCTATAATTATCAGAAATCCAACAAATATTTTTTGAATTTGACACTTCACCAATACGTGTCCTACAAGTGTCATTGTCGAATATGTGTCACGCCATTTAAGAGGAGTATCTGAACCTCATAGTTTTTGAATCATAAAAATGTCTTAATTTTCTTTTTTTGATTTTTATATTACATTATTTTTAATATATTATTGTGAAATTTGGTCAAACTTATTTTAATAATATTTTTTCAAACTTATATTTTGAAAAAAAGGAGTTACTTTTGAAATAAAATATATTTTTTTATGTAACTCAAAGATTTTAAATTTTATATCATATCAACACATTTCAATAAAAAATAAATAAAAAATTAATATATAACTCCATTAATTACAATGTTAAATGTTACTTCCTCTAATTTAAAACATAATTAAATACACCAATAGATTTAATTATTTTTCAAAAAAAAATCTTAGTTACAAATTAAATTAACTTTTAATATTAATTATTTATAACTTTTTCATTATTCTTTGTTTCAAAACACAAATATTCATCATAGTTAATAAAGATAAATAAGAAAAAATAAATCTAGGATTACATTAAAAATTTTAAATATTAAAACAGGGTTATAATTTGTTTACAATAATAACAAATATTTGTAATTATTATAATAATTATTAAAATGAAAAAATGTTACTAAAATCTATATTGAAGTTATACAAATTATGTAAAAAAAAAATACTAATGAAGAAATGTTTTTTGTTAAAATTTATAATATAGAAATTATATTGTAATTATTCATCTCACTAGTTACAATTTGTTATTTAAGGATGTCAAATAAAATTGTACTCATCTTTTAGTTTGTATGAATGATTTCAATTTTAATGAATAATATCCACATTAAAGGTATAAAGACTATTAGTATGTATATATTCACATAGTTTCTTTCCCGTGTTAAATTGATATAACACACTTTTAATTTTAGTTTATTAAATAACTTAAAAAGCTTATTTTCTTAAGTCTTTTATTTTATTTGAATTTTCACTATTAATTTTTTTATTCTCTCTCAAATGGTTAAACACTGATATCACCAAATTTATTCACATTTAGAAGATATTTTTTTTCTCATCACAATCTTAACTATATATATTTATATATATTTATGTGAATTATTTTCAAACAATACCAAATGAATTTTTCTTATGATTTCAAACAAGTTGGTTGTTGAATTTGTTAGGATAAAAACAGAAAAAAATCTGAACGAAAGGAAGTTAGATAGATCATTCACATTATTCAGTTATAATTTAATTATTATAACAATTTTTTATTGTTTTATATATTAATAAGCATGTTAATTTTAAATTTAATATATAAATGCAGTATTAAAAAATTTATTATTACTAATATTTATTATTATTATTATTTCAGTTAATATTGCTATTTAAGTTAATATTAGTATTTAAGTTAGTATTATTATTTTGTTGTAGATATAAATGCAATATTAGCAGTGAAGGAGTATTGGTTCTGGCGAAGTTACTTGGAAGGAGATGAAGTAGAAAAAAAAAAGTAATTTTACAATTAAGTATAATGTTTATAGGAAAAGAGTAAATAAATCTCCAATATATATTAAAAGTTAAAATGATACATAAATTTAAATAAGTCATTAAATAATAAATTGTAAATATAAAAAGTCCATCATTAGAAAACATTAATAAGCTCAATGTTAGAAATTAATGCAATAATCATAATTTATTGTAAGAGTTATACTTATATTTTTTTAATTAATTAATAATGCAAAAATATATATATTCACATTGCATACAAATCATATCTTTAAATATTTATGAAAAAAAAGTATTGAATGTTTTTTTCAAAACATTTAATGTTATTAAATGCTTTTATTTCAAAATATTAAATGTTATTAAATGTTTTTTATAACATTAAAACATTTTTTAATATTTTTATAAATATTAAAAAGTTAGAGTTAACAAAACTCTCATTATAACATGATAAAATTACTCAAATCAAAATATTTTAAGAAAAAAAAACTGATAAAAAGTATTATATATATATATATTTATTATGTCATAATTTTATTTTTTAAATATTTATATATGATGAGGAACATAATTTCAGTTACACTAAAAATATTTAATTATAATTTTTTTAAATTGTAATTATGAATAAATTTATTACTTATATAATATTTATATAGTTAATTTTATTTGGGTTTTAAATGTTATTTTTGTTAAATATTTTATTTTTAGTCATACTAGATGGTTTAATCTCTTTTAAATGGTCTAACTGTTATGCGGAGTATATTGTCCAACAATT
Source organism: Phaseolus vulgaris (assembly GCF_000499845.2). NCBI lineage: Eukaryota > Viridiplantae > Streptophyta > Magnoliopsida > Fabales > Fabaceae > Phaseolus > Phaseolus vulgaris. The sequence goes on along the minus strand of NC_023753.2, from coordinate 26,030,143 downwards.
CATCTCTTAAGACTTAGATGAAAAAACACCTCAACAACATAAAGAAGTTTAATGAAGACGAATATGTAGAAAAAGTCTATATAATAAAGTGGACTTTAAGCCTAACTCAAACCCATACTCATAAGATTGAGGTTTGCACGCACTTATATACAATGAAATGTCCTCATCTCTAGTCAATGTAGAATCTCCAACACCCCCCCTCACGTCGAGAGTGACAACTCGTGCGTGGGATAACATATGATGGGTGGTTCGATAACGACCCGATAGCAGGTGGTTTGATTAGCCCAACAAATACTCGCTAGGATAGGCTCAAAATGACTCAGATACCATGTGGTCTAATGTAAATGTCTTAGACCAGATCGTCGTATAAAAAGAAATGTTGCACTAATACATAAGTCCGATAGAGATTCTACGGTTGGGTTTCCATGAATCAAAACTAGGAACAAAATCTCAGTAAAAAAATTAAAGAATAAAATCTAAAATATTTCAACAAAAAAATTGGAAGCAAATTATTTGTAAAAGAAAAGAAGAAAAACAATTTGCAACAAAACTGAAAACAAATTCAAGAATTATGGGAAATTGAAAACTAAGAAATAAAAACAAACAATATATAAGATACAATATAATTATGAAATCTATGGAACAAAGAGACTTATAAATACACACACGTTTTTAAACAAAAATCATAAAATCCCATTTTGGGAGACGTTCATAGAACAAAATGTTTTCTTATTTTATTCTTTGTATTTATTTCACTTTGTCTTTGCATGAAAAACTAAACTTTTTTCGGTTGATTTTCTTGTGATTTTGTCATGGATTTTGATATTCTATGCAATTAAGGTTTTGTTCTTCAATTTGTAACATGTTGTGCTAGACGGTCTAGTCTTTTTTAAGTTTAAATTTTTGTTATGAAAATTATTTTTTAATACATGTTGATAATTCAATTACGTCATTTAGTTTGAGGTTTTATTTATTTTGCATTATTTGAACAACCTCTTATATGCTTAATTCAAGAGGGAAAACACTTAAAAATCTTATAAGTAGATGCATTAAGATGAGTAATGTCATGAATGACTTAAAACACACATGTTTCATTAATAAGTTTATACTGAATTGATTGATACATGTTTGATCAATTCAATATATTTTTATATATATAGCAACAGATGAAAAACTCATTGTTGAATGAACTTAAGTCTCAACCTATTCGTAGTATTTTCTATTGTCTATTGTATTTTTTAAAGGTTTATTTGACAATTGTGTTCCACCTTACAACCCAATAAATATTAATATTTTAATCATTTATAAAAATTTATAATTTTGTTAATTTTGATTTTTTTTAACATTTTACATTTTGTTTGTATTTTCATTAAGGAGGATTTTTCTTTTTCTTTTTACAAATATTAATATTTATTATTGTTGTAGGGTGGAGTAGGATTATCAAAATATCATAACCCTTTATTTTTATGCACAACAATCACAAACTCCTTTACTTTATTATTTTATTTACATTTTTAAACCTTGTAAATTTAATTTTAATATTAATATTAGTTTTTAAAATAGAATTTAAATTTTTATTAATTTAATATTAATATTGGAATTAAAATTTGTATTTTAGTTGAAAAATTAAGATTTTAATTTAATATTAAAGTAAAGATAAAAATGATGCTTTATATTTGATTACAAATTTAACTAAATAAAGATTAGTAGAATTTATTTATTTATCTTTAATTAAATCAATATCTAAAATTTCATTGAAATTTGAAGGACTACAAATTAAACTTAAAAATTTAGTTCAAATATGAATATAATTTTATTGATATTTTTGTTGTGATTTTTATATCCTTGATTGTTATATGTTTAACATATTGATACTAAGTTTGGGGTGCTCAATCCTTAATAATGCATATTTTTAATTTTAGATATTCACTACAAAAAAAGTGTATATTGTGGCGATTATTTTCGTATAAATTGACGTTTATAACCGCCACAATATACGCTTGTGGCGGTTTGCCAAACCGCCATAGAACTGGCCGCCACAAAGTTTAATGTAGCGGTTTTACGCTACCCGTCACAACACCCACCACTTTAAACATAGTGTAAGTAGTGACGGTTTTTATATGTAAGTAGTGTTAGTTATAACTGTCGCAATTTACATTCATTGAAAAAGATTCTGGCGCCATATTATACGTAAGTAGTGTCAGTTATAGTTGTCGCAATTTACATTCATTGAAGAAGATTTTGACGCCATAATATACGTAAGTAATGGCGGTTTTAACTGACGTAATTTTAATTCTGAATAAATAAAATTTAACCACCACTTTTTTATAATCTTTTTTATAATCTGTTTTATACAATTATAAAATTTAACCACCACTTTTTCATAATAAAATAAAATAATGTATAAAGTTATAATCATCCATTCATTTCATTGAAAATTAAAGCACACATAATAATGTTCAAAAGTTTATATGTAATTGAAAATTAAAACACAAAAATTTCATACATCCCTAATCAAGTTTAAAATTAAAACACACATCCCTAATCAGTTTTTCTTCCAGCACTTGATCCTATTACTTGATTAGGTTAGGTGATGGAGCACCACTTCCATAATCCAATGCCTGAAATAAATAATTTTAAGTTAATGAATTTGTATGTTTATAATTATAAAATAAAAGACACCAATAAATATTTAAATATATTAATACCTCATTGGTGGATGCATGAACCAAATTAGCTATCATTGCAACAAAATGTTCTGGAACATCTTTTCTTGAAAGAATGTATGCAAGCAAAGTGTTCATTTGATTTTTCATAGTTGCAAGCTCATTTTCCATTTGAGTTACCTTGTCCTCCACATTTGACGAAGTTGAACTAGAGGAAGCTTGGTTCATACCACTTAGCCTTGTTGTGGATCCTTTGAAAGCAAGGCTGGGACAAGCTCCATATGATAGCCCTCTAACTCGACCCGGATGCTCTTTACCAAATATGACACCAATTGGATCTTCTGGTAAAATACACACATATGGTTTATTTATAGATAGGAAAAATAACAGGATAACATAATAGAATAACAGAAACTATGAGCTAAGCCTGTTACATTCAACATACATTAATAAAACATCATTGATCTATTTACATGACCTAACACATCGCCAACATTTCTTACTTCGAAGAAGGTAATCTCATTCAATCCATTAACATATTGTGTTGCCACAATAAACATATTAAATATTAAGCTTACCTGTATGCATCAACAATTTCTTGATATGGACTTGTGAGACTGTTGGTCCTAAAATATGTAGGTGGTGATTCCAGTG